>NC_136972.1:13866425-13893925 GCF_032717465.1 Coenobita brevimanus | reverse complement strand
CTACCTATCTTTGGCTCTACCCTTGCTGCAACCTCTTTACCTCTTCCAACCCCCTTCCAACACCCCACTTACCTCTGCCTCTACCTTTCCTACACCCTACCTACCTCTGCCTCTAATTTCGTGCACCCTGCTACCTCTGCCCGCACCCTCCCTACACCCTACCTACCTCTGCCCCCACACTGTTAACCTTTCCCACCCTTTCTGCAACCTGGTTACCTCTGCCTTCACCCTCCCTTCACTTCTGCCTTCACCCTGCATACTTCTGCCTCCACACTGTCTGTCTCTGTCCCCACCCTTCCTATAACCTGCCTATCTTTGCCTCCACCTTACCTACCTCTGCCTCCACCCCATCTACCTCTCTCTTACCCTTCCTACCGCCTGCCTACCTCTGCCTTCGCCCTGCGTAAGCCTGCTTTCACCCTAACTACCTGCCGCTCCTTTCACCCTTCATATTTCTACTTTCATCCTGCCTACCTCTTCCTCTGCTCTACCTACTTCTGTTTCCATTCTACCTACATACCTCTGCTTCCATCCTACCTATCTCTGCCTCATCCCTGCCTACTTCTGCCTCCATCCCACCTACCTTCCTCTGCCTCCACCCTCCGTACCTACCTTTGCCTTCACTCTATCCACCTGTGTCCCCACCCTACCTAAATGTGCCTCCACACTTCCTATACTCTGCCTACTCCACTGTGCCAGCTATTGCCTCTACCCTGCCACTTCTTCTGTAAGTAGACGTGGCCGAGGGGTATAATTATACAGAGAAGGTTATCTGGCCACCAATCTCAATAGCATAGTTTTAGGTACTTGTAGTGAGATAGGGCACTTGATTATAGATCGTTAAGCTCAGCCAGAATTAAGTAATGAGACGTAGTGTCAACGAGGTGAGTTACAGCACTCTCGGGTTACAAGGTTTATTGCACAAGTAATAAAAGAGATGAGCTACAGTTTAGTAGAGCGTGATGGTAATGTTGGGCCTTCTCAGCAGCCTTCTCTCCCCTTTCTCTCTCTAACCCCCTTCTGATCTGAGGGGGATCTCTCCGACATTATATAGAGCGTGGGGAGGATGTATAGTAAATTTCCTATCACGTGGACTAACTGGCTAGGACTGGTTACTCCACATGTTTTGGATAGGTCACATGAAATTCTTCTTCGTCTGGCCTACGAGGAAGTTTGAGATACATTGTATGGCTTAAGAATTCTTGGTGGTCTGGGACAACAAGGATTGTGGATATACATTGTGTGAATTGACATCCCTGGTTCGTCTAGGCAAGGGGATGTTCTTTAACTCTTCCTGTAGGACTCAGACATAACTACCTGACCTACATATTATTACCTGTAGCTATATACAGTAGTTACATATAGTATTGTGTTATATTATGCCTACATATCGCTCGGTCACCCGAAACTTGCCTACCATCGACAGTAAATAGTCATAACATATTAATGGATACTAGATACACATTACAGTTATATATAAATATAAATATAAATATATATATATATATATATATATATATATATATATATATATATATATATATATATATATATATATATATATATATATATATATATATATATATATATATAGTAGATAGAATAATTAAAGTAAGCCTATATTATGTGTAACCCATATTTTTTTTTTTTTTTTTTATAAAATTTATATAAAGTATTTACAATATTTACTCATTTTTGTCTCACTTGTACAGAACAGTTCTTAAACACTGATTCCAGGTTAGCAATCCTTGCTTGCATTCTGTGCATGGTCAAAATTAATAGAATAAATATGATGGAGATAATTACAAAGATGACTAGAGTTGGGCTGTATACATAATATGGGTTAAACATAATCCTACTGTATTCTTCCCAAGCTTGTATTGTCTGATTTATTAATTGCATGGTTGCATACTTGGGTGAAGTCATTTTAATGTGTGTACTTACAGTTAAGTTCATCCTATGCAGTAGCTGGAAGTATTTGCGTGTGTGGTTGAGAATGGCTTAATGGTTTTTAGTGGGCAAGGTGGATAGTGTATGTGTCAGGACTGCACAGTAATCTGGTGAGATGTATAAACCAGATGCTGATGTATGGGCTGGAGGTGTGTCTGGGCAAGTCACAAAAACTGATGTATTTTGAGTGAAATAGAACTGTGAATGTCCAATGCATTGATGGTGGATGAGTTTATCTGGAGCAAATGTGAAGTTGCATTGATGAGGGATGTCATGATCTTTTATGATGGCCATTTCACAAGGGACTGTCTCAGCTGGCAGAAACGTGAAGATGTACGCAGGACAAAGGTGAAATGCATGTAATGATGTGCGACATTTGTGTTCAATTGTTGTTTCACTAGTGAAAGTGACAGCGTCCTGTTTCTTGGAGACCATGACTTCTGTTTTGATGTTGATGGTGACTAATGAGTCATCTTTCTTAGAAGGAGAAGGGTATACTTGACAGACTGTGAAAAAATCATCCGTTGCGAATGGTACATGAACTACTATTGATGTTGTTGTGAGTGTTGCTTCCAAATATGGATAATATAACATCAGATTTTTTTCCTCAAACAAAGGTTTCAATCCATGCTTATGTATGCTTTGACTAATTATTTGCCGGAGGTTGTAAATGAATAGTAAATTAATGGTGATCCTTCCGTTACCAGCAGTAGCAATTCCTTTCATGAAAGCTTGATACTGTTCTATGATCACAGAGAGGTGTTGGAATGGTGTATTATTACCTGCTTGTGCATTTACTTTCTCCGCAATTCCTAGAGTTGATGCTTCTGCCATCTTTAGGTTCTTTACAATCGTCAGCATTAAGGTGTTCTGAGTATCAGCTAGCTTAGGTTGGTATGAGAGAATTTGTGCTATTTTGCTAAATTTGTTATTTATTTCCTCTAGATCATTTTCTGTAGCTAGTCCAAAAATGTTGCCTAAAATTGCTCCAGCTAGGTCGAACACACCGCGTCTCTTACATGTATTTGTGATGTCGTTTCTTGTCTCCAGTGTGCTACTCCCAGCTGATGGGATATCCTGGATTATGGTGATCATTACGTGCTTAGCCTGGTCTAGCTTCCAGTTAGTTAATGTAATTAATTCAGCTACTTCCTGTGTGGGGTGATCATGTGAAGAAGGGTGTTTTAATACCGTTTCCAGAGTTCTAAGTGGTCCTGATATCTTCTGTAACATTCTTGGTATGTCTTGCAGTATGTCCAAACTAACTTCTGTACTAATTATGTCCTGCACTATTGCTGTTGAGGCTGTTGGGGCTATCACGCACCCCTGTCGGACTACATGTTGAGGATGCAAATGAGGTGATCCTCTTGATATCAACAGGAACATGATCCATGGAATTATTCGCCTCACCTTTATCTACCGAAAGAACAACTGTATTAGAGATCTAATCCACTGTTGTTAGCAAGTTATGCTATGGATGATGATAGTGATGATGAATAATACAGATAACTTGGCCTGTTTAATCCTATTACCTATATAAGGAGTTTAAATCGATTCCTGAGTCATGTAAAAGCCTTGTTATGGTGAGTGCTGTATTGGTTGCACCTACAGTATGTTTGTCTGTTTGGTATGCTACCGCAGTTTATTCCGACATGTGTTAATTGCTTCAGGCTTATTTTCACCGTGTGTACTAGAGTTTTCGGTCGTTTCTGGTGTTTAATAGTTGCAAGCTAAATTTCTTGAGACCTTTTTTTAAGTGATCAATATGTTTCTTTTTCTTCGTCACTCGATAGTGACTTAATCACTATCTTATTGTCTCTTCTCTTTATTACCCTGTATGGGCCTGAAAATTTAGATGACAGTTTGTTGTTTCTTGTGTGAATGAGGCTGTAGACAATATCACCTATGCTGATATTTGATTCTTTTGTCTTCTGATTAAATGATTCTGTCATTTCTTCCTTGGACATTGCTAACTGTTTCTTTACCTTTGTGTGTATTTCTTGAAATTCACGTAAGCAAAGTTTAGGATAATCGTCATAATTATATACGGGAATTTGCTCGCCCTCTAACGTCTCAACTCATATTGATTTGTTAATTGCACAGTTAAGTGATGCGTCAACTCTGGGGATCCAGTCATCCCAGTTTGGGAAATTTTCATCGAGAATGTGCCGCAGTATATCTAATATTTTTTTATTCTGCCTTTCCACCAATCCACTGGAAACTGGATGGTAGGCCAAGATATTAACTTTCTTTATATTGTATTGTTTACATATTTCTTGTAAAATTTCAGAGTTAAATTCACCACCATTGTCGCTTATTAGCACCTTTGGGGTGGTGAACCTACAGATCACACTATCAATGAATACCCGTGCAACTGTTTCTGCTGTTTTATCCTTAATTGGAACCAAGCTCACAAATCGTGAGAAGTGATCAGTTGCAACAAAAAGATACTGATTGTGATTGGCAGTTAAGGGTAATTCAAGTAAATCAACCGCGACAATGTCCCACGGTTGTCTGGGTACAGGATATTGTCCTATAGGTGTTGGTGATAACGAGTAACCTTTGTGTTTCGCACATGACTCGCATCTGTCTATGTGATTATGTATGTCTTTGCGTAACGTTGGACAATAATATGACATCCGGGCTTGCCTGACTGCCCTGTCCTTGCCAGGATGCCCTGCATGTGGACTAGCGTTTATTACCTTTAAAATGTGAGGTATCATTGTACTGGGAATGGTATAACTAACTGCCTATTATTTTTTCTGTGATTTGTTTGTCCTGGATTTACCCTATATAAGGCATTGTTTACCATTGTGAATTGTTCAAGTGGTACCTGTAACTTGGGTAATGGTACATCATCGCCTGACTCGAGATGATATATTACTTTAGACCATACTGGGTCCCGTCTTTGTGAGTGTGAAATTTCGTTATTTGTGGGGATCGTTTTATCATTGTTGGCGAGTGATTCCTGTGGACTTACTGTGGCAACAATGGCTAATGGGTTTCGTGATAAGGCATCGGCAGCTAAATTTACTTTATCTTTTATGTAGTGATTGTTTACACTGTAATTCTGGATTTTACATTTCCACAGTCCTCTCCTCCCAGAGAGGAGTTTTTCTTGGAACAGTCCCACGAGAGGCTTGTGGTCTGTGTATAAGTGAATTTCGTATCCGTACACGGGGTCACGAAATTTCTGTAGAACAAATACTTCTGTTAGGGCTTCTAAGTCTGTTGTACAGTAATTTTTCTCTGCTCCTTTTATTTGCCTACAGGCAAAAGCAATGGGTTGGTATTTACCTCGTTAATCCTCTTGCATCAATACAGCACCTAAACCTTTGAGGGAAGCATCTGTGCAAATTATGAATGGTTTTGTGAAATTAGGATAGGCAAAGCATGGTGCACATTTATCTTTTAATTCATGAAATGCAAATTTTTGTTCCTCTTCCTACCGGAATACAGCATCCTATTTTAGTAGAATGAATAGCGGTTGTGCTGTATGAGAGAATTGGTTAATAAAGGAGCGGTAATAACCCGCTAGCCCCCAAAACTGTCTTACTTCATCTGTATTCGTGGGTTCTGGGAAATTCCTTACCGCCTGTATTTTGTCCTCAGACGTGTGAATACCTTGGGCATCTAATCTATGGCCTAAGAATTTTTATTTCCTTAAAGCAAAATTTGCATTTAGACAGCTTAATTTTTAAGCCAGCATCAGCAAGCTTTTGTAGGAGCTGGTCTAGTTTCTGTAGATGTTCGTCTCTACTTGGAGTAGCTATAATAATGTCATCTAGATAGACAAATATTCCTTTTCCCAGCATTCCAGACAATACGTAATTCAACAGTCTCTGGAAAGTGCCTGGTGCTGTCTTCAACCCCATAGGCATTCGTTTATATTGGTAGTGCCCTGTATTCGTGAAGAAAACAGTGTATTTGAGTGATTCTTGCTCGAGGCTAATTTGTTAATAGCCATTGAGCAAATCGATTGTGGAAAATACATTATTTCCTGGTCCAATGTTTTGTAAGACGTCACTTAACAATGGCATAGGAAACCGGTCAGGGATTGTGTGCTGATTAAATTTACGATAATCTGCTACCGCACACATTTCTCCGTTTCGTTTGGGCACGGAAAATAATGGGGCATTCCATGGGGAGACGGATGGTTCAGTAATACAGTAGCTAGGTTTAACATTTCCTCAACATATTGATTTGCCAGGGTTCGTTGAGAATGCACGACCTTGTAAGCTGGTATATATACTGGTGGTGTGTCCGGATGTACGCTAATCTTGTGTGGAATCAGGTTAGTACACCATAACTGTTCTCCAGGTAATGCTACCGTTTGCCTATATTTCATTAATAGATCTAAGAGAACTTTTTCTACGTTGAATTGACCTGAGTGAATCAAATTCTCCTTTATGCACTCTGTCTGACGAGTTTACTCTGCTCGACGCCCCTGCTACTTCGCGTATGGGAGCTGGGCAAATTTCTATCTTACAAATACAGGTTCCTTTCTTAATCTTCACATCTCCATGTATGGTGTTAGCTAAAATGACATTCGTCTCACCCTTGTCATTCATTCAGCACAGGGCGCTCTCGATCAAAAGGCCATTTATTCTAACTGTCTCTTCTAATGCAATGACATTACAATTTCTCAATTTACTCTTAATCGTAACTTGCATTAATGATTTTGGTGGTAAATTTATATCATAATTAATGCTGGCTGGGTAAGTGGGTGAGTCACGTTTGCACTGTGAGTGAGGAGTGGGGGTTGGGTTGTGGCAGCTGGTCTATGCGCCCATTTTCTTTGAGAAGTTGTACGTTGGACTGCCCCTTTTTGGTTGTGTGTGTAATCGTTCTTGTGACGCTAGTTTTCCTATAATTGCTGGTTGTATTATCAGGAGATGAAATTTCCTCTATGAATTCGCTGTCATCATGAATTCCATTGAAATGTGGCATCAATAATATATTTTCTGTTCTCATTGTGTTAAGTCCAAGCAGCATTTCTCCTCTAACTGATAATTTTTCTACTACGTAAAAGGTGGTAGTGAATGATTTTGTGGTCTCTGAAATTCATGTTTAACTCAGTCATACCAATAACTGGTATTTCTTTACCATCCACTGTGTATAAATTTAAGTCTGAGTTTTCCAAAAACGTCACTTTTATTCTATTTCTAAAAATTCTTGCTAACTCATCATGCGTTATTAAATTCACTGGTGAGTCAGAATCCAAAAATAATGAAACCTCTTCCTCCTCGCATAAAGCAGAGACCAAAATGTATTCATTTCCAAAGAGACTTCCTATGTTGACTATTTGTTTATTTGGGTGTTTTATGTGTCGTTGTCTTTTGTGCTGGTTCGATCTTCCCTCGACCTATAGATAGATAACATTTTTTTATCGTTCTACAGTACAGTCTGAGGTCCAATGTCCAGTGGACCTATGATATCTGCAAAAATGTCTCGAAACCTCTTGTCTTTTGCCTATCTTCTTTCGTTTTAATGTAACACTCCGATTTTGTGTGACCAGGCTTTGCGCAATAATATCAGAGATTGTTACTTGAGTTCGACCTACGAGGTGATCCTCCATTTGCTTGTCTTTGTGCCGATCGATGTCTACTGGGACTTCGGCCAGACTTTTGTACCGCCCTGTTACCTGGTGTGCGGGAACGAGTCCTTGAGCAAACCTGACTGTGCTTGTTTCTGAAGTGGTCAAGATTGTCTCTGGTCCTTGCCAGGACTTGACTTATTTATCCCTGCTACGATTTCTGGCACTTTGATGCCTGTCCCGTTTGCCTGTGATGTCAGTCACACCAGCTTCACTGCAGTTAAATTCCACCTCATAAATGAAATCAAGTAAATTCATCCCTGGATTATATGGGATGGATTTTGAAATTTTTAATATCCTGTCAGGAAATTGGCATAGAGCTGATATGTACCCAGTGATGTCAACGACATGCACTGGTGATATATTACCATCCTCTGTGACCCAGTCTGAGTTGTCTAGGCTAGATAAAAGGGTCTTCTTAATTGTGGAAATATCTGCTGTAATCTCCCCTAGATCTGACCCTGAGTGTATTTGCTTAAGTAGGTCTACAATTTTGTGTAATTCTGGGATTATTCCACCAAGAAAATTCTTGTCTCCAGAGAATTTCCTAAGGAATTCTGTCTTAAATTGCTCAAATGTTGAAGCTCTCAACAGCTTGTCTGACCGTAACAAATTTCCTGCTGGGCATCGTTCCTGGTTTATTCTAGCTGAAAAAACAGCTATTTTTCTTTTCTCATCTGTAGTGTGTCTCTTAATGAAATACTGCTGACATTGTTGAAGAAGTGTGTTAATGTCAATCTTGTCTTTTTCCGTACCAGAGAATGTTGGTAGTTCATTGGCTTCATGACAAATATACACTGGAAATGGAGTATTACTAGAATTCTGTGGAGAAGATACTGAACTAGTACTTGCTTCATCTACATTAGCCATCTTTACTGTGTTTTTCTTGCATTCGTCATTTACAGGCAGTTTATATATTTTTTTCCTGATCTTAATACTCTATGGTCTAAGTTATAGTAAAATGAAAGCGAATTTTTTTAAAGTTCACTATCTACATCTGAAATTTCTGACCAAGTGTCATCGTCATTTACTTCATCCTAAATTGCATCTGTTTGCTGTTCTTTATCTAGTGCGTGTTTTGTTTCCTGAATCTGGTTTTCCTCTTGTTCTTGTGTTTCTGATGGTGTTTCGTAATTTATATTTGTTGATCGTTTTTTGGTGTTTGTGTCAGGGTATTTGTCACTGTTAATGTTGATCCTTTGGGCACTAATTGTGGAACTTTACTTAGCATAATGGGATTACACAATGAATCATATTTCACTTTTCTCTTGATTGCTTATAAAATTAAAATTATAAAACACATATGTAAGTGTAAATCGTGTAATTGTCTCTCACTGTGTAGTTTGTAATATTTATGATGATATATATATATATATATATATATATATATATATATATATATATATATATATATATATATATATATATATATATATATATATATATATTGCTTGGTTCGTTAACTAAGTGATAGTATTTTATGGATAGTTATGTAATTGGTGAAGTGTTAACTAATACAACCTTGGTTAGAATAAATCAACTCACTAGAATAGCAGTAGAGATACAGTCGTGGTGTTTGATGATTGTTGATTACACCTGGGGTCAAGACACTCGCTCTCCTGTTCCTGGTGGTGGAGGTCATATGTCACAAGTCACTTAGGGTTTGGTTGAGGTAGGTTAGGTCCTGGTATGACAGAGTCAGCACTCGGTGTCATTGCTAGTGTAGGCAGACAGGCTGGCAGGCAGGCAGATGCAGGATGGGAGGCTGGTGTTGTCAGGCACTTGGACTGATTGACGGGTTATGACGACTTAAGCAAATGATGACAATGCTGAGCTGCTTGCCTCACTGTGGTAGTGGTGGTGGGGAAGACGATGGTGGGGGTCGTTGGGGATGGAGAAGGTGGAGGTCGTGGTGGAGGGTGGTGTTGGTTCAAGGAGGGACAAAATGTGCTGAAGTTGGGTTAACACACAGATGCACTTTCTTCTTTCCCTGTTTACTTCTTCGTCTTGTAGTGCTTGATTTTCCTTGCTTGTTGAGATTAACTTGCACGCTTGTAGAGTTGTTGATAGACGTAGTTTATCGTTGATACTGTTTCTGGTAATTGTGGATTTGTGATTTAGGAGCGATTAGGGACGAAGTTAAGCTCCTTTGATGCGACGCCTGCTCTCGCTCTCTGCTTTGCTTGTTTGTTTTTTGTTTGATTGCGTGAAGTCGCCAATTAGTGTGTGGTCGTAGATTGCTGTAATTGAGACGTTAATCGGCTTCGTTTACAGCTTCCCACCACTCTCTACGAAAGTAGTGAGGTAGATATCGTAGCATAAACTCGTAAGGCGTAAGAACTGCTGCTACCAGTGCAAGTGAGGGTTCGTTTGTACCGCTGCTCACCAATGTAAGTAGATGTAGCCGAGGAGTGTATTTATACAGAGAAGGTTATCTGGCCACTAATCTCAATAGCGTAGTTTTAGGTACTTGTTGTGAGATAGGGCACTTGATTATAGATCGTTAAGCTCAGCCAGAATTAAGTAATGAGACGTAGTGTCAACGAGGTGAGTTACAGTACTCTCGGGTTACAAGGTTTATTGCACAAGTAATAAAAGAGATGAGTTACAGTTTAGTAGAGCGTGATAGTAATGTTGGGCCTTCTCACCAGCCTTCTCTCCCCTTTCTCTCTCTAGCCCCCTTCTGATCTGAAGGGAATCTCTTCGATATTATATAGAGAGTGAGGAAGATGTGTATGGTAAATTTCCTATCACGTGGACTAACTGGCTAGGGCTGGTTACTCCACGTGTTTTGGATAAGTCATGAAATTCTTGTTCGTCTGGCCTACGAAGAAGTTTGAGATACATTGTATGGCTTAAGAATTCTTGGTGGTCTGGGACAACAAGAGTTGTGGATATACGTTGTGTGAATTGACATTTCTGGATCGACTAGGCAAGGGGATGTGTTCTTTAACTCTTCCTATAGGACTCAGACATAACTACCTGCTCTACATACATATTGTTACCTATAGCTAAATACAGTAGTTACATATAGTATTGTGTTATATTATGCCTACACTTCCCACACCCTACTTACCTTAGCATCCACTCTACCTTCTTCTGTCTCCGCCCTGCCTTTCTCTGTCTCCACCCGGCCATTCTCTGCCTCCATCCTACTTACTTCTTCCGCCACCCTGCCTACCACTACTCCAACCTGCCTACCTCTTCCTTCACCTTGTCTACTTCTACCTCCACCCCGCCTACCTCTGTCTGCACCTTCTCTTTCTGTACCTTCATCCTGGCTACCTCTCCCTCCACCCTGCCCACCTCTGCCTCCAGCTGTTCTGTCTCTGCCTCCAGCTGGTCCGTCTCTGCCTCCACACTGCCTCACCTCATCCTCGGATGTTTAAACACAGGAGACTCTAGACGCTGCCTGATCCCATTAATTGTTTTTATAACACTCCCTGACTCTTCCTACTTCTGCTTTGCCTACCCATCCCTGCCTCGCCTCCCCATCTCTTTCTCACCACAGTCCCTGCCTAGCTCCCCTCCTTGCTTCTCCTTCCACCTTCTGTCCTACCTCTGCCTGATTCTACCAACATCTGGATAACTTCTTCTCCCACTCCTTCGGCCAACTATCTTACCTCTTCCTATCTCAGCCAACCTCTGCCTAACCTCTTATGCCTCTCCTCCTTTGCCTCACTCCTGCCTGGCGAGGTGGAACACCGTTCACGTAACTTAAAGCCATAAATTGTACATACACCACTACCGCCTTTATTTGACAGCTCGTGGCCAGAATGGTCAGGCAGGGTGGAGACAGGGAGGCAGGGAAGCCAGGGAGAGACTGGAATGAAAGGAAAGAAGGTTGGAGAGAAAGAGGGAGGAAGAAGGAAGGGAATAATTGTAAAGAGGGAAAGGTGTGGCGGTTGGAAAGAGAATTAAAGTAAAATACAAGAGAATAGACGAGGAAGTAGAGGGAAGAATGGGAAGGCAGGAAGGCAGGGGAGGTACGAAGAAAAGGGCTAGAGATGGAGGAGGAGGAGGAGGAAAAGAAGGAAACAAAGGAAAAGAAAAAGAAGGAGAAGAAAAAAATAGAAGAATGAGGAGAGGAAGGAGGGAGAGAGAGGAAAGGAAGAGAAGGAAGGTATGAAGGAATGTGGAGTACCATAGAGAGAGAAATAGAAGGAAGAATGGACAGACAGAGCGGAAGCACTGAAGCCACAGAGGTGGGGGGGAGGGAGAGGGAGACTGAGAGAAAGAGAAAGAAAGAGATAGAAAGAATGGAGTGAGAGATGCGAGGGAAAGGTAGGGGAGGGAAAGAAGAGGAGGGATGGCAAGGCAGAGAAGAGAGAAAGAAAAACGTGGATGCAGACTATAGGCAGGGAGACAGGGGGATGGTAGACGTGGAGGGAGACAGGGTAAAGGCGAAGAAAGAGGGATGAGAAAGAAAGCAAGAAGAAAGGTAGGATATGGAGTAGAGAGAAGAATGAATTAGCAGGGCAGAGTGGAAGTAGGGGAGGCGATGGAGGAAAGGTGAGATGCAGGGAAAAGAGGAAGGAAAGAGAGAGAGAGAGAGAGAGGATGGCGTTGTGAATGGAGGAGAAGAAGAAGAAGAAAAGAATGTCAAAAGAGGAGAGGGAGAAGGAGAAAAAAATAAAAAAGGAAAATTGGCAAGAGAATATGAGGGAATGAGAAGTGAAGAAGCAGATAAGTGGTAAGAGGAAAAGAGGATAAGTGGTAAGAGGAAAAGAGGATAAGTGGTAAGAGGAAAAGAGGATAAGTGGTAAGAGGAAGAAAAGAGGATAAATGATAAGAAAGGGTGGGTGACGAACCAGTACAAGCTGTTATGTTAGTGGAATAGTGGAAATGTAATTGCGGTGGTTTCTTCCCACTGCGGCTTCCCTTTCCTCTTTCTGAATCGTATGTATAAAGGATCTTAACCCTTTCATGGTTGGAACACGTACAGGGTGAGTCAACTGTTTGAAAACATGCAGATGACGTCACACTGACGATGTGCTGCAATGTGTCTCTTACCCTGTTTTCATACTTTTGACCCATCCTGTGATATTGAACTGGAGCTAGCGCAAAATGATGTAGTTCAGTTGAAAGTACAAAAAAAACTATTTGGTTTGTCATTCAGTGTAGAGCAACTTTGAAGTTGTTCTGGCAATAATTATATAATCCTGCACAATGGAATAGCTTTATATCAGAATATATGGTATTATGAGTGACACAGTAGCCTTCGTAACACCTCTTCCTTAGTGATAGTCTATAATGTCAGCCGGTGTACAAACTGCGTGATGTTGAGTTAGAGAAGCAGTTTATCGTGGCTGATTAGCAAGGTCTACTACAGGCTCGAGAGAGAGAGAGGGGGTGGGGAGCGAGCCTCACACAGTGGTCGTTTGATGCTAGAAACATTTAAATAATGAAAGAAAAGCATTCGGGAGCTGAATGCTAATCGCTCGCCAGAATATGCTGTAGGCCAAGTCCAAGATTTCGGCCATATCTTGATACCCTAAAGGTTTCATATTGGTAGCTCAAGCCGTTCATGTGATAAAATGGTGCTAAAGGCGGGCAATAAAAATTAGCTGACATTTGGCAGCAATTTTGGTGATCTTGACCTTCGAAATCGTCCAAGATTTTGGCCATATCTTGATACCCTGAAGGTTTCACGTTGATACCTCAAGCCGTTCATGAGATATAAAGGGAACACACACACACACACACACACACACACACACACACACACACACAGAGGGGGGGGCAGGCAAAAACATTTTCGCTTCCCCTTTTTTGGCAGGCGAAAAAAAAAAAAAATGAGCCCAAAGGATGAATGCAAGAAGAACAAATACCACTGGGATTCATGACCGGGTCAAGGTAAACTAGTGACTACAGTAGAGCAAGGTAATAATCTGTCCATTATATAAAGTTATTAAAAGAGTTCATGGAAGGTGGTGATAAGCATAAGCGTGCGAAATGGCATTTCACTGGGGGTGGGGTGAGGGGAGGGCGGAGGGAATCTGCCCCCAAATTCTCAAAAGTTGCCCTGATCTCCAGATAAGTGCTACAGAATTCTACTTGTATTAAATAACAAATGTTAAAACAAGCATACATTAAAACATGTTGACATAATGAGAAATCAAATGTTTCTTTACGTGACATAATATCTGAATATGTTTTAATAAATATACATAGTGCACAAGTATATGAGAATATACAGTAAAATGTAATTTACGGGAATGTAATTTATACACTTAATTATGTTCAATCTTGTATTTACATGAAAACTGGCAGTGAACAAGGCGTAGCCATACACTATGCATTAAACCAAAAATTAGCAAAAACAGTTTTCCGACACAAATTAATGAGAATACCTTCTTTACAATGCGAAGATTTGAATTCTTTTAATTATAATACCTCGTTCTTATAAATACATATATCTATTCACGTAGAAGGATATCCCACTGACACTGGCCTTTCCTCCTTGTGCTTTAATGCCAAACCATTTCATTACAAAGTAGCTTCATCACCAAAACCATTTCAGTCCCAGCCTTAGTGCCATATAGTCAATTTATGGCTTAGTGTTAGCTCTTCATTCTTCGTTCTGGCTGCCTTCTTTAAAATAATATAAGAAAAACAAAGTAGCTGTGCAGTTTCTTTCTGCGCATTCACAGGAAACATGGAAACTGCACACCAAATCCTGCTGCGATATGTATGCAGATTTCATTGAAATCCATGTGCTCACTTTCACCTATTTCTTCTTCTTGTTCTTCTTCTTCTTCTTTTGAGGGGGGGAGGAGGGCCGATCCCCCAAGAATCACTGGGAGGGTCATGTTCCCCAAAGATTGTATTGCAGATGAGAGTCCATTGTACAACATGTAATAAGATATCAAAGCCATAGATGCAATCCTTCACAGATACTTAGAGTTTTTATTATTTTCTGGGGATCCGACTCCCTTAAAAGTCTTGGCTGGAAAACTGTATAGAGTAGAGGACCTTCCCAGTAACCAAACAAACTCACCTGGGAAATATTCAAATCTTTCCCCTATCTCTGATGGCGTTTATTTGATTTATATCGCATTACTGAGGAGACTCCATTGTACAGCTAAGATAATACGGTCATATATGTCCTCCTTTCATTATTTCTGGGAACTTTTTTATTTCGTTAGTGGGCTGAACCCCCTACAAATGGCAGGAAAACGTATATAGTAGACGACCTTGGGAGTAACCAGACAAACTCACCTGGGAAGTTTTGTTGAATTCTGTCTCCCATTTCTGATCATTTTCTGTTAGGGAGCTGACTCCTCCAAGACTCACGGGGGAACAGGTAGTCATCCTCCCGAAATACCGATGTGTAGTTTTGTCTTGTGGACCGAGAGGAAACATGAGAACTGCCCACCTAGTTTTGCGATAAATCTATCTATCTATCAATCAATCAATCAATCTATCTATCTATCTATCTATATCTATATCTATATCTATATCTATCTATCTATCTATCTATCTAGTTTTGCGATAAATCTATCTATCTATCAATCTATCTACCTATCTATCTATATCTATATCTATCTATCTATCTATCTATCTATCTATCTATCTGTATCTATCTATCTCTCTCTCTCTCTCTCTCTCTCTCTCTCTCTCTCTCTCTCTCTCTCTGTGTATATATATATATTCGTTTTCGTTTTTAAAGGCTCCAACATGCTTGCATGTGTCGGCCTTGGTCACCTAATGGCGGCTCTCCACGCTGCACGATCCATTGCAGCCTCCCTGTTCAGTTCCTTAACCCTAAGGTCACACTTAATGACCTCGTCCCACGTCTTTCTCGGTCTACCCCTCATAACCCCACCCCCAATATTAACACTTCTTACCTTCCTCACCCAATTATCATCCCCCATCCTCTCCACATGTCCAAACCACCTCAATCTACCTCTCCTCATCACAACACCAATACACTCCAGTCCCATCCTACCTCTCAACTCTTCCATCATAAACCCAGCCCCTCCAGGCCTTGGACGCAGGGACGCACTTCACATCCACCTAATCATTGTCATTTCTGTACGTCTGAGCCAGTGAATATCTTCCTCCTACCTCTCCTCATCACAA
Source organism: Coenobita brevimanus (assembly GCF_032717465.1). Taxonomy (NCBI): domain Eukaryota; kingdom Metazoa; phylum Arthropoda; class Malacostraca; order Decapoda; family Coenobitidae; genus Coenobita; species Coenobita brevimanus. The sequence continues at coordinate 13,878,294 of NC_136972.1, read as the reverse complement.
CACCAATACACTCCAGTCCCATCCTACCTCTCAACTCTTCCATCGTAAACCCAGCCCCTACAGGCCTTGGACGCAGGGACGCACTTCACATCCACCTAATCATTGTCATTTCTGTACGTCTGAGCCAGCGAATATCTTCCTCCTTCACTGCCCAGGTCTCATTACCATACAGCATTACACTCCTAACATATGCTGGATACAAAGACCCCTTAGCACGTAGGAAGAGTCCTCTCAATGTCAAGAGAGGCAAGAGCTTCCTGAACTTCTTCCAACCACTTCTCACTCTAGCCACAGAGTTAGCTCCAGTCCCACCTCCAGCACACAACATGTCTCCCAAATAACAAAACTCTTCCACACACTCAAGAGATTCACCAGCAAGTTCAATCCTTACACGTCTGACAATCTCCACCTGCTCATCCCGACACGCCGTACACATAAAATCAGCATTATCTCGCAGTCTACCTCTGATACCACTACATCTCTTATGCACTCATTTATCACACACACCGCACAAGATGGAATTACTTCCCACGCCCTAGTGGCAAACTGCACATGGCCACTCTCCCTCGTCTTTGACAGTACCGCCACCAACCCTAGATATTATCACTTTTGTTTTATCTGCATTTACCCTTAAACCCTTTTGCCCCATACCATCTCTCCACTTCCTAAACCTTTCCTCCGCCTCCCTTTCGTTCTCTGCAATCAACACCAAATCATCAGCATACAACAACTCCCACGGGAGTCCGTTTCTAAAGTCACGTGAAAGGGCTTCCAGTACCATGATAAACATCATGGGACTGCCTTCTATTTTATGCCACTGGTTCACTTTCACCTATTTCTGATCGTTTTTACTTTGGAGAAGGGGCTGACTCCTACAAGAATACTTTGGGGTTCATGCCTTCCAAATATCGCATTACCGATGAGGGTCTATTGTCCAACATTTACAAAAATATCGAAGCCAAACTGCCCTTCTTTCACTATTTCTGATAAAAAATTAATTAGATGATGGGGGCTGTTAGCATTTAAAGTCAGGGTTGGAAAACTGTGTAGAGTAGAAAATGATTCCATTAACCAAACGAACGCACCTGGGAAGTTTCGTTCAAGCATTTATCCCGTTTCCGGTCGTTTTTATTTTTGGGAGGGAGCTGGTACCTCCAAGAATCACTGAGATGGATATCATGCTCCCCAAATATTGCATTACAAGTGAGGGTCCAATGTACAATAACTACTAAGATATCAAAGCCATATATGTCCTCATTCCCCTATTTTATATCATATATAAGTATGGAAAGGGGGGGGGGGGAGCTGACGTTATCAAGTAAACAGCCGAACGGTCCTAAGAAGTTTCATTGAAATCCATCTGTTCAATTTTCCAAATTTCTGATCATTTTACTTTTGGGACGGGTGTTTCAGTACGCAACCAGATGTTTTGTGCTGAGACATCTGTGGACTTCCTGAGCCAGTCTGAGGCTAGCAGACCTCTTGCAAATTCTTCTGGAGAGACAGTTTTATCTGCAAACAGTGTAGGCATCACACTGGGCAACACACACTACCTGTGCCTTGAGAGACTGTATGAAAGTCAGAAATTAACTACACTCTGTAGATGTAACATCTAAGCTCCTAAAAAAGCATCCAGTAATAATTCGGAGTCTTTAAGATCAAAATGAAATCCTGATGGTAAACCTACAGGCCCTTGTCTCACATTTTCGTGGCAGTGAGGTCAAGAACACGCCTTATTTCAAGTCTGTCTACAGACAAATCCAGTAGCCTATATACCGACTGTCTGTCGGCAACCGAGTCTGCTGGCAATATGCCAGCCTGTCACCAAGCCTATCTGTCATCAGCCAAGCCTGACCGTCATCCACATCAGCCTGTCAATACGTCTGTCTGCTTCCAAGCCTGTCAATAAGCCTGCCTGCCGCTAAAACTGTCTGGATGCATTTTTTTTTTTATGGATGCATTTTTTTTAATGCAAGAAAGAAGGAACCAAAGGCCAGGGGCCCGCAAACCGTTCCTTCCAAGAAAAAAACAAAAACAATACAAAAGAGCGCCAAATTCAAGATCCATTCATTTCGAGATGCCTGGACACACTGCGTTTGAAAGACTGGAGATCATAGGAAGTAGGAAATACAGACAGAGGGAGACAGTTCCAGAGCTGACCTGTTGCATAAATGAAGGACTAGGAGTAACGGTTAACTCTTGCATTAGAGAGTTGGACAGAAAAGGGATGAGAGTTTGTTGCTAGACGGGTGCTACGCGCCCGTCGTAGAGGTGGGTGGATGCAAGCAGACATTTCAGAGGAGCAGGGACCATTGAAATAGCGATAGAAAAGAGATAAAGATGAAACAGTGCGGCGAAGAGACAGAGACTGAAGGGAGCCAGTAAGAGGGGGAGAGTTGATGAGATGAAAAGCTTTTGACTCCACCCTATTCTAGTTACTGAGAAAACACAGAATGAGTCAAGCTTCAAATACAGCAGACTTTTTTATATATTTATTTTGCAAATACAGTTATAAGTCATACAAGCCAAGTAAGGAGGGCAGCATGTTTTGTGCAGGTTCGACTATACCCCACTCTCTCGCCCCATACCATGAGTATGAGCTGAGGTTAGAGCAAGAAAAAATGTTGAGAATCTTAATTTAGAAGCGGTAGAGTTAAAGTGGATGAATGACAGGCTTTAGAAAAGGTGAGATTTTAAGTGAGATTCAGATATAATGAATAGAAAATGTACGGGACAGAGTTAGTGGCTGGGTGAATACGAGAATGATCCTGTTAACGTGGTGTGGGTTAGTATTTGTAAGAGCTAACAAAATGAACGCTTATGAGAAAGTTATAATGGGATCATGTAAGAGTAAGTGTCATTGTGGCTGACACAGGGAGAGTGAGCAATAGTCAAGAGGTAGCATGAGTGAACCAAACTGACAGTAAATGTGTAAGTGTAAGCATTAGACTGCATGATTGTATGCAAGAGTGCAATATATGAATATGTGTGAGAATAAGTGACAACGGGAATGAGTGACACTGAGTGCGTGTGAGTGAAGGAATGTCAGGAGAGAGTGAGAATGACCTGAAATAGGGGTGAGTGAGCGAGTGAGTGTGCAGGAATGACTGTGTGTTAATATAGGTGAGATTTAGTGATTGCGCTAATGAAAGTAAATGGAACTGGGTATGAGTGATACTGAGTGTGATAGTGAGTGAGGGAGAGAATGAATGTGTGATTGTGAATCTGAATCAGAGTGAGCGAATGATTCTGTAGAAGTCAAAGTGATTGAATTCAGGCGAGTGTGTAAAAGTGAATGACCGTGGAAGTAAGTGAGAGGAAACAAGAAAAAACAGAAATTCTTAAAGTATTCGTATAAGGGACAATATGTGAGAGTCAAACTGGTTGCAAGAGTGAATGAGAGCAGTGACTGAAAAAGAAAAGTGAGTAAATGTAAATGCAAGTCAGAGTGTAGAAAGTGAGAGAACGAGGGAAGCCTATTTCTAGTTTCTAGTGATATGCTGAGTAATCTTGAATAGGAGAGAGAGAGAGAGAGAGAGAGAGAGAGAGAGAGAGAGAGAGAGAGAGAGAAACTGTAAATGTGATCTCCCCAAAACCTGACAAATGAATGGTCAGACCAAGATGTATTCATATCGAAATTCCCCGATCCATTTCTGACTGAAAAATACAGCTTAAGGAAGATACTTCCAGAAATGGTCATTTGAGCATGGGCAGGACTGAGAATATCGGATAACTCTTGCATTACACAACTGGACGCAAAAATGGTGAGCGAGTAGCCACACGGACTACGTGCCCGCCATAATATAAATGGGATATAAACAGAGTTCAGAAGAGCAATGAATATGGTTTTATAATATTTCTCTATTGCATAGGTGAAGTGTTATTACAACTATCATATTTTTTTATGAAGGAGAAAATCCAGATCAGTCATATTTACAGTTACATCATGTCTCCTAATTCACTTTATCACTATACTGTGACGTAAACTACGTCAAGTTGCTGAGATATGGCTCTTAAGTAGTCGGGCAGGACCCACAGAGTAAGGCCAGTGTCACCAAAGACGACTATCTGAGTTCAATGAGTCAGCAGTATTTGCTTCCTCTTCGTGTCGACGTGATACCAGATGATTTATTGTAGTCCAGCTTCACATTATTAAAGCATCTTCTTCTGCATGATAACCTACCATAAAACTCATGAAGAAAATTAGCTTTAGTGTAAAAGAATTCATTTTCCTCCTCAAAATCCAAGTGTTAACTGACCCGACGAAAGAGACTGATTATGTTACGACAGAACAGAATTTTTTCCTTCGTGAAGCTAAACAATATGAAATTGCCTATGTACTCCCAAAAGAAACATTACGGAACATTTGATGTGATGAAACATTGTACTAGTTGCATTAATCTTCTCTAATGTTACTGAAAAGACGGGGCTGAGTTCCAATAACATGGATATTTTATAAAAGCATGCACAAATCGCTTTATTATATATAATCATTGTTTAAAATCCTCTAATCAGTTCTAAATGGAGTACAGTAATAAAACAGTAAGACTCAAAAGTGTGGGAATGCATAAGTGCTATTTAAAGATTCACTCAAGAATTTATAAAATGTTGAGTAGAACTTTCTAAAATTCTTGTTATATTAATATTGCATTTACATTCCTTGGTGTGGAATTGCCTGTTATCAATGTCGGTATACACTTCGCAGAGGAAATCGAATATTGATATGGAAGTATTTTCAGCAGCGAATATTGGGGGGTTCATATAATCCAAGATAATGGATTGTGGAGGGGGGCTTGGTGTGCCATCAGTGCGAGAGTTTAAGTTGACAGAGATGTGGGAATAGTCACTGTACAGCAATAAGTTGAGGATGTGTGGGAGACACGGCAAGCAAGGCAGTAGTGGTGGTGTGTGGAGGGGTTGCTGGTGGCGTAGTTATAACAGAAAGAGAAGGAAGAGGCAGTAGTGGTGGTGTGTGGCGGGGTTGCTGGTGGCGTAGTTATAACAGAAAGAGAAGGAAGAGGCTGTAGTGAACATGGTTGAAACTCTAGAGAATCAATTGGGGAAGAAAGAGTAGGAGTATCTGGATCAAAATTATCTGGATTTTCTACATCGGCAGTAGGATTAGGAGTAGTAGTAGTGGTAAATGATGTATAAGTATTATCAGTAACAGTGGCAGTAGTCAGAGAAGCTGACTGAGATTCTGTGTACGATTTCTGCTACGGAAGAATGCCATACCATTATCACTAACACAGCCCTCATCTTCAACCTCATCTCTATTCATCTGTCGAATGGGAGAAAGTTCAGCTTTACGGATGTAGCCCATGAATGAGAATGGAGTCTGAATAGGAGAGGGTATAGAGAAAGAAAAATTATAATAAACAAATACAATTACAAATATGAAATATATGCAATCAGTATAATATGAAGGAGAATGATGTATATGCCATAAATGTTATATGGAAGTGAATTAATAATGTACTGTACAATGAAAAGTATGTGGAAGAAAATGGCTTTAAGAAGAGTGAATAAAGTGAGTGGTGAAATGAATAATAAAAATGAAGGACGCAATGTAATGAATTAAATCAGATGAATGATGATATGAATCACAATCTGTAGAGAATGGCACAAGCATTATCTATGGGAAGGTAAAAATATAAGAGAACAGTATTATATTTACAAATGTTTTCAGTGCGAGTGAAAAGAATAGTTCACAGCCCAGAGCAGGAGTGAGGTTGGAGACCCCACCCAGTCAGGAGGGCGGAGACGGTATAGTCTGGCAGTCGGTGGACTCCACCTTGATTCGACGTTTCATTTTTTTTTTTTAATTGTGGTTTCTGCTTGCCTACATCATCAATTTGAGGAAATGCATTACTGGACATCTGTCTGTATTGAGTATTTTTAAATACTGAAGAAAAGATCTTAAAATCAACATAATTAATATTTTCATTTAAATGGTTTTAACATCTTGAATTTGAGACGATCTCTTTGCCAGCCTCCAGTGTAAGTCCAGGGGCACCAACTTGGAGGAACTGGCCAACACTCCCGCACCGCACCCCCCCCCCCTTTTTGGGGGCTTAATGAGAAAAGTGAGCTCTTACCCTTTGCCGAAGCTTAAGGGCCTCTGCTCCACCATTAATAATTAACGTATGCAATATGTTTATTAAACATTTTATTTTCTCTTCAACAACTAGAAAAATAATTTAGTATGGTCAATAAAAAATCATAAAAGGTAAAGCAAAACTGATTTCTTTTTAAGGAAATATTCCTTCTTATTCAACCTCCACCAAAAACTTCTTGTTTCAGCTCTTCTTTAATGGATTATGAAAAACAAAACTTTCATTGTTATTCATGTTATCTTTCTTAAACAAACTAAAAATATCCTTTAGTGATACAAATACAAAATCATAAACAGTAAAACAAAGTTGACTTTCTTTAAAATGATATTTCATCCTCCTCCTCATCTGATACACGATTATGATCATTACAACATGTCAATGATGCATGGCTTGAACAAAATACTGTGGATAAAAATTTTCCGCGGTTGCCTCTGCATTTTGAAGATATACATGGGTTCCCACTTGGGCAGCCGCACTTGTTCAGCTTCAAAATCCTGTCAGGCGCAAGTATGACTTTTGTGGGTAGAATTTTTGGCAGCAATGACACTGTTTTGTCGTCTTTTATCCACCCATAGTTAGTGGCCTCCAGCTTTGGTGGATGAAACTGGAGGGCATTCTTATAAATAAAAGTCTGCAGGTGAGCATGCATAAAACTCTCAACAAAAGCCTCCACCGTCGGGGGTAGTGTGGCTAGTGGAGGACTATTTTTTTGTTCCACTCCTACCAATCTTTTCCGTCCAAACTTTGACTCTGGTTTCTGGCATATATTTAGTCATTGGCTGTCCATAACATGCACCTATGAACTTTGTCACCTGGTCTAAGACATGTGACCATTCAGTTTCAGCATCACCAATAACATCCAGAGATGATGCACCACGTTTAAAAACACTGAACATTTTTCATTTCCCTATCCCAAAACATGCTTCATCAGTATCACAGCCTTGGCAACAGTATGACAACCTGTTAATACATGATCTGCTAGCATTGTGGGAACGACAGAGTGGTGTTTCTGCACAGTTGATTTGATATCAGTGACAGTTCTGCCCTTGATTGGTGAGTCCATTACCACTGGTGTATGTAGACCTTGCTGCTGATAGTGATATAGTAAACTGACATACACATCAGTGTCATCACAAAGAACACTGACCTGTTTCTGATTTGTAACTGCAAAATGTATAGCCTGTTGCATAATTATATTATCTGCTTCTTCATGGCTTGTTGAAAGATCTGTTCTTGGTGTGAAATCACTCACTCCATTTTCTACAGGAATTTCTTCGTGTCCCGTTACTACAAGTTTGTATTTGGCGGAAATCAACATCTTGAAGGAGGCTGTTGCAAGTGAAATCAATCAACTGCTTCTTATTCTGTGTTACAGTTATAGTAAGGTAAGATTCTGTGGGGGCAAAGGTGATGTGGGACTCAGCTGAAACATTCTGATCCCTTTTGGCGCTAAAATCATGATATCTGTCAAAGACTAAGTAGAATCCCCTGTTTCTAGTCTCACTTTTATCAGGTCATTGAATTAACTCACAAAGTCCTGGACTACATGCTGTTGGGAGGAACGGGATGATGACCAGCGGGGAATCCACAAAAGAGCTGAGCCGTCAATTACTGTCCACAAAGCATCTCTTGCAGCATATCTAGCTGACTGTTCTACCCTAGTCTGATATCTGTAAGACTGATTCTGACTTGGATATATGCAAATCTCCGGAATCAGTGAAAATTGCTGTAAAAGCAGGAGAGAGCTCACATGAGATATTTTTTTCAATATTCATATCTCTCGATTTTGGTCTAAGTCCTATTACCCTTGAGTATATGAAATTGTATAATAAACGTGACACTTATCTATATTGAAAGACTTCTTTGTGGCTGCCATTGTTTCTGTTTTCTTTGGTATGGCATCACAAAATCCTTGAGGAAGTTTCCTTTCAAATTCCTCCATTTGTCTAGTACCATTTTCAGCTGTTCTGTCAGCATTTGCTGATGGTGGTGCAATAATTCCATTCACTACATTAATGATACCCTTTGGATGCTGTTCAAGGTTTAGTGGGGCAATGCAGAGATGGAGTTTTACTCTTAATCTTTCTCTGTCACCTTTATCAGCAGTGATCCCTGCATTCGCTTACTCTTTGCGAACTGTTTGCATGCTAGGTGAAGGTTCATTCTCTTGCATGTTTTATATATCTTTAACTACCTTACCACATATATGCAGAGTAAGTGCCCAGGTCATCAGCGTTTCATGTCTCAGGGTATTTCCTATTATTCCAACGTTACCATGACCAAACTGCATGAAGCTAGTTTCTATAAACATATCACTCCATAAGTCATTCCAAACACCTTCTTTGTGTCTCATCACATGTGAACCTTTCATGAAGTGGGTAAGGACATTTTCAGTCAAGGATGCCACGCTTCTTAGATTGTATACTCCATACCTTGCAATATTTTCATGCCTGGAAGCAAAGAAGAATGGTAACATGAGTTCAACTGCATACAGGTGAAGAGGCCACACGCTTTCTCGTTCTGCCTTCACAAATATCATCATTATCAGTATGGTTTAATCCGAACATCATTCCTTAGCTTTGCAGTACGACTTCTAGTTGTCAGGCCTTCTGACACAGTCAAGAGGTTATCGTGAGAGGTTACCTCATCTTTACTGACAATATCTCTAAGCAGCTCTTCGGTCAAGAAGCTCACAGCTCTCATATTCACTGGAAACTTCTTTCCACTTAGCATTTTTCCAACACCTCCAAAACAAATTCAAAATTTCTGCCAGACCAGGTTCTGCCACCAGTGTTCCAACAGCACCAATAAAACTCATTAGCATATGCATACCTCCTTATCTTGGAATAAGACTTGGAAATAGACTTGGATATGTACACTTTATCTGAACTGCGACTTTGTGAATTATGGCGAACAGTTCTTCTGTAGAGCTCCCAGTGCCTCAGACGATCATGGTTGTTAATGTCCATACACTTCTGACCACAGCTTGAACTCAGAGAAGAAAGAAAAAATTATATAAATCACAAACTATGAGAAATACAAAGCATTTTTTTTTTTTTTTCACGAAAATTCTTCGGCATTTCATATTTTGTATTGTATCTAAAATCGCTCAAACCTGACAGGTATCCAGTAAAGATTGTTGTATAATAGATGGTTTGAGCAAGGAAAATCCACAACGAAAAAAAACCTAAGACGCCCGAAAAATGTTCACCGTAAAAAGCTGGATGGCACAAGTTGTGGCGTGGCCGTATGTGAATGGCGGTGCCATGCTCCCCAGGCAGAGCGGCTAGATTGATTGGAGAAGAAAAACTGTGACTTCGAGCACTGCGATTGGCCACACTCCCTCCTCAGTGACGTCTTTATGGTGGCGGTTAGGGATGGCTCTGGGTTGTGGTGGGGTGTTAGGGGCTGAGTCACTGGGTCGTGGTAGGGTGTGGGTGACTAAGCGGTTGATGGAGGGTGAAAAATGTCAGCTTGGGGCAGGGCAGGATCTCAGCAGAACAGGGGCTCACCAAAAATGCGCAGAATACACAGCCACAAGCCAGGTGAACAGAGGGCAAGGCAGGAGGCTGTAGGCAAGAGGCAGGAGGAATGGGGCAAGGCATGGGCAAGTGGCAGTTGCACAGAGTATGTACAGTCACGGAAAGTTCCACATTAACCACCTCTCGAAGCACTGGTGTGAGACGGGTGAAAGTGAAGCAGCAGCCAGGCCTCATGTGTCTGGTAAAATGACATTGGTTTAGAGTCTAGCTTGAAAGGAAATATTAAATCATGGTAACTGAAGTGTCCCCATTTATTGCTGCAAATATCGATTTGCGAGAAAGTTCTTACAAGAAACTAAACTTACATTTCTGGTGATCAGATCAGCAGCACGGATTTCAAGGCTAATTTTGAAACCTAAATTCAATGCAGTTTTAATCCTTTCTGTTCGATGGCTTTTTATTTTCACTTTGCCAATCACAGATAGCTTAAGATCTATTACGAATATTACTTGAATTCAGTTCCATTTCAAAAGCTTCTCCCTCTCAATTCAAGAGTTTCCCTTACCCTGAGCAAATGCTCCACCTCCCTACTCCATTCCTTTTCAAGAGTTCCCCCTCACAGTTCAAGAGTTCCTTTCAGCCTAAAACAGTCCTAATGAATTTCCAGTCTAACCTAAATGAATAAAAAAGCATTTCAGTTTTAGAGCACTCCCAGCCGATTCAGCCCCAAATATAGAGTTTCTCCCTTCCATTAAGAGAGTTTCTCCTTCTCATTTAAAGAGGTTTTCATGCATTGCTCAAGGGCGTAGTCACTTTACCTCACGGCAGTAAAAATAAAAAGTTTGATCAGTCGACCCTAATATAATTTATAAGTATTCAGACCCTCTCCCTTTTATTCCAAGAGTTTCTCCAGTTGATTCAATCCCGTATCTAGAGTATCCCCCCTCCCAGCTCAAAAGTTCTTCCCACATCAAGTGTTTTCTCAGTCTATCTACATCCAGCCCAATAGATCCTCCTCTCCACTCTATTCCATTCCAAGAATTTCCCCATTCGATTTAGTCGCACCTCAAGAGTTTCTCTCTCTCAGCTTTATAGTGTCCTCAACTCAAGCTTTTCCACAATACGAGTAGGCTATATGCTAACAAAATACAAAAGCTCCAGAAACAGACCCCAGCCACTTCCAATAGCTTCCCCATCTGATTCAATTCCATGGTGGAACGTTCTTCCACACATCTTTTAAGTTTTCCCTGCTAGATCAAGAGCATGAGAACGATGAAGAGGAGGTGTCTACGAATAGTACTTTCAACTTCTATTCTCTTCCAGCCCTGCCAGTAATCTGATCAGCGCAGATGAATGTTACCCTCAACGTATATTCATTGTAGGTGCGATCCTTCACGGGATGAGGTCTACATTAGTGTATACCTCAGCAAGGGCTGTAATTATCTCTTTTAGGTGTGGAGAGAGAGAGAGAGAGAGAGAGAGAGAGAGAGAGGGGGGGGACAAAGTAAGCGATATTATAAAATCTCCCGGTATAAAAGGTATCTGATGATTTGAATAAACCTGCTTGGAAGAAGCAAACAAGTAATATGATCAGACAGGATGAATATTACCTTAATTGGATAATGTTTGCAGGTGTGGGTCCATAAAGGATGTGGTGTATCTCTTTTACGAGAAAGGAAAGTGAGACCGCGAATGGGAGTAAGAGAGAGACCCGCTATTAACTCTTTTGCTCAGAGAGGCACTAGTTAAGATGACTGAAGTTGTCTGCAGGTAACAAGAACATGATATAAACAGATATTTTTGTACTGAGGCAGTTAACAGACACGGTTTTTAAACTTTCAACATGTGCTTTCTAAGATTAATCGAGACGGTCTTTGTTAAGCTGAAGCTGGACAATATGAAAACTGCTTCGATCTACTGCCGTAGTTCATGGAGACTTTTTCTATTTCTAAGTCCAATGGTCTTCCCTGAAGTTAACAGACTCGACTAACTGTGGAAGGAACATAAGACAAAAGGTCGACATAGTACGGAAAGGATAAACGTTACCATATTGTTGCGGAATGGTTGTGATTATATAAGACAGTATATGCTTATGTTAGCATAATTGGATATTAATAGAAGATGGTGTCCTTCATGGAGTTGGGATCTCTCAAGGCAAATGATTCTCAAACCTTTTCGTCCGCCCCTTACGGGATTAAGGCGTCTGGCAATAGACAGACTCATCAAACACAGGTAGAGGCTTGAGACTCTTGTCCTCCTCTGAATCTTGCA
>NC_136972.1:13838925-13863925 GCF_032717465.1 Coenobita brevimanus | reverse complement strand
AGATTTTTTGTCAAATGTGCAAACAGTGTGTGATATAGAAAACAGAACAAAGAATGAACTTAAGCTTGTTGCTCAACAATTGGGAATTGCTGTTCGCTCTCATCATTCTAAAGATCAAATTGTTGGCATGATTAATAAAAGCTTGTTTAATGTAACTCCTCCAAATGAGCAAACGCAGATTGAATTAGCTAAGTTACAGCTAGCCCTGCAGGAGGCTAAGGCTAAGGAGGCGGAGTCTCGTGTGAAGGAAGCTGAATTTCAGGCTAAGGCTAAGGAGGCGGAGTCTCGTGTGAAGGAAGCTGAATTTCAGGCAAAAGCTAAGGAGGCTGAGGCACAAGTTGAAATTGCTAGGATTCAGGCAGACCATGAGTATCGCATGAAACAAGGTGGAACTGGATCATCTAGCTCTGATGGTTTTGATGTGGCTAAAAATGTTAAACTTGTCCCTCCTTTTAATGAATCTGATTTAACAAAGTATTTTCAGTTGTTTGAGAGGGTAGCTACAGGTTTTAATTGGCCTAAGGAGTATTGGCCAGTACTCCTTCAAACTGTTCTCACCGGTAAAGCTCAAGTAACTTATGCATCTTTGCCTCAGGATCAGTCTGATAATTATGATGTAGTTAAGAGCTTGATTCTTAAGGCCTATGAGCTTGTTCCTGAAGCTTATAGAGTAAAATTTAGGACAACTTATAAGCAAGATAAGCAATCCCATGTTGAGTATGCAAAAATCAAAGAAGATCTGTTAGAGCAGTGGTTAAATTCTAAGAATGTGGATTCTGATTTTGGTAAATTTAAGCAGATGATTTTGCTGGAGGATTTCAAAAGGTGTATTAGTAAAGATGTAAGCCTATATCTTGATGAGAAAAGAATAGATAATTTGTCTGATGCTGCAGTTTTAGCTGATGAATATGTTCTCACTCACAAGAGATATTCTAAAGAAAAAGGGAAAGCTGAGAGTAAGTACGTTGCCTCTACTCAGAGTACAGGTAACAGGAAAGAGAATAAAGATGATGTTTCTCAGGAAGTAAATACCAGCTTCACCTCTAGATTTCAGAAAAGTAAATGTACTTATTGTAGTAAGCTTGGTCATACTACGGAGAGATGTTTCAGGAGACAGCGTGATGTGAACAAAAAGGAGTCGTTAAATATTCAGTCAAGTGGTCTAGTGTCCACTCTTGAGAGTTCCCAGAATTCTTTAACTGAGTTAACTGAACCTGCTTTGAGGGGTAACTTAAATTCTCATGATGGAGCTCCTCTTTTGAGCAGTAACGTGGGTGACACTCTCAAGAGTTCATGTGCTAATTTCCTGTCTGATGGTTTTGTCAGTCCTCTGGACAGTAATGACAGGAAATCAGTTAAAATATATCGTGATACAGGTGCTTGCCAATCCCTTATGCTGACCAGTGTTCTAGGCTCTAATGTTAATTCCTCTGATGAAACTGTAATCTTACAAGGTGTAGGGAATAATTACTTCTCTGTCCCTCTGTGCAGAGTGAATTTAGAGTCTGGTTTTGTTAATGGTTCCGTTATGGTTGGGTTGGTTGAGACACTCCCAATGTCAGGTGTAACTTTCTTACTTGGAAATGATATTGGTGGAAGTCAAGTGTGTCCAGCTCCTCAGTTGTCTAGTGAGCCAGTGGCTGCGTCCCAGGATTGTGATGTCCCTGATGTGTTCCCTGCATGTGCTGTCACTAGGGCTAAGTCTAAAGTTACTGGTGATTTAGAGGATAATGATGATGATGATGTTATCCTAGCTGACACTTTTCTTGCTAATTTGGACCACTCACCAGATGAGGCAGTACCCCGTAGTGTTGATAATTTGTCTCGTCAAGAGTTGGTTGAGTTGCAGGTTGCTGACCCTGAGTTGAAAGGTCTAGCTAACTCTGCTTACAGTGGAGAAGAGTCAGCCGGTGCTTCTACTTGTTGTTATGTAAAGTCAGGAGTACTTATGAGGAAGTGGAGACCCCCAACAGCATCAGCTGACTGTGAATGGGAGGTTGTACATCAAGTTGTCATCCCTCGTGTTTGTAGGCAGGATATCATTCGAGTGGCTCATGATTCCAGTTTGGCAGGACACCTTGGAGTGAGGAAGACTGTGGCACGCATTTTGAAACACTTCTACTGGCCAGGTATCTTCAGGGATGTTTCCTGGTATTGTAAGTCTTGTCACACCTGTCAAGTTGTGGGGAAGTGTAATCAGACCGAAAAGGTTGCACCTCTAGTTCCCATTCCTCCTTTTGAGGCGCCATTCACCCGTGTGTTGGTGGATATTGTGGGCCCTCTTCCTAAGACTTCTTCAGGATTTTCTTATGTGTTGACCATGATTGATATGGCTACTCGTTATCCTGAAGCCATTCCACTTAGAAATATCTCAGCAAAGAACGTGGTTAAGGAAATGCTAGGGTTCTTCACAAAGTTTCGTCTGCCTAAGGAGGTACAGTCAGACCGGGGAAGTAATTTCATGTCGAATGTTTTCAAGCAGTCTCTGAAAGAGTTGGGCATCTCCCAGATCACGTCTTCAGCTTACCATCCCCAGACCCAAGGAGCGTTGGAGAGATATCATCAAACACTCAAATCGATGCTCAAGAAATACTGTTTGGAACATCAGAAAGACTGGGATAAAGGTCTTCCATTCGTTGTGTTTGCCGCAAGAGAATCTCCAAATGAATCACTGGGCTTCTCACCTTTGAACTACTGTTTGGCCATGAAGTAAGAGGACCCCTTAAGTTACTCAAGAAATGCTGGCTGTCGGAGGAAGATGACGTCAACCTGCTGGAGTATGTGATGAAGTTCAAAGAACGGCTGTCCACTGCTTTACAGCTGGCGAGAGAGAATTTAGGAGCTGCTCAGGAGAAGATGAAGACTTGGTATGACAAGAAGTCCAGGTTACGCCACTTTCAGCCAGGAGATCAGGCTTTGATTCTGCTACCAGTTCATGGGCAACCTCTTCAAGCCAAGTTTAGTGGCCCTTATTTCGTGGAGAAGAAACTCAGTGATGTCAGCTATGTCATCGCCACACCAGATCGTAGAAAGAGCAAGCAACTATGTCACATCAACATGCTAAAGTTATATCACAAGAGGGACGAAAATAATCCAGTCTGCACTGTAGCTGTTCCACCCGAGTCTGCAAGTGAAGCTCTCCCATGCAGTATGAGCCTGAGTGATAGTTTGGGGAAGAATCCTGATATCATGAATGATCTCCAGACTAAGCTTTCTCATCTACCACCCAAGGAAAGGCAGGAGTTTTCGGCATTACTGCAGGAGTACCCGCAAGTGTTCCGTGCCACTCCAGGAAGAACCACTGTGTTGATGCATGATGTCGATGTTGTAGACGCAAAGCCAATTAAATTGCCTCCTTACCGTGTGAACCCAGTGAAAGTTCCTCTCATCCAGAAGGAGCTTGGCTACCTGTTGGACCACAAGATGATTGAGCCCTGTCAGAGCGAGTGGAGTTCTTCTGTCACACTGGACCCCAAGCCAGGTGGGTCACAGCGGCTTTGCATTGACTACAGACGTTTTAATCAGATAACCAAAACAGACACTTACCCTCTCCCTCGTGTGGAAGATTGCATAGACAAGATCGGAAAGGCTAGGTACATAAGTAAGTTTGATTTGTTAAAGGGATACTGGCAAGTACCTATGACTGAGCGTGCTAGGGAGATCTCATGTTTTGTACTATTAGGAAAGACTTTTGCATGGTCTGTAGTGCCATATACAGATTGTTTTAGAGTAATAAGAAAATTCCTTTGTAAATTTCTTTTTTCTTTGTGGGGAGGTGTTACATAGCCTATGATTTCATCATCCTTTGTGTAATTTTAACGCACAGTTGCTGCATGTTTGATCACGAGCGTGTTCTGCCTCAGTCCCCCCCTTCTACCGTTATAGTAGAGTGAGTCGTTCTCTCTGTTGTACTTTGCGGGATTTTCAGCTCTCTGTCCCCATGGCTTCATTTGCGCGTCCCTCTTACAAGTTGTATCGGGCTCTGCCGGCCCCTATATAATGAGCTCAGTTTCTGCATCATGGCCACTTAGATCTGCTCCTCATTATGTTCACATCTCTGTCCTCCCCTGTACAGATATTATTATTGTGAGTGCTCAAGAAATCTCCAACCATCTAGCAGCTGTGTGTAATTTGAGTATAACTGTTGTTGCATTTTTTCTTGTACTGAATAGCATAAGTTTAATTTGTAGGCCTGGTGAAGTTTTTGTGGTTCGTGTGGGGTTCTTTATGTCAGTCATTTTTTATAATAGTTTGTATCTGTAATAATTTACCTGGCATTCACTGAGTATTATCTGGTATCTCATTTTATCAGGGCTGACTTAGATAAATTTATTCTTGCTAATTTCGTGTTAATAGAGGCTATTGCAGTTAACCATATATTTAACCTGTTTTTGCCATTACATTATCCTTATGAGTCCTGAATATTTTGTTGTTAATTTAAGCATTAAACTTTAACTTGTAATTTTACCTAACTCTTTTGTTTTGAACCTGGAACTTTACGGGACAGTAGTGACTCTTCGTATTCTCACCTAAAGTGTACATTATCTTTCTCTGTTCCGTAACAATATATATATATATATATATATATATATATATATATATATATATATATATATATATATATATATATATAATGCGGGTATAACTGGTTGGAGAATGGCTGGAAGAAGGACGGATGTGAGAAGGGAGGAATAGATCAGTGGGATGGTAGCAACAAAGAGTCGAAATGGGGAAAGCCCCAGGAATTGATGGAGTATGTGGTGAAATGATGAAGCGTAGGGGAGAGATGGTAGTAAAATGGATATGGAAGATGTGCAGATTTGCCTGGTAGGAAGGTAGAGTCTTGGAGGATAGGAAGTCAGGTATAGTTATTCCCCTGTACAAAGGAAAAGGAGTAAAACAAGTTTGTGGTAATCACAGAGGTATTTGTCCTCTTTGTGTAACAGGAAATTTATATGGTAGAATACTTACTGACAAAGTTAGGAAAATAACACAGGATTTAGCTGGAGACGAACAGGGAGATTTTTAGGAAGAGGAGAGGTTGTGTGGGTCAGATATTCATACAAAGGTCTTCAGTGGAAAAGTTTAGAGAGGAAGGAATGGAGTTGTATGCAGCCCTCATAGATTTGGAGAAAGCATCTGACAAAGTGGATAGTCAAGGAATATGGAAAATATTAAGAAGACCGGTACATAGAGTAAATGGGAACCTGTTGAATGTCGTGAAGAGTATGTATGATGGTGCTAAGGCTGCAGTGCTTGTGAATGGTGTAGTGAGGGATTATTTCTATCTGAATGGTCGGATTGAAACAAGGATATATATATATATATATATATATATATATATATATATATATATATATATATATATATATATATATGTACCCTCCACAATATGTCTACCCCCGATGTATATATGTCCCCCTCCAATGCATACATGCCCCCACTAAACTTGCTAGGTCAGCATGCATTCCCACTCCTGAAGACGGCGTTATTGCATCAGTTGATACCAGGCAGCCGAGTCGGGCAGACTATTTTACTGTGAGCTTGTAATAAACTCCTTATCTAGCCGTTTGTACACGGAGTTTCTATCACCAAAGTATTGCAAGTTACATTTGGTAGCAGCGGTGTTTTGAACCATCAGATTCTGACCGCCTCCTTGGATTTTTAGTGCTACAACAAGATACACGACGTCTCGCATCTGCCAGCCTCGCCCCTCCTCCGTGCCTCTAGTGTTGTACTACCTGGCTGTGCTTTCCGAGTGTACAATTTTTTCACCAGTGCTCACCTCTCAAACAACCGCACCCATACGCCTTGTTCCTGACCGCACGTGTCACCGTCGCCGACCTACGCACCTGTTGCACCTGTTCCCAGCACCTGTTCCGAACTCATCATAACTCCTGCCCCCACGGTGCCACTTATCACTGTCTGCCCACTGCCTGCCCACCACCATTCTCTGCATTTTCAACTCAACAGCTCTACACCTGCTTTGCACCAACATCTGCCCTCACCACCCACCACCGGCCTCCGCCGCCGCCACATCTGGTCTGCATTACGGAGCCTCCTAAGACCGCCACTCCCTGCCGGTGATTCATCGCGGGATCTCTTCTCCTCTCCGCCCAGCTGTCTCTCCACCGCCGCCCCGCCTCGCCCCGCCTGCCCCGCCCCGACCAGCCCCGCTCCAGCCCAGCTACGCCCAGCCACCCCTGCACGTCATCCATCTCGACTCTCTACTGTGTAACTATAGTATATCTTTCCTTTCTATAGAGATTATCCTCGATTTTCTCTACAGATTGGTTATTGTAAATATTCCATCTCATTTCCATTACCCCATTTTCATCTTCACCTTCGTTATTTATACTCCATCTCATCCTTCGCATTTTATTTAAGCCATCCATCCCCGCACCTTCATTCATTTTCACACCTACTCGTGTATTCCATTCCCTCATTGTTATATTATACATTTCCACCTACATATCCATCTTCATCCTTTCATTTTCCATTGCCGCACTAAATGTCATACTTTCCATGTCAACCGCTTAACACCAGCTCTCTCGCCCCGGAAATATCACCTGCTCATACCCCGTCTGCCGACTCTAACACAATCACTCTTTTACGAAGTGGCAAAGAGTACCACCGCCCTGTACCTGAGACTCCCGTTTCACTTCCCGCAGAATCACTTACTACCCATGCTACACTCGTAAATCCAGATACCTCCTCCTCTACTCCTGCCTCTACTCTCCCTTCTTCTTCCTCTACTCCTTCCCCTGTCGTTACCTCTCCTGCCTCCCTTCATACCCCGTCTTGCTCGCCCTTAACTGCCACTACCTTCTCTCTCTCCCACACCTCTCCTGCCGCCACTTCTGCACTTCCAGCCATGGCCAACCCTCCACAGTCTATCTATCTCGACGATGAAAATCGTCCCAAATTTACCGGCCAGGACCCAACTTGGTCTGTCTATCATTTCCTCAGAGAAGTCGACACAAAAATACACAATAGACAAATAACCAAGGAATCACTCAAAGTAGCTTACCTCCTCGGTCGCTTGCACCGTGGCAAATCGGACATCGGATCCGCGATCCGTGCAGGACATGTCGATAGCATTCGTACCTTTGCTGATTTTCGTACGGAACTCATCAGCCTTTGTTGCCAGCATTCAAATACCGCGTCTCTCATGGGATTCATTAATCTCCTAAACTAACTAGATGAGGACTTGCGCGTCCCAGCACAATATGCCAAGCTCCGCGAAGCTGCCACCACCATGAAAGCAACTAGTAGCGAGATGCTCCAATTACTGGTAGGCACGAAATGGTTAGAAGACAAGAATGGCGTTCCAATGCTTTCACTCACCAACTTTGCTGACTTAATTGGTTACCTCAGATTCCTTCACTGGCTTACTCCTAAACAGCGAGAGCTAGCCTTGGTAATCGGTTTCAATCCAGGAGATAAAATTATTCAGGTCACTAAAGCCATTCATGAAAGAACAGGTTCGAACTACACGCATCAGGGCACTTGGCCTAATCAGTCTGTCACACCTCCACTACCCCAGACCAATCTCGCTCCCATCCCACCACATGCGGCAGACCTGCCACACATCGCTCTCCTACCTCAGGTCGTGATCAATCTAGCGCCCGATGGAACAGACAATCTTCGATTCCCTGCTGGTACTGTGGTCATCCTGGACATCGAGCATCCAGTTGCGACCGTACATACAGACGTCCTCACTTCCAAACCAGACAGCGTACGCCTTCCTGCTCACGTCGTCCACACTGCAAATACCACAAATCAAGCACGACTCACACCACTGAGGAATGTCGTTACCTCAACCGCCCACAGTCGGGGGAAGCGCCGCGCCCATATCAGACCAATATCACGTAGAACCAGAAACCCAACTCCCCATCCTCGATGTAGGTCCGATAACATCCTCGGGTTTAGTCATTCTCGGCAGCAGTCATGACATACCAACGTCATTCTTCTTGGACACAGGATCTATAGTAAATCTCATCTCCGAAAATTCCTTACAAATTATTCATCGCCATCACAACCACGTCAGTTTCCTAGAACCACCAGACATTCGCCTATGTGGTGTCAACGGCTCAGAGTTTAAGGTTAAGGGAAGAGTCACCCTTGAAGTCAAACTCCACAGAGATTTGCCCCCTATCCCCATTGAATTTCATGTCACTAATGACTTGCAGTATCCCGCAGATGCCCTTATTGGTTTCTCCACCATGGCACAACACTCCATTGCATTATTACCTGCTTGTGGTAGTATAGACATTTCTGGACTCCCGGTTTACACTATGGAATGTCCCCGTCCTGTTCTTACGATCAAATCAGTCCTTCAATTACCTCTGTCCCTATCACTACCAAAAAGTCCAACCCAGTCCAAACCACCACTATCATCATCTGAGAATACAGAGATCATTCCTTTACTGACTGCGAGCAAGGACATAAATTCCTCAATGTCTACTGCTACATCATCTCAGCCCTCGAACATGGCTCTTACCTCCTCTCCCGACAACACTATCATTGACTCAGACATGTCTCAGTTACCTACCTCACACAGTCTGAATGATCTTCTCCAACACGCAGAGACGAAACGTGCAGTAACGAATACGTGCACAATTTTGTTACTGCATGAGTTCACCAAAGTCTCTGTTTGTATTGCTGGTGCGAAAGAAGGAGTGGATGTACTAACCCTACCTGAGACGTGTTGTGTGAATGGCTTAACTTATGAGTCAGCGTGGTTTACAGTCTTAGAGGACAGTTTATGCTACCTGTACTTCCTCAATGTCACAAATGCTCCACTAAAACTTAAAAGTGGTGTAAAGATTGGAGACTTCCTAGTATACCCAGCGGCCGTAAAGGTGTGCCAGGATTCCTCAATTCCTACTATTCAGACTGATGATACGCCAATCGGTGTATGTACTATTAACTCTACCGGATCTGCGCCGACATATTCACCCGATATGCTCACACATCTCACTTGCACAGATTTCCCAGAAAATACACCTCAACTCCTCGACCTTCTGACCTCGTACAGAAACGTGGTTGCCTTACCTGGTGAACCGATGGGTAGAACAGACCTTGTCAAACATACGATTGAACTACTCCCAGGAACTCAGCCGATTTACATACCAGCGTATTGATTTCCTCACAGCCAGAGAAAGCAGACAGATCAAATGGTACAGAACATGTTAGACCAAGACATTATTGAACCCTCCGTCAGTCCATGGAATAGCCCACTTTTCTTAGTACCAAAGAAGGACGGCAACTTTAGACCAGTAGTCGACTATCGTAAGGTCAATTCTGTCACCGTTCCAGACCGTTTCCCATTACCTGTCCTCACTGATTTGCTAGAATCCCTTGGTGACAATAACGTAGTCTTTTCATCTTTAGACCTCCTCAGCGGGTACTGGCAGGTCGAAATGGAAGAATCCTCTCGCCCAGTTACAGCCTTTAGCACCCCTTCCAGACATTTTCAGTTTAAGAGACTCCCTTTTGGTCTGAGAAATGCTCCTTCCGTGTTCATGCGACTTATCCATTCAGTCTTCAGCGGTATGATGGGACACTCTCTTTTTGCTTACCTAGATGATATAATTGTTGTGAGTAAATCCATCCCTGATCATTTTACCAAACTCAAGCAAGTCTTTGAACGCCTCCAGCTCGCAGGCCTGAAAATCAATCTCAGTAAATGCGACTTCCTGCGAAAGAAAATCAAATTCCTAGGCCATGTCGTAGATGCACAAGGCATTCATACTAATGAGGATAAAACTAAGGCAATCATTAACTTCCCAGAACTTACCACTACCGACGCTGTACGAAGTTTCCTGGGCCTCAGTGGCTATTATCATCGCTTCATCCGGGATTACGCGAAGATCGCCGCTCCTCTGACCCACTTACTCAAGCAGAATGTGCCCTTTGTTTGGACTAACGACCAGTCACAGGCTTTCCAAAAGCTAAAGACAGCTCTTGTAAATGCCCCTGTTCTAGCGTTCCCTGATTATACCACACCCTTCCTTCTCTGCACAGACGCCTCAGGCACTGGACTTGGTGCCGTTTTGATGCAACTCGATGAAGCATCAAGGAAGCGCGTAATAGCTTATGCTAGTCGCACCCTTACAACCATTGAACGTAACTACAGTATCACAGATCGCGAAGCGCTAGCGGTAATCTGGTCCTTGAAACATTTCAGAGATATAGTCTATGGTTATCCAGTGCATATCCAAACAGACCACCTTCCACTCTGTGATTTGTTCAAGACCCGCAACCTAACAGGTAGGTTAGCTAGATGGTCTGTCATCATCCAGGACTTTAATCCCACTTTTCAATATGTACCAGGCAAGTTGAATGTAGTTGCAGACGCACTCTCACGTCACGTAGCAGCAGCTATAACATCACTGCAGCCTGAAGTATCTGAAAACACTACACTAACGTCAGAAGTTGTTCGAAACTTTCAGCGCCAAGACCCCATGTGGTCCAAAGTCATTTATTTCCTAGAATCTGGCGATGCCTCGACCTTACCTACTCTGCCAGTATCACTAGATGAGTTCATACTAGATGATGATCTCTTGTACAGGAAAACACTGCTAACAGGCAAAGATATGCCCAATCGCGAAGTACGCCAACTTGTTGTCCCCCATGCCCTGATACCAAAGGTTCTTCATATTATTCATAATACTCCTCAAGCTTCCCATCCATGTAAAGACCGATGCTTGCGCCAAGCACGTCTCAAATACTATTGGCCAACCATGCGCCGCGATATCAATGCCCACCGTGACTCTTGCCTCTCCTGCCACTGCCACAAAGGATCAACCGGCTTACCAGCACCTCTCTTACAATACCCAATCCCATCACGACCATGGGAAACCGTCTCAATCGATCTCTTAAAACTACCTCTCACAGAATCTGGCGCTGAGTACTTGTTCGTAGCGGTCAACTACTTCTCCCGCTACTGTGTCCTCGTACTCCCTCTCCGACAAGACCGCGAAGAGCGTTGCCCGTGCCTTTGTAGATCACGTAATTTGCCCGTTCAGTACCCCTCATACCATTCTTACTGACAATGGTACAGAGTTCAACAATAGCCTTCTAGATGAGATCTGTTGCCACTTTCATATCAGTAAGTGCAATGTCGTGCCTAACCATCCGGCTTCCAATGGCCTTGTCGAACGCCACAACCGAAAAATCTTAGAGTGCCTCAGACATCTAGGCTCCCATAGTTCATCCTGGGATGACTGGATTCCCCAAGTGGTATCCTCCATCAATAGTTCCATCAATGCATCCATTGCTGAATCTCCCTTCTTCGTCCTCTTTGGCTTTGACAAGGACCTCCCATACTCTCTCTTATCCTCAAAGCCAGAACCCATTTACAACATGGATGATTATGTTAAACTAAAATTGGCCAACTTCCAGACAATCCACCAGTCTGTCCAGTCCACTTTGGCTTCCTCTCAGGAGGACATGCTGCAGCGCCAACATAAGTCCGCCTCTCCTATCACTATCAATGTAGGCGATCTTGTCTTTGCTCATTCCCATACGCGTTCCTCTAAGTTGGATGACAAATTTACAGGGCCCCACCGCGTCCTCACTCAACAAGGCAACAAATTTCACCTCCAGGACCTGTCCACTAGGGACACCAGATGGGTCCACGTCGATGACTTAAAGCGAGCACCCTGTGGCCTCGTGTTGGAAGAGTCACTTACACAACCTCCTGCCCCCTCTTCCCCTCCTCCCATCCCTCAGTCTACCTTGTCTCCACCTATCCCTCAGTCTCCTTCCTCTCCACCTCCACCTGCTCATTCATCAACCAATCAATATCAGTCCAAACTGCGCTCTACCCATCAACCTCTTCACGACCTCCCCCATTAACTCTACCCTGATTTTCTAGGTACGATGTTAGCGATCTCCCTGCTGGCAGTGCTGACCCTCCTGGGGTCTAGGTCAGGTCAGGACGATGGTGGAGTACGTCCCGGGGCCTTGGTCGGCTCGGGAGGCGAGGTCTCCTTGCGCTACGATCTTGCGCCCCTGGCCGACGTAGCCATTGCCCTACCTGCCTACGCGCACCAGCTCCGCGGAATCAGGACCCATCTCACGGCCCTCATGGGGACACACAACCCGAATGAGTATCTCTATAACCTTTTCCTACCACTCTCCTGGCAATTGCAATACATAAGTAACAGATTCACTGAGCTCAATGACACATTTTCCATTCAGACATCCGTGGGTCGTTCTCGTGTGAAACGAGGTCTCTTCGACTTCGGCGGTGAGATTCTGAGTGGCTTGTTTGGCGTTGCTACAGCCCGTGACATTTCTGGCTTCAAATCTGATCTCACTCATTTAGCTTCAGCCCTAGAATCACAACGCCGAGTCATTAAAATCCAACACACTATGTTACAGAAGCTCACAACCCAACTCAATGAAGTCACGTCCACTCTAAAAAATTTCACCGATATCTTACAACACCACCTTTCAGATCTCAACGTTATCTCTCAGTTCTTCTACCTCAAACTCAACATGGATAATCTCCAACTAGCCATTGACTCTCTCTTGTCTCAAGTCTCTGCCTTGGTTCGTATCCTGGTCGATGCTATCAATGGACGTGTCATTGCCGACTTAGTACCTGTCTCAGCTCTCCGTTCTGTCCTGGAATGGGCTCACTCCACCTTTGGTCTCTCCCCAGTCCTCCCCTACTCCTCCCTTGAATATTATTATCCTGTTCTCGAAGCCACTCTTCTCACCACATACGTCATCGTCCATATTCCTCTCCGTTCTGCCATAACCTTTAACCTTTGCCACATCATTCCCTTCCCTTTCCGCCTCAACAACTCCTTGTTACAAGTCTCTGTTCCTTCAGAATATTTCCTCCTCTCCCATGATCATCTTTCCGTTGCCTTCCTTTCTTCCACAGACCTCCAGCAATGTTCCTCCCTTACTCCGACCTCTCGTCTCTGTGCTGCCCACCTTTTCGCTATCTTCCCTAGCAGTGCTCCACCCTGTGAGTCTGCTTTAGTTCGCAACCATTCCATCTACTCGGCCTGTTCTTTTGTCCCAGCTCCTGACCTCCCGGTCCACCATGCTCAACTCAACAATGTCCAGTACTTCTTCTTTGCTGTTCCCATCTCTGTCACAATCATGTGTCCTAGTTCTTCGGTTCGATCCGTCCCCGCTAGTGGTCTCTACAAAGCACCTGACTATTGTACCGTCAAATCAGAGTCCGTCATCACTTACGCCACTCGCTATCACCACGCTGTCCGTAATCACTCCTATGACATCTTTCAACCACTCGACATGCCTTCTACCCTACCATCTGCCAACATTACCATCACCTCCCCTAACTTGCCCATGCTGTCCTTCCTCAATGACGGTGCTTTCATTATGGATCAATTTTCTCTGGCCTTCAGCCGTTCATGGGTTCATCCAACAGTTGTGTTTCCCCCTGTGGTTATCGCTTTCATAGGTTTTCTACTCATCATATGTGCAGTGCATTATTGTGTCAGAAAACTGGAACGTCGACGCCAGGAAATCAGAGTCGCTACAGGCATAGTACGCCCTACACACGACGTAGAAACTCCCCATACTTAGTGCCGTCACATTCAGTGACTACCATTGCCATCTAACAATTAACCAAACTGTGAACAGAACTCTACCTACTAGAAATTGATGGTATTTCTTTAATGCATTACTGAGTGACAGTGTATCCTACAGAAAATACATAAGAAAAAAAAAAACATGAAGGAAGAACAACACTAGAACTCTCATATCTACTCCTTGTTTATCATGTATCATACTATTATCGTGTAATTCCCATTATGTCTTAATCCTTGTATATCTTCTATGTATATATCCTTCTTAACTCCCTCCCCTCAACATGGCCATGTCTCCCCTACTGCCCCTGTATCATACTTATCCCTTGTACACACCTCCCGGTCCTGCCTTACTACTATAATTAAACACTTTTTAACTCCTGGTGTCAGGAGACACGATCTCAGTTACCCGGGGGAGTAGTGTACCCGCTCCACAATATGTCTACCCGCGATGTATATATGTCGCCCCCCAATGCATACATGCCCCCACTAAACTTGCTAGGTCAGCATGCTTTCCCACGCCTGAAGACGGCGTTATTGCATCAGTTGATACCAGGCAGCCGAGTCGGGCAGACTATTTTACTGTGAGCTTGTAATAAACTCCTTATCTAGCTGTTTGTACACGGAGTTTCTATCACCAAAGTATTGCAAGTTACATATACAGTATATATATATATATATATATATATATATATATATATATATATATATATATATATATATATATATATATATATATATATATATATATATATATATATATATATATATATATATATATATATATATATATATATATATATATATATATATATATATATATATATATATATATATATATGTAGTGGTAGTAGGGGGCTCGCCATCCACTCACTTGATGTAGTGCTGCTCTCGGGTGTCTTCCCTTTCCTCTCCTCCATCCTTCTTTCCTTCCATCCTCTTCTGTCTTTCTTCCCTTCATTCTTCTTTCCTTGTCCTTCTCCCTACGGGTGACTTTACACTCCCTCTTCTGTCTTTCTTTCCTTCATTATTTCCTCTTACTTCTGCCTGTGGGTGACTACACAAAGTGACAAGCCAAATGGTTTCCTGTACACCAGGAAACCATTTACTTTGCTGAGTGGTAACCATATAACCAAATTTTTTCACCTGGGGGTTAAGTGGGTAGTTACGGCACTCCAATCAGGTTGAGCCGGTGAAGGTTTATATCCAAAGGGTGGCTGGGGTTTATTGCTCATGTAATGCCACTCAGGGATGAGTGAGGATGGTCAGTCTCATCTTAAATGTCAGGACCAACTTGCAGAGCCCCGGGCTCCTATGCTCCTCATTGGGCAACATAGGATTGGATGATCTCTCTCTCTCTCTCTCTCTCTCTCTCTCTCTCTCTCTCTCTCTCTCTCTCTCTCTCTCTCTCTCTCTCTCTCTCTATATAGATAGATAGATATATATAGATATATAGATATATAGATAGATAGATAGATAGATAGATATATATATATTATATATATAGATATACATATATATATATATATATATATATATATATATATACATATATAGGGAGCCTCTGTGGCACAGTGGTAGAATGTGTGTCTCGGACACTGGTGGGCGCGGGTTTGCCTCCCGCCAGAGTTGTAAAAACATTGCAAAGCGTTGACCAAGCCACTTACTGCTTTGGCGGACATAACGGGTGCTCTGGTTGAACTACAGTAGTGTCGCATACTAGTATGGTGACATCCAGTCGGCTTAACGTGGGCAGATTACACTTGGTTCACAGACTACACACTCATCCAAAGACACTCCAACATTACAATCACACTCACAAGCACTTCTCACCGTACATACAGTCTCTACGGGACAGCCTAAGCCACTAGGTAGAGATACATTGGCTGTATCATCACTGCTTCGGTAGGGATAGGCTGGTGCTGCAGTGGACACTGAACGGCTGATGATGATATATATATATATATATATATATATATATATATATATATATATATATATATATATATACACGCTATGCATACAGTGTAAGAAGCTTCGTAGAAGATGACAGACTTGATCACTTAATGACTGGACTGGAAAACATTAGTTGGGATATTGCAGGTTTGAGGGAAACCCACAGATAGTAAGAAAAAATAATTCAGCTTGAAGACAGCAACCACTTATTTTACTACAGAGGAAGTCAAAATGAAAGAGTTAGTGGTATAGGATTTCTAATTAACAGAAATCTTGCAGACAACATTGTTAAATTCAGCAATGTACCTGTCAGAGCAGCATTGGTTGTAATTAAACTGTGCAAAAATATACCCTGAAAGTAATACAAGTATATGCACCAACTTCTCAAAGTTGAGGTGAAGGAAAGGAAATATTCTATGACGACATCTCCCACATTATGGAAGAAGAAACGACCACATATACTATACTCATAGAAGACTTCAATGCAAAAGTTGGGAAAGCAAAAAATGGAGATGCACGTGTGGGAAAATTTGGAGTGAGGGAAGGGAACGAAAGAAGAGATATGCTGGTAAATTTTGCTGAAAATGTATAACATGAGAATAATGAACACATTCTTTCACAGAAGAACATGATAAAAGTGAATCTGGAGAGGCCGAAATGGAGAAACAAAGAATGAAATCGACTTCATTATAGCAGACGATAGCACGATCACAAATGTCACATTTATCAACAGAGTAAATATAGGAAGTGACCATATAATGGTGGGCTACACAGCCAGACTCAGTTTCAGAAGTGAAAGAAGGAAGATGATTAAAGATGAAATGATCTGCCCAATAAAAAGTAAACGAAAACAAAGCAACCTCTCAGTTGGAAATAAGGAACAGATTTCACGCTCTAAGTAATGCTGAATGTGGCATAGATGAGCTGAATGACAAACTACCAGTACAAAAGTGCTAAGAAAATCAGCGGAGGTAGAAGAAAAACCTAATACAACCAAAGCCAAGTAGTATTCAGAGAAGACACTAGAGCTTATGAAAAAAGAAAGGAAATTAAAGTAAAAACAAAGATGAAACAGAACGAGGGGAATTTAATAATCTCATCAACAAGACACAGAAGACAAGAAAAAAGAAAGCAAAACATGGATCAAGTCAAAGAAACCATCAAAAATGGAAAAAGTCTTAAACAGGTCCAAGGTAAAATGGCACTAGGAAAGCAACAATTACATCACTGAAAGACAAAAACGGTGAAGTCATTAAATGCAGAGATAAGATGGTGAAGAGAGCTGAAGAATTTTACAAACAACTGTATGCATCAAAGACCGTAGTACCAATAGCTTACTTTTCAGCTGACATAAGTGAAATACCTCAGGTTATACCAGACGAAGTAAACATTTCTCTTAAAAATATGAAAAGAGGGAAGGCTCCGGGAGAAGATGGAATAGTAGCAGATTTACTGTTGGATGCAGGAGCAGAAGTACAAAACTTGTTTGCTCACTTATTTACTCAATGTATAAAACAGAAGAAAATTCCCAAAACATGGTGTAATGTTATAGTTATTTTACTGTACAAAATGGTGACTCAAAAGATCTTAGTAACTATCGACCCATTAGCTTATTATCAGACATTTACAAACTCTTCGCTAATGTCCTTACGAACATAACAACAAATTTGGAGGAAAATCAACCTCGTGAACAGGTAGGATTCTGAAGCAGGTATTCGACTACTGATCATCTACACACAGTAAGCTAACTGAGAAAACAAGAGAGTTTAATAAACCACTGTGCTTAGGTTTTGTTGATTACTAAAAGTCTTTCGATTCTGTGGAGCACATAGCAATTATATATTCATTGCGAGAACAAGGGGTAAAATGAGAACATTGTAAAATTGCTCGAACACATACTGTATGTAAAGAGGGAACTGCTACAGTTAAAATACATAGGGACCCGGAAAAAATTTAGATTGAGGAGGGCGTGCGTCAGGGAGATACAGTTTCACCAAAATTATTTACAGCATGCCTAGAAAGTATCTCTAGAAAGCTAGACAGGGAAAACAAAGGAGTGAACATAGATGGAGAAAAGCTAAACTGTTTAAGATTTGCAGAAGACATTGTCCTAATCTCAGCAACGACAGGGACATTGCCAGAAATGTTAAATGACCTGAGCAGAGAAAGTCTCAAAGTAGGGCTAAAAATGAACCTGAGTAAAACTAACGCTTAATCCACAAACATCAAAGAGCGTCATCAGACTAAGTGATGAATTTCTTGAAGAAATCGAGGAGTTCAATTACTTGGAGCAAATACTAAAAATAGAGAAAGATAATGATAGCGAAATAAAATTACCCATTACAATTGGATGGAAAGCTTTCGGTAAACATAGAGACCTTATGAAAAGTAGCTGTATGAGAGGAAAAGTATATAATGAATATATAATTTCAGCTATGACGTACTGTTGTAAGACCTGGAAACTGACAAAATCGATGGAAAATAAATTAATTCGATCTCAGAGAGCAATGGAATGGTCAGTGTTAGAAATACTATCTCTTTAAGAGACATGAAAAGATCAGCTTGGGTGAGAGAGTAAAGTTAAAGATTTTATAAAAGTTATAAAAGCACAGAAATGGGCCATATAGTTAGAATAAAGGATAACTGGACACTAAGAGGTTGGAAGCGTATCAGAAAAAGGCCAGACAGGAGGTGGAGAGATGAGATAGAGAAATTAGCAGGAAAACGTGGCAAAGATTGGCTCGGTCGAGGAAGTCATGGAGAAGGGTGGTGGAGGCCCTTGTTCAGCAATGGACTTGTAATGTCTGATGATGATGATGATGAATTACAGTATATATATATATATATATATATATATATATATATATATATATATATGTGCGTGTGTGTGTGTGTGTGTGTCTGTACGAGCATGTACGTATGTATGTATGTATATAATATATATATATATATATATATATATATATATATATATATATATATATATATATATATATATATATACATACGTACATGCTCGTACACACACACACACACACACACACACACACACATATATATATATATATATATATATATATATATATATATATATATATATATATATATATATATATATACATATATATATATATATATATATTGCTACATAGCTTATGATTTCATCATCCTTTGTATAATTCTAACGTACAGTATGCTGCATGTTTGATCACGATTCGCCTCGTGGCTTCCGCAGTGACCAGGCTTGCGTGTTCTACCTCACTCCCCCCTTCTCCCCCTTATAGTAGAGTAAGTCGTTCTTTCTGTTGTTCAGAGCAGGACTGTCAACTTCCTCCCCTGTGCCTTCATCTCCGCGTCCTTCTTACAAGTTGAATAAAGCTCTGCCGGCCCCCTATATAATGAGCTCAGTCTCTGCATTAGATGCCACTTAGATCTACTCCTCATTTCGTTCACATCTCTGTCCTCCCCTGTATAGTGTATTATTATTTTTGTGAGTGCTCAGGAACTCTCCAGCCATCTAGCTGCTGTATAATTTGAGTAAAAGTGTTGTTACCATTTTTCTTGTACTGTATGGCCTAAGGCGTTAATTCGTAGGCCTGGTGAGGTTTTTGTGATTCATGTAAAGCTTTTAACCCACGGCGTCCCGGGGACGTACTTCCACGTCCTCACGTTTTGTCACAGCTAATCCCGGGGACGTAGTTCAACGTCCTGCAATTGCAAGGTTCATAATTTCCACAATTTTCAATTTTCGCGAGTCATTTTTGGTACGTATACATGTGACACCTTCCTCAACAAGATGCCAGGCAGAGACAATGCCTTACCCAGCATGACCTCCTCCCCCCCCTGCATGCCATTGTCTCAGCAATTCACCTGTTATCAGTGACCTGGCCAGTATAGCCATGTCATGCCACGGTACGAAATTCAGGGCCAGAGTGATTCCCCAATCAATGACAATGTGGAGGACAAACTTTACATAGCATTAGAGGAAGAAACAGTTAGAAATGATGATCAGGTAATGTGGCAAAAAAAGGTCAGGTATTAGTGAGTGAAACAATGCTTATAATGCCTATATTACTGCTTGAAAACCAATATACTCTTGTACTACATATAAATTCATAACAGTAAATAAATAAATACCGTTTATGAGTGGTGTGAAATAGTTATCCTCCCATAGAACTCGTTTTCTTTGGTGCCAGCCTGATAGAAAACCCAGTAAGGTAAGGAGGCTCTCCTACCTGTAATGAGTATTTTAAACCTCAGGTGAGCGATTTCTCTATGAATTTTCGATGTTTCTCACCAAAAGCGAAAGTTTTAGCAAAAAAAAAAAAAAAAGGTCGAAAAATGGTCGGGATTGGGGGGTACCAGTGGTCAAAAAGTGGTCGGGACGGGGCGGGTTAAAGTCATCCAGTATTAGTAATATTTTGTATATGTAATAATATTATATCTTACTTTAACTGAGCATTATTCGGTTCTCTCATTTATCAGGGCTGACTTAGATAAATTTGTTCTTGCTAATTTGTGTTAATAGAGGTTATTACAGTTAACCATATATGTAACCTGTTTTGCCATTACATTATCCTTACGAGTCCTGAATGTTTAGTTGTTACTTTCAGCATTAAACTTTAACTCGTAATTTTACCTAACTCTTTTGTTTTGAACCTGGAACTTTGCGGGACAGTAGTGATTTTAGTATTCTGACTTGAAGTGTTCATTATCTCTCTGTTCCGTAACAAATTTGGCGACCTCTTATCAAGATATTCAGGATATTATCATAAGGATATTGGTTGATATTTTGTGACTGTCATTTATTCATGATGTCTACTATTACTACTCTTGATGAAGCCTAAGATTTTTTGTCAAATGTGCAAACAGTGTGTGATGTAGAAAACAGAGCAAAGAATGAACTTAAGCTTGTTGCTCAACAATTGGGAATTGCTGTTCGCTCTCATCATTCTAAAGATCAAATTGTTGACATGATTAATAAAAGCTTGTTCAATGTAACTCCTCCAGATGAGCAAACGCAGATTGAAATAGCTAAGTTGCAGCTAGCCCTGCAGGAGGCTCGTGCTAAAGAGGCTGAGTTTCAGGCTCGTGCTAAGGAGGCTGAGTTTCAGGCACGTGCTAAGGAGGGTGAGTCTCAGGCTCGTATTCAGGAGGCACAGGCACAGGCGCAGGCTCAGGCACAAATTGAATTTGCTAGGATTCAGGCAGACCATGAGTATCGCATGAAACAAGGTGGAACTGGATCCTCTAGCTCTGATGATTTTGATGTGGCTAAAAATGTTAAACTTGTCCCTCCTTTTAATGAATCTGATTTAACAAAGTATTTTTAGTTGTTTGAGAGGGTAGCTACAGGTTTTAATTGGCCTAAAAAGTATTGGCCAGTGCTCCTTCAGAGTGTTCTCACTGGTAAAGCTCAAGTAACTTATGCATCTTTGCCTCAGGATCAATCTGATAATTATGATGTAGTTAAGAGCTTGATTCTTAAGGCCTATGAGCTTGTTCCTGAAGCCTATAGAGTAAAATTTAGGACAACTTATAAGCAAGATAAGCAATCCCATGTTGAGTATGCAAAAATCAAAGAAGATCTGTTAGAGCAGTGGTTAAATTCTAAGAATGTAAATTCTGATTTTGATAAATTTAAGCAGATGATTTTGATGGAGGACTTCAAAAGGTGTGTTAATAAAGATGTAAGCCTATATCTTGATGAGAAAAGAATAGATATTTTGTCTGATGCTGCAGTTTTAGCTGATGAATATGTTTTCACTCACCAGAGATATTCTAAAGAAAAAAGGAAAGCTGAGAGTAAGTACGTTGCCTCTGCTCAGAGTACAGGTAACAGGAAAGAGAATAAAGATGATGTTTCTCAGGAAGTAAATACCAGCTCCACCTCTAGATTTCAGAAAAGTAAATGTACTTATTGTAGTAAGCTTGGTCATACTATGGAGAAATGTTTCAGGAGACAGTGTGATGTGAACAAAAAGGAGTCTTTAAATATTCAGTCAATTGGTCTAGTGTCCACCCTTGAGAGTTCCCAGAATTCTTTAACCGAGTTAACTGAACCTGCTTTGAGGGGTAAATTAAATTCTCATGATGAAGCTCCTCTTTTGAGCAGTAACGTGCGTTACACTCTCAAGAGTTCATGTGCTAATTTCCTGTCTGAAGGTTTTGTCAGTCCTCTGGACAGTAATGACAGGAAATCAGTTAAAATATATCGTGATACAGGTGCTTGCCAATCCCTTATGCTGACCAGTATTCTAGGCTCTAATGTTAATTCCTCTGATGAAACTGTAATCTTACCAGGTGTAGGGAATAATTACTTCTCTGTCCCTCTGTGCAGAGTGAATTTAGAGTCTGGTTTTGTTAATGGTTCCGTTATGGTTGGGTTGGTTGAGACACTCCCAATGTCAGGTGTAACTTTCTTACTTGGAAATAATACTGGTGGAAGTCAAGTGTGTCCAGCTCCTTAGTTGTCTAGTGAACCAGTGACTGTGACCCAGGATTGTGATGTCCCTGAGGTGCTCTCTGCATGTGCTGTCACTAGGGCTAAGTCTAAAGTTACTGGTGACTTAGAGGATAATGATGATGATGATGTTATCTTAGCTGACATTTTTCTTGCTAATTTGGACCACTCACCAGATGAGGCAGTACCCCGTAGTGTTGACAATTTGTCTCGTCAAGAGTTGGTTGAGTTGCAGGTTGCTGACCCTGAGTTGAAAGGTCTAGCTAACTCTTCTTGCAGTGAGGAAGATTCAGCTGGTGCTTCCACTTGTTATTATATAAAGTCAGGAGTACTTATGAGAAAGTGGAGACCCCCAGCAGCATCAGCCGACTGTGAATGGGAGGTTGTACATCAAGTTGTCATCCCTCGTGTTTGTAGGCAGGATATCATTAGAGTGGCTCATGACTCCAGTTTGGCAGAACACCTTGGAGTGAGGAAGACTGTGGCACGCATTTTGAAACACTTCTACTGGCCAGGTATCTTCAGAGATGTTTCCTGTTATTGTAAGTCTTGTCACACCTGCCAAGTTGTGGGGAAGTGTAATCAGACCAAAAAAGTTGCACCTCTAGTTCCCATTCCTCCTTTTGAGGCGCCATTCACCCATGTGTTGGTGGATATTGTGGGCCCTCTTCCTAAGACATCTTCAGGATTTTCTTATGTGTTGACCCTGATTGATTTGGCTACTCGTTATCCTGAAGCCATTCCACTTAGAAATATCTCAGCAAAGAACCTGGTTAAGGAAATGCTAGGGTTCTTCACAAAGTTTGGTCTGCCCAAGGAGGTACAGTCAGACCGGGGAAGTAATTTCATGTCAAATGTTTTCAAACAGTCTCTGAAAGAGTTGGGCATCACCCAGATCACGTCTTCAGCTTACCATCCCCAGACTCAAGGAGCGTTGGAGAGATATCATCAAACACTCAAATCGATACTCAGGAAATACTGTTTGGAACATCAGAAAGACTGGGATAAAGGTCTTCCATTCGTTGTATTAGCCGCAAGAGAATATCCAAATGAATCACTGGGCTTCTCACCCTTTGAACTACTGTTTGGCCATGAAGTAAGAGGACCCCTTAAGCTACTCAAGGAATGCTGGCTGTTGGAGGAAGATGACGTCAACCTGCTAGAATATGTGATGAAGTTCAAAGAACGGCTGTCCACTGCTTTACAGCTGGCGAGAGAGAATTTAGGAGCTGCTCAGGAGAAGATGAAGACTTGGTATGATAAGAAGTCCAGGTTACGCCACTTTCAGCCAGGAGATCAGGTTTTGATTCTGCTGCCAGTTCATGGGCAACCTCTTCAAGCCAAGTTTAGTGGTCCTTATTTCGTGGAGAAGAAACTCAGTGATGTCAACTATGTCATCGCCACACCAGATCGTAGAAAGAACAAGCAACTTTGTCACATCAACATGCTAAAGTTATATCACAGGCGGGACGAAAATAATCCAGTCTGCACTGTAGCTGTTCCACCCGAGTCTGCAAGTGAAGCTCTCCCATGCAGCATGAGCCTGAGTGATAGTTTGGGGAAGAATCCTGATATCATGAATGATCTCCAGACTAAGCTTTCTCATCTAGCTCCCGAGGAAAGGCAGGATTTTTCAGCATTACTGCAGGAGTACCCGGAAGTGTTCCGTGCCACTCCAGGAAGACCACTCTGTTGATGCATGATGTCGATGGAGACGCAAAGCCAATTAAACTGCCTCCTTACCGTGTGAACCCAGTGAAAGTTCCTCTCATCCAGAAGGAGCTTGGCTACCTGTTGGACCACCAGATGATTGAGCCCTGTCCCTGTCAGAGCGGGTGGAGTTCTGTCACTCTAGTCCCTAAGCCAGGTGGGTCACAGCGGCTTTGCATCGACTACAGATGTGTTAATCAGATAACCAAAACAGACACTTACCCTCTCCCTCGCGTGGAAGATTGCACAGACAAGATTGGAAAGGCTAGGTACATAAGTAAGTTTGATTTGTTAAAGGGATACTGGCAAGTACCTATGACTGAACGTGCTAGGGAGATCTCATGTTTTGTAACACTAGGAAAGACTTTTGCATGTTCTGTAATGCCATATGGTATGAAGAATGCACCAGCCACTTTTCAGAAGCTCATGAATGTTGTAACAGAGGGTCTGGCAGGGTGTGTTGTTTATATTGATGATGTATTAATCTTCAGTGACAACTGGAAAGATCACCTATGCCATGTCAGTAAATTTCTTGAGCGTTTGGTTCAGGCTAATCTTGTAGCTAATATATCAAAGTGTGAGTTTGGTCCAGCTAAAGTTCAGTACCTTGGGTATGTAATTGGTGATGGACACGTCACACCACCAGCAGTTAAGGTTCAGTTTATAAGTGATCTTCCCAGACCTAAAAGTAGGAAAGAGCTACAAAGATTTTTGGGAATGGTAGGTTATTACAGGAGATTTGTTCTTAACTTTTCAATTCTTGTATCACCACTTACAGACCTACTGAAAAAGGGAGTTAAATTTGTCTGGACTGATAACTGTGAATCCTCTTTCAGTAAACTTAAAGCTATCCTATTAAGTCAGCCAGTGCTCACTACTCCAAATTTTGCTAAGCCTTTTAAGATGGCTGTTGATGCAAGTGATACAGGAGCTGGGGCTGTTTTGCTGCAAGAGGATGATCAGGTATTGAACACCCTGTATCTTATTACAGTAAGAAGTTCACTCCATCTCAAAAGAACTACTCAACTATTGAGAAAGAGCTTTTGGCCTTGATTTTGGGTTTACAACATTTTTCATTTTATTTGTGTTCTGGTTTTGACCCCATAGACATTTATACCGATCATAACCCACTGAAATTCCTTAGTAAGTTTAAAGATAAAAATCAGAGATTGACAAGAAGGAGTCTACTTCTTCAGGAGTATTCATTAGACATACAACTTGTCAAGGGGAAAGAAAATGTTATTGCAGAATGCTTATCTAGACTTTAGACAGATTGTTTTAGAGTAATAAG
>NC_136972.1:13756425-13833925 GCF_032717465.1 Coenobita brevimanus | reverse complement strand
ACTTTTAGGGGCTTTCTGAGGCCTATGAAAGTACTGTACATATTGGAATATTTAGATGATAAATCATTATAGTAAAAATGGAGAAAAATAGAGCGAGAAAATAATTTTTGCTGAAAGAAGAAGCTTTTTTTAATAATTATTATTATTATATATCTATCTATTGCAAGACGCCTCAATCCCGTTCGAGGTGGCCACAAACAAATCGCCTCCAAGTCGCCCTGTCCCCCGCCATTTCACTGCCCTGCTCCCAACTCACACCCCCCTCTCTCATATACCTCTCCACGCCATCTCTCCATCTCATCCTCGGCCTCCCCCTCCCTCTCCCCCCCCCTCCACCTCACTCACATACACTCTCTTCGTCAGTTTTTCACCCTCCATCCTCTCCACATGGCCAAACCACCTCAGTGTATTCCTCCTAACTCTTCCTATCACATCGACATCCACACCACAACGCTCCTTTATATCCTCATTCGTCAGCCTGTCTCTCCATGTGACTCCACAGGCTTCTCTTAAACAACTCATTTCCACTGCTCTCACTCTTGACTTGTGCCCTTCCAACAACGTCCAAGCTTCACTTCCATACGTTAGAGTTGGTATCACAATACTGTCATGTAACTTTTTCACTTCCATGCTCACTTCCCTGTTTCTTATCACTGCTTTCAAAGAACCAGCAACCTTTCTTCCCTGCTGTACCCTTTCAAGCACTTCACCCTCCAAACCTCCATCCTTACTCATCACACTACCCAAGTACTTAAACGTACTCACATTTTCCAATTCCTCACCATCCAACCTCGCTGTACATTCACTGACTTCACCTCTCTCAAAGACCATCACTTTACACTTCCCTACATTCACCTTTAGATTCCGTTTCTTACACACTCTCTCAAACTCATCCACCAAACCTTGCAGCTTCCCCTCGTCTTCACTCAACAACACAGTATCATCTGCAAACAACAGAACAGGGAGTTTCCAAACACTACCCTCTCTCATCAGGGCCACGCTTGTTCTAATGCTGTCCACAACAAGGAGAGGGCCTACAAAAGGTACCGGAGCCAACCCACCCCTGAATCACATAATCTTTACCTTTCTGCCCGGAATCGTGCTAAGTCTGTTCTTCGCTCTACTAAAAATAATTTCATCCATACTAAATGCTCTCAACTCTCCAACTCGAATTCTTCCCGCTCCTTCTGGCACCTTGCCAAAAATCTTTCTAACAACTTTACCTCATCATCCTTCCCTCCTCTTTTCTACTCTGATGGTTCTGTAGCTATTTCTTCTACTGATAAAGCAGATCTCTTCGCACAGACTTTCTCCTCCAATTCCACCTTAGACGATTCCGGTGCTGTTCCTCCATCACTTCCTCCCTCTGACGTCCTCATGGCTGACATTAAAATTTCTTCAGTTGATGTATTTTCTGCCATTACTGGCCTCAGTACTAACAAGGCATATGGGCCTGATGGAGTCCCTCCTGTTGTTCTCAAAAACTGTGCTTCTGTGCTTACACCCTGCCTAGGCAAACTATTTCGCCTTTGTCTGTCAACTTGTACCTTTCCTTCTTGCTGGAAGTTTGCTCTCATTCAGCCAGTCCCCAAGAAGGGTGACCACTCCCAACCCTCCAACTATCGTCCAATTGCTTTAACGTCCTGTATTTCAAAAGTTTTCGAGTCAATTCTCAATAGTAAAATTTTAAGGCATCTTTCCTATCACAACCTTCTTTCCGATCGTCAGTATGGGTTCCGTCAGGGACGCTCCACTGGCGATCTTCTCACCTACCTTTCAGACTCCTGGTCATCCTCCTT
Organism: Coenobita brevimanus; assembly: GCF_032717465.1. NCBI lineage: Eukaryota > Metazoa > Arthropoda > Malacostraca > Decapoda > Coenobitidae > Coenobita > Coenobita brevimanus. Next base: position 13,832,126 of record NC_136972.1, on the reverse strand, counting down.
TCGGGACTTCGGCGAAAGCTTTGCCATTGCACTTGACATCTCAAAGGCTTTCGATCGAGTCTGGCATAAATCTTTAATTTCCAAACTGCCCTCCTACGGTTTCTATCCTTCTATCTGTGCCTTCATCGCTAGCTTCCTTTCTGGTCGTTCTATAGCCGCTGTTGTAGACGGCCATCGTTCTTCTCCTAGATCTATCAACAGTGGTGTTCCTCAGGGCTCTGTCCTATCACCAACTCTCTTCCTTTTATTCATCAATGATCTTCTAAGCTGTACATCTAACCCTATCCACTCATATGCTGATGACTCCACCCTTCACCTTTCCATTCGGTTCCCGCAACGCCCATCTCAACAGTTACTTCAAGAAACAAGGGATGAGGCTATGGCACACCTAATGTCTGACTTGGCTCATATCTCTGACTGGGGTAAAAATAATATGGTTGTCTTTAATGCATCTAAGACTCAGTTCTTACACCTATCAACCCGACAAAATCTTCCACAGGTATACCCACTAATGTTTAATAATATTCAGATTAATCCTGCATCATCCTTGAACATGCTTGGGGTTTCATTTACTCGGGACTTATCTTGGAAAGATCATATTACATCTCTTGTAAAATCTGCTTCCAAGAGATTGGGTGTGCTAAGCCGACTACGCTCTTTCTTTACCCCTGCACAATTGTTGACTCTATACAGGGGTTTTATCCGCCCCTGTGTGGAGTACAACTCTCATGTGTCGGGAGGCTCCCCACATACAGCTCTTCTCAATAGGGTGGAGTCAAAGGCTTTTCGTCTCATTAACTCTCCTCCTCTTACTGACTCCCTTCAACCTCTGTCTCTTCGCCGCACTGTTGCATCTTTATCTCTTTTCTATCGCTACTTTAATGGTCACTGCTCCTCTGAACTGTCTGCTTGCATTCCTCCACCTCTACGACGGGCGCGTAGCACCCGTCTGGCAGCAAACTCTCATCCCTTTTCTGTCCAACTCTCTAATGCAAGAGTTAACCGTTACTCCCAGTCTTTCATTTATGCAACAGGTCAGCTCTGGAACTGTCTCTCTCTGTCTGTATTTCCTCCTGCCTATGATCTCCAGTCTTTCAAACGTAGTGTGTCCAGGCATCTCAAAATGATCGGATCTTGAATTTGGCTCTCTATTATATTTTGTTTTTCTCTTGGAGGGAACTGTTACTGCGGGCTCATGGCCTTTGGTTCCTTCTTCCTCGCATAAAAAAAAAAAAAAAAAATCCACTACCCTACCTTGTACCTCTTTTATTACCCCATCCATGTACAGATTGAACAACCATGGAGACATGACACATCTCTGTTTCAACCCTACCTTCAAAGAGAAAAATTTACTCAGTTCACCATCCACACGCACTGCAACCTTAGCACCATCTTACATACTCTTCACAGCATTCAACAACTTCCCATCTACTGCATATATTCTTAATACTTTCCACAATCCTTGTCTATCCACCCTGTCATATGCTTTCTCCAAATCCATGAAAGCCACATACAACTTCTTTCCCTTCTCTAGAAACTTTTCCACTAAAGATCTAAGAATGAATATCTGATCTAAACAACCTCTTCCCTTCCTAAAGCCTCCCTGTTCTTCTCCAACTAATTCCTCTGTTATTTCCCTAACTCTGTCAATAAGTATCCTACCATACACTTTTCCTATTATACTAAGAAGACAAATGCCCCTATGATTACCACACACTTCTTTTTCCCTTTTCCCTTTGTACAAGGGAATAATTATACCTGATTTCCAATCCTCCGGAACTCTACCTTCCTCCCAGGCCAATCTGCACATCTTCTACAACCATTCTACTACTATCTCTCCCCCATGCTTCAACATTTCGCCACACACTCCATCAATTTCTGTGGCTTTCCCCAATATAACTTTCTTCATTGTTTCCACAACTTCTGTCCTACTGATTTCTTCCTGTCTTCTCACTTCCCTCCTTCTCCCAGCCATTCCCCAGCCACTTATACTCGCATCACTTCCATCCTCTATGTTCAACAATTCCTTAAAGTGTTCTCTCCATCTGCTCACTTTTTCTCCCTTCTCCACTAGCAATCTACCATTTTTATCTTTCACTCCCCTGCTAACTTCACTTCCACCCTGTCTTACTCTCTTCACCTCTTTCCAGAACATTTTCTTACAGTCCCTCCACTTTACACTCAAATTCCTTCCAAATTCCTCATCCACTTTCTTCTTACTCTCTTACTAATCTTTTCACCTCTCTCTTTCTTTCTACATTATAACTCTCTCTTCCGCCTCTCAACTTCTTCCACGCCCCTATTTCTCATCCATTCATTGTATGCTTTCCTCTTTTGTGCCACAGCCTGTCTCACCTCTTCATTCCACCACGCTGTTCCTTGCACCCCCCTCCATCTTCTCTTTTTCCCACACACCACATCACATGCTGCATATATTTCTTCTGTGAATATCCTGCACACACCTTCCACGTCCCCCATCTGCTCCAGTTCATATTTGCCCAATCGTTCCTCCACTTCTCTCTTATATTCTGCTTTTTTCTCATTATATTGTAATCTTTCCACTCTCCTTGCAAATAATCCTTCTTCCCGTCCTTCCCTTCTTCTATTACTCCTTCTTATTTGGATCTTGATTCTGACCACCACCAATTAGTGGTCAGAAAGTCCACTCCCCCAACCTCTCTATAAGCTCTTGTATCCATTAAACATCCTAATGGAATAAAAGAACAGTAATGAATATTTGAGTCTCATGTTCATTTTCCTCGCCTTTGAGAGCATAATAATCTTAGCTAAGTTAATTGGAATCTGGAGATGTAAAAATTAATCTGACGAAAGGTGATAACAAAAACATATTATTGTGTTCTAAAGGAAAACAATAGAATTTTAAATATTTCACAAATCTCTTGGTACCTCAAGACTCAAGTATCACATAACATATTACGAAGCACTTCCATAGTCCATACATCATGTATAATTATAAATGTGCCATGCATTTTAAGTCTACCCACTTGGTTAAACTAAAAGGATAAGCCTTTACAATATGCTAAATTCCTTAGACTTGACTGCTATTTTTAACTGAATGTTCTAAGAAAAAAACTATTTTCTAATATATATATATATATATATATATATATATATATATATATATATATATATATATGTAGACACATCTGATTTCTACTTTGATCATTGGCAATAAAAGCTCTAGCACTCATTCGAGCTGATAGTTTTCAAACTTTGAAGAGATATTGCTTACGAAATCATGGTTCTGATGAATTAAAATAGAAGTAAACAGTGTTTAACAAATAATGTACATAAGATATTGTCGAACTCAGACAAATAAATGTAGTTTCATTCATATTGGTACCCTATAACCGCAATATCAACTAAAATGAAAAAAACAAAACAACAACACCAGTTCTAGATACATATATATGCTCTCAGCAATTTTGCATGCTATGACAATACTGTATATTCATAAAAGGAGATTCAGTGTTCTTGCTTTTCTCATAGAGAACTGATCCAACATTATGCCTGCATGATGCTGACTCCCATGATTCTGTCTGTCTGTCTGTCTGTCTCTGTCTCTGTCTCTGTCTGTCTGTCTGTCTCTCTCTCTCTCTCTCTCTCTCTTTCTCTCTCTCTCTCTCTCTCTGAAGTGATTATTTATTTATTTTTAAGGATTTATTATTATTTTTTTTAGCCCCATACGATTTCAAGACCCTCAAGGAGGGGTGGGGGACGGCCGCCAACTCCGCCCCCCCCCCCTTCGCTATGCCCTTGGGAGAGGCAAGAGCTCCATGAACTTCTTCCAACCACTCCTCACTCTGGCCACAGAGCTAGTTCCAGCCCCACCTTCAGCACATTCATGTTTCCCAAATAACAAAACTCTTTCACACACTCAAGAGACTCACTTGCAAGGTCAATCCTTTCATGCCTGACAATCGCCATCTGCTCTCCCTGACACACCACACACATGAAATCAGCATTATCTCTCAGTCTACCTTTAATACCACTACATCTCCTACGCATCCACTTATCATAGACACTGCACAAGATGGAATTACTTCCCACTCCCTTGTGGCAAATTGCACATGGCCACCCTCCCGCTGCTTTGACACTACCGTCACCAGCTCTAGATACCATCACTTTTGTTTTATCTACATTTACTCTTAAGCCCTTGTGTCCAGTACCATCTCTCAACTTCCTAAATCTTTCCTCCGCCTCCTTTCACTGTCTGGAATCAACACCAAATCATCAGCATACATCATCTCGCGCGGGAGTCCATTTCTGAAGTCACCTGAGAGGTCTTCAAGTACATGATAAACAACAAGGTGGCACTTAACGAACTAATTAACATCCAGATGATGCGGGAGAGGTTACTCAATGCAATGGAGAGAGAGAGAGAGAGAGAGAGAGAGAGAGAGGATCCATACAAAATAGAGGACGAATATTAGGCATTTGCAATAACCAAATACAGAAACTTTTAAGAGATCATGTATTATTCTCTTTAAAGCAAGGAAATTTGGGAAAGATGGCTTTTTGGTAATAAAGAAACCGTACAAAAAGAAGCATAGGACCAAAGGGCATAAGAATGAAATAAGGAGGAAAAAAAAGCTCTCAGCCGCCCACGAAACCCTCCAACCGAATGTAGCAGTGAAAACATAAGAAGGAGCACGATTGACAGAAGAGAGACATGTAAAACAGAAATGGAATAAGGATCATGCAATATCATGCGTAATACAGTATTCCACCTGGGAATAATCCACACCTGAGTTAGCACAGGTGGATGCGTCTTTCTCCTTTAGCTGAGAGAAAGAAGAATGGAGGGGTCAGGTCGATTAAAGGCAAGGTGAAGGAGGGGGAACTAAGAGGAAGGAAGGAGGTAGAAGTTAAATTTAAGAAAGAAGGGGATGAAGGTGTCGAGAGGAAGAGGTGGTAGGCGGGGTTGGGAGGAGGAGAGAAGAAATCAAGGAACGTAGAAGGGAGAAGTTAGGAGTGGAAGGTGAGAGAAGAATTACAGTTAAAGGGTGAGACAAAGAAGATGGACGTGAGGAGGGAGGGAAGAGAGCGAAATGACGGTAAAATGAAAGGAGCAAAAAGAGGGGGGAAAGGTAGTCAGGGATAATGGAAGTGTGAGAGGGGGAATAACGCGGAGGAGGACGGGTAGGTACGACGAGAGAGGAAGAAGGCTGGAAAGCAGGTGTCTGGGAGAGCTGAGGGTAGTGGAATAGGAAGAGTGAGAGAGAAGAAAGGAGGGAGAAAAGGTAGAAAAAAGAAGAAGGAGAAGTAGGAGACAGGAAGAGATGTTGTAGGGATATGGGCTGGGGAGGAAGGAGTTTGACAAAGGAAGAGGAAGAATTTGGAGTACGTGGGATAGAGAAACTTGAGAAGGGAAAATAGGTAGGAGTTGGTAAAGTAGAGAAAGAAGGAAAGAGATAGGAAAGGGGTAAGAAAATATGAAGGGGGAATATGAAAAGCCATGGGGATCGGTGAGTGGGGAGATATAGAAGAGAAGTACTGTAGGCAAGGTTAGGGGAAGGGATGGAGAGATCGGCAAGAGCAATATTATATGGGTGAAGAAAAACAGATGCCGGGGTTGGTTTTCAATACACATAACCGCTGACAGTTACACGATACATAAACAACCTTGCCACACCTCTCGCTATCATATCTCAAACTCTTTTTACACACTACCATACCATACGCTACTCTACCACAGACCCCCATTCCTCGCCCTCTTAATTCACCACTTCTGGAAATAGGTAAATTCTTAAACAAACAGCGAATGTGTTGATCAGACTGAAGCTGACTCAGTGACCTTTTGAGCCATCTTCTCCCCATTCCTTTTTCTACTCTCTCCTCCTCATTTTCACCTAAATATTCCCCTATATTTTTCCCCAATATTTATCGAAGTATATTCACCCCCTGTTCTTTCTCATTATCTACACCTCCTGGTCTCTCCCTCCACCTTACTCGTATTTCCTCACCTCTTATCCACATCCACCGCGTTTCGATATCAACATCCTTTCTTCACACTTTAAATACACTTGTTCCAAAAATTATCGGTGCACACTTGGCCCCATAATTTTACACCACAGACGATGTCCATTACAATATGCACAATGACTTCACCCCGCGGTGGTAAATCTCCTTTCATAAAGATGCAGCAGATCGCAGGCTTGTGTATTTCCTATTCGGTATTACTATCATATAGATATTTCAGACGATAAGCTGTTATTATCTCGGGATCATTTCAAACATAATCAGTCCCCTTTCACATAAATTCTTCAAGGGAGTGTGCGTCCTGCATCTCCCTTTCCCTTAACCCACGCTCCATTTTCGCCTTCTTGTTAATTAATTTCCACCCCGTCCCCAACTCCCCTTTCCATTTATCCACTACAAACACTTTATTATTCTCCCGCCTCTTATAATTCTTCCTCTCACTCCCGCCTGCTTACACTCCCTCTTCGTCTCCTCCCTCTTCCTTTACTATCCTTCATACTCCTCTCCTGCATTCACCAACCTCCTCTTCCTCCTATAACATACCCCTTCTCGCCTCTTCTATTTTTATCCATCTTCCCGTACCTACAGCACTCTCTGTCTCTCTACCACTCCTCTCCTGTGTGTTCCCTCATCCCCCCCTCTCTCTCTCTCTCGTTCCGTTTCTTCCTTTACCCTCCTCCATTCTCCCTCCTCCTCAGCCTACCACCCTCCCTCCCTCTGTTCCATTCCCCACCTCCTCCCATCACCCTCACCCCACATCCTCATTTTGCTAAAAGGCTCATGAAGACTGAGGTCATTTTGCACCAAAGTTTCCATCTTTGTTTTTACCGTTTACTAAAATCATTTGCTTTACTTCCTCCGCCTTTTAAACTGTCTCATTAGCCCCCAAACTATGACTCCTGTTTAAGGCAGGTGTTATTCATACTACTACTAGTAAGAATTATTTCGAAACCATTCTTTCGACGATTTTAATATGACGATCATCATTACATCGAAATCTAGCAAAACTGTGTCCATGCCTTAATAAAATCCAATAAACCTAAATTAAACGGATTTTCTTAAACTAACCTAACCCATTAACGGACATACAAGCATAAAATTAAGCCCCACTGTAACAGATTTACTAAATGCAGTACCAATCTGATCTGAATGTGAACCCAGTGGACTGTTGACTGAACCTGCCCCTCTCCTGCAGCCCACCATCCTCCTGTCAGGGGGATGCGACGGGCATAAAGGAATGTTTGTATAACTTGCCAGCTCAACCGTCCAGCTATATCGATGTCACTACATGAAGGTATCCCTCACCAGCATCATGCTCACTGTCGAATGGGCACATATGACACATTTCCGCCCAGTGGCGCTGTCTGTAGGTTACTGCATTCAGGGACAAGCCCAAATATTTCCCGTGACCTAGGACACCATTTACTACGTTGGGGGTTGTCACCTCACCAACACCTGGACGCCTGGTGTTTAGAGGATTAAGGCGTTCCAAACGGATGTGACCCTTCAGGGACGACGCCTCTGGAATGGTTGGGATTTATTGATTGTATAATGCTTCTCTTTTTACCAGTTCTGTTCTCTCTCTCTCTCTCTCTCTCTCTCTCTCGCGGCACAAAGACTCACCGTGAAAGTGGCACTCCCACCTTTACCCTAATTCCTTAACAATGTCCTCGCGACTACAAAAATAAATAAGACTGGATATTACGTTCACCCCTCTTCCCATTCCCTCATCCCACTGTGTGTGTGTGTGTGTGTGTGTGTGTGTGTGTGTGTGTGTGTGTTGTACAGCATAGTGTATTGTAGTGTAATGTTGTGAAATGTAAATGTGTGTGTGTGTGTGTGTGTGTGTGTGTGTGTGTGTGTGTGTGTGTCTATGTTGGGAATGTATGTGTCTGTATGTATGTATGGAGAGAGAGAGAGAGAGAGAGAGAGAGAGAGAGAGTAATACCTCAAATCACGCAATCTCAAAATTTTCCCACAGATATATGTCGGCTTGTAATAAAGTGAGAATCATCAAGCACAAAATACGTATAGTTTAGTCGTGGATAACAAGCTGCTCTGTCAAAACTCCCGCCAGATACATTGTCCACAAACTCTGACTGTGAGCCGAGGCGTGTGTGTGGCCATGAAATAGCTTTTGTGTGTGCCGAGGGGAGAGTTAGTACTGAAATATCCATGAGAATTATAAACATCATCGAACACGCATTCACATAAGGTTTGGGGATTTCGTCGCTCCTCTTCATAGTTTATTTTCTTCTGATGCTGAGGGGAGTGGTGGTACTGATATATTCATGAACATTGCAAACACTCTTTAGGTGAACTCAAAAAATTTTTGATTTTGTAACTTCTATTACTAGCGATTTATCGTTATATTTTGGTGGCGATGGGAGTGATGGTAAAGAAAAATTATGAAAAATTTAAACACTCTCTTATGCGCATTTACATAAATTTTGGAATTTTCTTTTTTAGCACATCCTACACACCAGTGTAATTGATTTATTCTTTATTCTGGTTCCGAGGGGAATATTGGGGCAGTAATAATTACAGAATTTGTAAATGCTACATTTTAAAATGAATATGGAGCCAAACTAGTATTATTTTGGCCCCGACCTTAGTACAGTTAGCCATGTTGATTTTTTTATCTTTGCCACATAGACCTGTATTATCGCTAGCGTAGGAAACTTCGTAACACTTCTTCCTTAGCGATTTGTTTTGTATTTCATGCTTTATTGTTGTGTGTGTGTGTGTGTGTGTGTGTGTTATTCATATCTTTTAAAAATTACTGTATTTCGCATCAGTAGCAAACATTAGGATACAGACCTGCATAAATTCTATTCCCATATCTTTTGACTAATTAAAAAAAAAAAAGTTTATTCAGGCTTGTTCTAATGCTGTCCACAGCAAGAAGGCCTACAAAAGGCAGCACAGGCATACTAAATGCTCTGAACTCTCCAACTCAAATTCTTCCCCCTCCTTTTGGTACCTCGACAAAGAACATTCCTTAATAACTTTACCTCATCATTCTTCCCTCCTTTTTTCCACTTTGATGACACTGTAGCTATTTATTCTACTGATCAAGCAGAACTCTTCGCTCAGACTATCTCCTCAAATTCCACCTTGGACGATTCCGGTGCAGTTCTTCTATCACTTCCCCTCTCTGACTACCTGATGGCTGACGTTAAAATTTCTTCAACTGATATATTTTCTGACATCACTGGCCTTAATACTAACAAGGCATATGGGCCGATGGGTTCCCTCCTGATATTCTCAAGAACGGTGCTTCTGTGTTTACACTCTACCTAGGTTAACTCTTTCGTCTTTGTCTGTCAAACTGAACCTTTGCTTCTTGCGGGAAGTTTGCCCTCATTCAGCCTATCCCCCAAACATGTGACCTTTCCCAACCTTCTAACTATCGTCCAAATGTTTTATTATCCCGTAATTGAAGAAGTTTTGAGTCTATATAATAAAGCACCATTCTCTATCACAAACTTCTTTCTGATCGTCAGTATGGGTTCCGCCAGGGACGATCCACTTGCGATCTTATCATCTACCTTTCACACTCCCGTTCATCCTCCTTTCGGGACTTTGGCTAAAGTTTTGCCATTGCATTTGACATCAGAAAGGTTTTCGATTGTCTATCTATCTATCTATATACCTAGGCTTCTTCCCCCAAGGAAAGGGAGGTAGCCGAGACAGGACGACACACTCCCCATTTACTCATCCATTCAAACACATTCATTCGCATCTTAGCCCTAAAGGGGAGAACGGACAGATCCTCACCGCACCACACCGCACAAGGGTCAACTGCGCAATGCAATCAGTGACATCCGCAGCAGGGCCCGACAGCAGAGCTGGTTTACCCCTGCCACATCACAACAGACTCATCCCCTTACCCGCACCTGACCTGAAATAGCTGATCAGACTAATGCGGGAGAATATCCCCTCAGGGCTGCGTCATCACTTATTCATTCACAGTTTCTCTCCATTTATATCTGTCACGCACAGCCACTCTTCCTAGCTCAACAGACATCCCTCTCGCATCCAGCGCTCTCTTCACACTGTCCATCCATCCTATTCGTGGTCTCCCTCTCAGCCTTACACCTCTCACATCAGATCTAGTTATCTTTTTCACCAATCGCTCATTATCCATTCTCTCCATATGCCCAAACCATCGCAACACCCTATGCTCAACTCTACCAGCCATCTCCCGAGCAACTCCAGTTCTCCTTCGCAGTTCATCATTCCGCACTCGATCCATACGCGTCACTCCACACATACTCCTCAGACACCTCATCTCCATTACATTCAATCTTTTCCTCTCTGCTACACCCATATTCCATGTTTCAGCCCCATATAATGCAGTCGGTACCACAACACCCTCATACAGCCTTCTCTTTACATCCATTCTAAGCGAACGACATCTAAACACTTTTTTCATTCCTCCCAGCACCTTTCCTACTTCATTTATTCTAAACTTCACTTCTGCATCTATTCTTCCAACCACAGCAACATGTGACCCTAGATATTTAAAACACTCTACCTCCTCAAGCAACTCGCCATTCAAAACTATATTCATCCCCCTACCATCTACCAACCTCGTACACTTCATCACTTTACTCTTATTCTCATTAACTTTCAATTTCCTCCTTTCCCACACCCTTCCAAACTCCTCTACCAACTGTCTCAATCTCTCCTCTGAATCAGCCACCATTGCAGTATCATCTGCAAACAGCAGCTGCTTCAGATTCCACTCTCCACCATCAACATTCACCAGACTCAGACCTCCACCTAAAACTCCTGCATTCACCTCCCTTACAACACCATCCATGTAAATATTAATCAACCAAGGCGACATCACACATCCCTGTCGCAGCCTCACTCTCACAGGAAACCAATCACTCACAGCCTTTCCCACTCTTACACACGCTCTACTGTTTACATAAAAACTTTTCACCCCTTTTAGTAACCTACCATCAAGTCCATACAATCTTAAAACAGTCCACAAAGCCTCCCTATCAATTCTATCATACGCGTTCTCTAAATCCATAAATGCCCAAAACACATCCTTGCCTTTCGCTAAATACTTTTCACACACTTGTCTCACCGCAAACACGTGATCCACGCATCCCCTCCCTCTCCTAAAGCCACACTGCTCATCACCAATCACTCCCTCTCTACCCTCTCTAACTCTTATAATTAACACTCTACCATACACCTTACCTACAACACTCAACAGACTTATACCCCTAAAGCTAGTACATTCATACTTATCACCCTTGCCTTTATACAACGGGACCACACAAGCACTTGCCCAGTCAACTGGCACCATACCTTTCACAAAGCACACATTCAACAATCTTACTAACCAGTCAACAATAGTCACTCCACCACCCTTCAGGCATTCCACAGCACATCCATCCATACCTGCAGCTTTCCCTGTTTTCATCTCCTTTACTGCCTTCTCCGCTTCCTCCTTCGTGATCAAAGAATCATTCAACTCTCCCAACACATTTATTCCTTGCACCCTTCCATCCGCCACAATCTCAGCCACCCTTTCGATCGTGTCTGGCATAAATATTTAGTTTCCAAACTGCCCTCTTTCGGTTTCTGTCCTGCTATCTGTGCCTTCATCTCTAGCTTCCTTTCTGGACCTTCTTTAGCTGCTGTTGTAGACGGTCACTGCTCTTCTCCTAGAGCTATACACATTAGTGTTCCTCAGACTTCTTTCCTATCATCAGCTCTTTCCCTTTTACTCATCAATGACTTTCTAAGCTGTACAACTAACCCTATCCACTCACACGCTGGTGACTCCACCCCCAGGTCGCTAGGTTGGAGGTTACATTTGTCCTCACAGGCTGTGTTCAGCTGCTCTACATGGTTGTAGCCTTGGCTGGCACCGCGTGCCCTTCACTCCCTCTGCCAGGCTGATTCTCCATACATTTCCCCAGCCATGAAGCATGTTTCATTCCCTTATACGTGTGGTGTTTGCCAGTTCACCCGTTTCCCAGCCATTCAGGTGTGACACTATACCCAACTGTGTGGAGGGGGTCATAACCTTATGAATAAATAATCTCTAACTGAAAATAATACACTTTTTTTTCACCTTATTTCATTATTATAAGTATTGTACGCATCGCTTACGTGATTACACTAATGTTTCTATAAATCTCTTATTCTTATTTCTTACTCTATGAATATTACGTATGAACGGGCATTTAATTGCTATCCATGCTAATTTCTGAAGAAGCAATTTATTCATATAGAGGCACTTACACGTAAGCCTTATTTTTCTAGAAAAAAAAAATGTTTACAAATGCTATATACTCACGTCACTCATAAAATATATACAAGTCATTGTTGTAAATATCGAGGTCTGACCGGAAAGTACTGGACGTTTAGCTGGTGCAAAATTCAATATTATTTACCGAGTTCAGACTTTAATCACCTTCAAAGTATACTCCTTGGGACTCAACATATTTAGCCCAGAGGCTCTTCTGTTGCTTGAAACAGCTTGTAAAATCAGTTTATTGGATTGCCAAGATCTTTGTTGAACACTGCTAATCAGAATCTGGACTTCATGAAGAAGATAACAGCTTGCGATAACTACTGGGAGTAGGGATGCGACCCAGAAACCAAGTTCAGTCGTCACAACGGACGACACCGGAGTCATTAACGCCAAAGAAGTCACAGCAAGGATATGCTTATGCTGATCTTTTTTTTTTTTTTTTTTTTTTTTCAATACCTGGTTGTTAGCTACCAGGAACGCAGAGCATTACAAGAGAAGAGAGTTGTGGAAGGCGGTTGACTGGCAGCTTCACCACGACAACGCTCCAGCCCACTCATCCCGTCTCATCCAGGATTTTTTGGTGTAACACAGGATCACACAGATCCACCAGGCTTCCTTCTCTCCTGTCATGGTTCCCTGCGACTTTCGGCTAATTCCTAAACTTAATTGGCGGCTGAACGGCTTGAAACCTGTGAAGAAAGTTGAGAATGCGACAAAGAGCTTGGTGATCTAAAAAACTGACTTTACAAAATGTTTCTAGCAATGGAATGATCACTGGGCTAAATGTATTTAGTACCAAGGTGCATACGCTGAAGTGGATTGAAGTCTGAACTTAGTACCGGTACTATTTTGTTTTTGTTTTTTTACAAGCTAAAGCTGGGATACTTTTCAGTCAGACCTCATATACGTGTCACTCTGTGCATAACATTTTATAATATCACTTGATAAACTATTTACAAACATCACTGCCATTCACTATTTACATTTTGGGAGTGAAAACCAAGAGGGGAAAACACCCACACGAATATCACTTTTCTAAAGAAAAGGCATCGTAGGAGAGGATGGGAACGAGGTTGGCAAGGCTTTGAAAGAGAGGAATGGAGCAAGGGTGGTGCCATGTTCTCCATGCGGTATGTCTCCTCAAATGATGATGACTTATGCCTCGACGGAGGATTCACGCCAATGGCAGTGTCACTAAGCCCCTTTCTTCGGAGCTTTGTTGGGTACAGATTGGTGGATGTGGAGATGGTGTGCGACATGCAGGTGGACAATGAAATCAGACGATGTGGACATTGTAAAACCTAAGAGCGATGGCTGACGCTACCCAAAATACACTTTGCTGATTGTCACTTGACACTATATTTACGAGCATGCTCTTCAAATTACAGGATAACGGTGACTGCATGAATGTCCATGACCCGGGGGAGATAGAAACCCTCAGTCGTGACGTGAAAGTCCGTGACCCGAAAAATTAAAGTCAGGTCCTAGTGAAAAGAGTGAATCTCGATCAGCAGCAGACCCACAACACCCATATGTATTTACAGAGCATACTCACCCTATTGTATCTGGACTCACAGCACCTCTATAGCCCATCCTGCCCGCTCCTCTCGGTTCACCCCGCCCACTAACAAGCTACATAGTGATTATTATAAAATGACTGCTTGGACTATATCCTTTTCCCTTTAACTTGGATTAAAATAACTCTCTAACAACAGATTAATACTAGCGTTTGATGCTAATCATGAAATGATGGTATGGAATGGATGTAGTGTCTTAGAAAATGCTTTTCAGCCTGTGAGCCACGTGAAATAAGCTGCAACAGGACGAAAATCTAGGACAATTTAGGGTAATACAACTATACCAGCAGATATTGATATTCAGACGGTTTTCTCAGCCCATCTTAGCTGGTATTGCATCGCCACCCCGCTCATTCGTCTGCAACTATTTCACTCGGTGCTGAAAAACGTGAATCAACACAGTCTGTCTCACCCACTGTATTGATATGTTTTTATTAATTAATTAATTATTTTTTTTTTTTTTTTTGCACATAACGCTTCTCTCCCATGACTCACTGTCAGCTGAATAGAATAAAAATCGTGTGATGGTAGGAAGATGAAAAAAGACCATCACAGTATATGAAAAAAGAAAAAAAATCTAATTGCAAGGAGAAAAAATGAATCGTCCATCATTAGCAAGTATGGAGTAAATATTCAGCATCGTTTTATAGGAAAAAGAAATATTGTCTGACAGCAGTAAACAAGGACTTCATCAGATAGTTAAGTATAAACACAACTCATCTACCTGAGAGTAAGAAATAAATCCTTTCTTAAGTACAAAAATAAATTGACGTCCAAACACTTTGCTACATGAGTAAAACATCAACTGTTTGTATATAGAAGAAAAAGCCCTTTTCGTACAACAACAACAACAACAACAAAATGAACTCGCATAACTGAAATCGGTAAAAATATCGTCTGCAAACAGCAAGAGATTATAAAATGTCAGCACCTCTCTATATGAGTGAACCTCGCCTGATGACACCAAGGAAGTAAGACTTCTTCGTACAATATAATATTATGAGAACTTACTTAAATGCAAGGGGCAAAAAAAAATCGTTCATAGGTAGAAATCATAATATACCGGTAATTGCTGGATAAGCTTATAAACAGCCAATAATCGTCTGTCAGCAGGAAGAGCAAACAAGGAATACATATATGAAGGAAAAACACCAAGTGCCGAGAACGGGTATTTCTTAATCGACGTTTTGGCCATGCAGACTTCCTCTGGAATAACACTTTTATTTTAAGATTTTTAACTATTGGGCCTGTTGCCCTGATCGTTAAGTCATAATATTATGCACACACACACACACACACACACACACACACACACACACACACACACACACTCATATATATATATATATATATATATATATATATATATATATATATATATATATATATACCATCACACGATTTATATTTTAGTTCACAATATACAGTTTTAGTACATGTCTCCTGTTTGTGTGCATGCTGTCTATATTCTAATAAAAGGCATCAGTGTGCATACATATTTATATATATATTTCCCCACAAGAAGATTTTCATACCTTATAAGCCCATATATATATATATATATATATATATATATATATATATATATATATATATATATATATATATATATATATATATATATAACATCGCAATTAAAGATAATGTTTTTCATTCATTTTTTTTTCTTTTTCAAAACCGAAAATGATATATATATGAACAAATCCTTCTCTAACATCCTAACAGTGCTAAACATTAAAAGAAAAATCCTTAACCAACTATAATTAATGCCTAGAAACAAATAGCCAAATCTAATTAAATGATTATATTTATGGGTAACATACCTTGGCCAACAGACCACCATTGACTGCAAATGTGTAATGCATTTCTACATGACAAACCTACTCTCATCACCTGCTGACTGTCAGGCGAGGTAGTTGTATTAATGTAGGGGACATCAGTATATGAAAGAGAGGCAGATGAGTCAGAAACCATTCCATATACATTAACTGTCTACTGAAATTAAGAAAACTTATACAGTTGCACAGTATTTACATATGTACTAATGGTGCAATGCCTATGATATGACCGATAGATAACATTGCACCATAATTTTCACTGTGCGGTGGCAATAGTCTTTCAGTATACGGCAACATGTGGATGATAAACAGGCAGTTCATCCGTACTTCATGGCAACTGGGTCGGTCGGAAGAATCACGATTGCCATGAAGTGGTTTGCACGATGGGATACTGATTCAGGTCCACTGACTTTGCCACAAGAAATTTAATGTTAAGTTTCCGAGGGAGAGATTGGGCCATAGCTCATGAGGAGCGTCCCAGGTCTCTTCGAGTTCCACACTTTACAAGTAAGTCAGCCTGCTTATTGCTGTAGATACGACAATGACCAGGCACCCAGATCGGCGTGAGGGACGTCTCACGAATGCATTTTATTAACGGTGCGGCCCTGGAACTCATGACAATCCATATTGCATGAATTAATTGCGTGAAGGGATTACTTCGAGACTAAAAATATGACAAATGAGCCATAGAACATTGTCTCTTTTTTTGCCAATTGCAGAAAGTTCAGAAGTTGGCAGAGATATAAGTATATGCATCGGCAACCGAAACCTGATGTCACATTCAGTCAACAACACACCAGCACCCACACATTCACTCAACATACAGCGATCGGTGTACAATTGGTGGGACCTCATATGACGTACGATAATGCAAAGAAACTAGCGGTGTACTTCCACCTCTGGCGCCTCACACAGTGGTAGCAACTAGCGACTTAAATAGCCCAGACTAAGGAACCTTTGACACTATAAATCAATCATATCAAATCCTGTGAAACAATGCAACTAGGCCAGTCAGGATATCTCGTAGTTTACAAGCATACCAGTGGTTTCATCATACAAAATCTCAAGTTTTGGTTAATTGTATCAAGTCTCTCAGTATATGCAGATTCCAGAAAAATTCCTTTCCATATGTCATTTTCACATCTAATGAACTTAGCTTCCTTCCTGTTAACTCTACGGTCAGTACCCCACTTATGCTTAGCAGTTGCATTATCCATATACTTTTGACATCCTGCTTAAGTTCAGCTTTTTTTTTTTTCCATCCTCGAAAGATTTCTCCTATATATAACCGTTCATAGTCGTTACCTGGCACATTATAAATGCCCGACGCTTAACCAACCCCCCAGTCTTGGTAGAGGTAGTTCTAACCACTTTCTTTCCAGTCTCAGACATATCGTGTGACACATTCTGGGTCACTGAGTTGATTGGTAAAACAATTCTTTTGTTTAACTTCACCATCCACCCGTCCTCTGGTTGATATCTGTGGCCTTTCTTTATGTTCTGAGGATGAAGTAGGAAGGGTATTTTATGCCAGTGAAAGTTTTATCAGTGAAGTCATATTCTTCTTTCAAATACTCCTCCGAACATATCCTCATAGCTAGAAGATAAAACCGTATTAGGATTCTCTCTTCCCTTCTCCTGTCTGTTGCAGAATAAAAATGAACCAGACAGTTTTTGTTGGTCATTACTCTAAAAACTATGAACTTTTTATTAGGGGCGAGAATGTGTTTAAGTCAAAGTTTTAGAATAATGATCAATATATACGGTTTTGTGCATTTCATTTTGCAGTAGACAGGAGAACGAAACAAGATGCCTTCATAGGATTTAATCTTCGAGCACTCACGACATGCTGGGAGGAGTTTTTGGAAGAAGAATATTATGACTTTATGAAACTTTTGCAGGCCTAAAATACCTTCTTTGTAAGTCCTTTAGCTAGGCTAGTGTAGGGCATTATATATATACCATATACTATCCCCCCTCTAGCTGCAGGTTCCCCAAGCAAGGCTACCGTACTACGAGTATAATACATATACAACCTCCACTCAAGGTGTAGGGTCCCGAGGCTAGGCTACCGCAATCCATTACATATACTACCCCCATCGATGTGTAGGTCCCGAGAAGACTACCGTAGTGAATTACGTAAGGGTAGATGACCATCCTACTTAGCTTAGTGGTATTACATGATAGAAAAACTTACCATAAACTCTTAAGGACCTGGACCTGCTCCTTATGCTCCTTTCCCCCATCCACCAACCCCCCCACCAACCCTACTCCTACTTCCTCCACATCTCCTCAGCGAAACCCACCGATCTTTCCCACAACATCCAATCCCCAAACCCCGCCCATTCCAACCCATCCTAATCCACCCCAACCCTTACCTCCATCACAACCTTCTCCTACCCCCTCCCCTCCACCCACACCACCACCTCTCCCCCGTGCTGCAGCAGCCAACACACATCGCGCACATAACATAAACATCCTTCAGTTAAACATAGATGGCATAAACACCAAAAAACAAGAACTCATACAATTCATCAAACAACAAAACATACACATTGCCATCTTACTTGAAACAAAACTACACAGAGCACAGAAAACACCGACATTTCATAACTTCACCACCATTCCACAAGACCGGGCCAACGGCTGTGGTGGTGGACTCATCATCCTGGTACACAAATTCATCAACTTTCCAGATATCAGTGCACACACAAAATCACTTCTCCCCCCACATGACACCACAACCGAAATACAATCAATTATAATTTGCACTGGTAACAAGTCACATGTAACAATCGCCAAGACATACATTCCCCCCCAGTCGTCCCCCACAGTACAACACAATTACTCTCCACAAATACGCCACATCACTAATATATCCAACATCATCCTGGGTGGTGATTTCAACCCCAAGGCGTTGGCCTGGCATGTCAACAACCCTGACACAGACAGAGGGCTGGTACTAGAATCCCAGACAGATCATCTTTTCATACTGAACAATCTCCATCAACACACTCATATCCCACACCAAGCCCTCTTCCTCCCATCATCCCCAGACATCACCTTTTGCTCCCAAAACCTCGCCCCCATAACATCCTGGAGAGTGCTCAAAACCCTTGGATCCGATCACCTCCCAATCATCATCACTACCAAAACCAGAATCACCCCAGCTGGCCAGACACACGTACACTAATTATAAGAGAGCCAACTGGAAGGCCTTCACAACTGAAACAGAACAACATCTCGGAACACTAAATAGTACACCCATAACAAGCATCAACACTGCTGTGCACATTTTCAATACAATTATACAAAATGCAGACAAAAGACATCCCTAGAGGCAACGGAAAGAGACACAATCCCAATTTCACATCAGAAATTGAAGGCCTCATCAGTCAACGGGACATAATGCGACACTCCCCAACACCCCATACGCAAGACACCATTCAACAAATACACGAACTCAACACTCAAATAAACAATAAAATATCAGAACAGCAGACACTAAACTGGAATAATATTCTCCAAACACTTGACCACAAAACAAACATCAGTAAACTCAACAAAACACTAAACAGCATCACACTCTCCAACAGCAACACTACACAATCACATGCTGCCATCACAACAACAGACACCATAACTTCAAACAAACAACAAGCAAACACTCGCATCAATCACTTTTCACGTGTCAGCCATCTAAACCCCCATCGCGACGACCGACATATCACCCGACGTAAGAAATATTTCCCCACAGACCCAGACTACGCACCTTTCACTTGCAACCAGACGAAGCACATTATTAGCAACATTAAGCACTCATCTGCCTGTGGACCAGACAACATAAGCAACATTCACGTTAAACACCTTGGACCTCAAGGCATACAAGCACTCACCAACATATCAAACTACAGCTACTCACACAACATAATATCCAACATCTGGAAGCATGGCATTATCATCGCTATTCCTAAACCCAACAAAGACCCCACGTTACCTTCCTCACACCGCCCCATCACACTCCTCTGCATCCCCTCTAAAGTCACTGAACGACCTGTACTACAACTAGTTACACCTCACATCCCCCTACCCCAATCACAACATGACTTTAGGCCACTACACTTCACAACCACTCTACTTACAGACCTCACACAGAGAGTTTTTGATGGCATGAATTCAGCTAGGCCACCACACAGAACACTTCTAATCACACTAGACATCAGCAAAGCTTTTGATGCCATCCCCCGCCACAACCTCACAAACAAAATAAACATGCACAATGACACAAAAAGATGGTTGGCAAACTACTTAGTAGGCAGATGTGCACATGTAACATTTGCCGGTCAGTCTTCGATCAGAATCTTCACAAATGGCATTCCCTGAGGATCTGTTTTGTCCTCTACACTCTTTAACCTATACATGCACGACATACCCACACCCCACACACCACAGATACACATAGCTTCCTATGCAGGTGATATAACGCTTACGTGTACACACCAAAATGCAAACACAGCTGCACATATCCTCCAACCTTACCTCAACACATTACACGAATGGTTCACCACAAATAGGCTCAAAATAGCCACAGCCAAATCTATAGTGACCCTTCTCACAAACTGGACAGCAGAACATAGTCACATTCCACACCTCACCATAAACAACACTCCCCTAACACACACACAGACACACACACACACACACAGACACACACACACACACACACACACACACACACACACACACACACACACACACACACACACACACACACACACACACACACACACACACACACAATCCTTGGTGTAACATACAATACATCACTGTCATTTAAACAACACATCACAAACATTAAAAATTAAAAAACACCAAGACTCACTGCCTTGAGGTCACTTGCCCATGCAACATTCGGACACAACAAAGAAACCACCACCACAGTATACAAACAACATATACGTACAGTGATGAATAATGCAAGCCCTGCTTGGGCTCCTAACCTCACTAAAACACACTACAACACTCTATAGACCGTACAGAACAAGGTCCTAAAAATAATCACAGGCTGCACAGCTACTACACCCACAGACAACCTGCATCAAGAAACCAAAGTCCTCAAAGTCAAGGATCACCTACACATGAGAGGCACCCAAATTCTTGCTTCAGCCTCCACAAACCCACAACATCCACTACACTACATGGCAGCACATCCACACACACCAAGGAACATCAAAACAACACTCAGCACACGATATCATACACAAATACTGTCAACTCTACCCCCTCGCCTGACTCAGACCAGCTTCCAGAAGCATATCCATACTCAAATCACTCGCTGCTCCATTTAGTCACTTAAAGACAACACACAGCTGCATGCACAGCCTCCTGGTATCCACCCTTCTAAATCCTATTTCCCTCGTGAGGATAGGGTCCACCTGGCCAGGCTGAGATGTGGGCATCATCCAGCCCTCTTAAGTTACCAGAAGAGGCCGGATGACTCCGTCGCTGATGCCTGTCCAGGATGTAACACAGCACCCCATACTATTAAGAACATTATGGAAGACTGCATTGCACACAATCACCTACGCCAACAACACACTATACACTCCTTGAGAGCTCTGTGGGAAAACCCGGTCTCGGCCATGGCCTTCCTTAGGGGCTCAGGGCTGTTCAGTCAGACTGCCTAGGGAACAACAACAACAACAACTACTACCACTACTACTACTACTACTACTCTTAAGGATCGAACCCATGCAAGACAGTTACTCTGACTGGGTCGTTCCAACCACTACACCACCAGACGTCCATCATTATACCTATACAAAGCTGTCACTCCCACTGGGACGTTCCAACCACTACACCACCAGTCGCCCACAATTATACGTTACTATAATATTGTGTGTCCTGTGTCTCATGGGTGTGTTATTAAGAGTGCTAATGCATAAAGCACACTCAAATAAATTAAACTGAAAATTATATGCGCATCACCCACCCTGGTGATGAATCAGTCCTGGTGTGTGTGTGTGTGTGTGTGTGTGTGTGTGTGTGTGTGTGTGTGTGTGTGTGTGTGTAGGCAAGTACGTATAACTACCTCAATCAAAACATTTTGAGTGCTGGCAAAGGAAATAAACTCAGCACCAGTTTATTGTCTGCATATTTATGGCCAGTATTATATTGGAGGATGTGAACCAGGGGAAAGCTGAATGTTACAGCTAGTAGGTGTGTGTCATCAAAATGCTTAGTACACGACAACAATATTAAAAAGAACAATAATAACAATAATACGAACATTAATAAGGTTGGTAAAACAGTTGTTGGTGATGATGCTGATGAAAATCATACTACTGCTACTACTACTACTACTACTACTAATAATAATAATAATAATAACAATAATAATAAAAAAGTTACTACTACTACTACTACTACTAGTACTACAACTACTGCTACTAATAATAATAATGATAATGATAACAATAACAACAGTAATAATAATAATAATAATAATAATAATAATAATTATTATTATTATTATTATCATTATTATAACAATATTTTTGACCCATTATTACTTATCAAAACATGTTTAAATCTTAGTCACAAAATCTTTAATAATTCCATCAATAATACACTGGCCATTGAAACCAGGATCCAGGAATTTGTAAATTATGGACCTTTGCAAGATTTAGAAACTAAGAACTATCAGACTTCCTGGTTCCAAAATCATTGGGGCCTACACATTCCTTAGAACCTTCCCTGTCACTGCCAGTAACCGCATTGAAGTCACAAAGGACCAAGAATGTATTTTGCTAAGAAGACTAAATTACAACTGAGACAAACCTGGTTTAAAACAGCTATTTCTCTTCAAGCATTTCAGGAAGAGTGTACACGATGAAAAGAGAGATGCAGCTCTAGGAGTGTTTCTATCTCAACAGCATTATATGCTGATCAACTGGAACAACACAAGAGAAAAAGCAAACAACAACCACCACAGCAACACTTGTATGCTGGGCATCAACATCACAGCCAGACCATTATGTAGCCAACATTACAGGCCCGTAGCCTGGACGGCGTCGAGATGGTCAGACGAACCTCCCACATGCCTAAAAACTCACTGTCGTTTGGTCTTTTTTTTTCTTTTTTTTTTTTCAATTATCAGTGCATAAAAAGTCACTCTCCATTATTCAGAGATTTGTGCTGCTTTTCAACGGCATTTATGCATACACCCAGACCCCCACAGCAATCATGCAGCGGACTTTCGACTAGCCGGCTGCTATGCAAGTGCAGATTCAACAGAAAAGACTCCCCTGCCTTCGAAAAGTCAGGCTACGGACCTGCAATAATGATCTCACCATGACAGGGTTGCCACACACTAGACAGTGCGAGGATGTCAACCCCCATTCACCCAACCAAAGGTAGCTGATCATCCCTTGAAAGGCTTAGCACATTCTCCATCCCACTAGGAGTGCCTTCTGAAGGTTAAACTCTCACATAATTCTTCGGGTCTTGTGTACTCCGCTCTATCTTGACACAAGTTAAAAACAGCGTTCAGGTTTCGGGGTCTTCCCTCATCATCCTGATACTGGGATCCCATACACCTTCGCTAGCAACCTTTATGACGTGTACCAGCATTACAGGGCACAAAAACTCTTCTCAGGCTGGATCCTGAGGATCCCCAGGCAAAACTGTGTCAGGGTCAGAGAACAGACACTGACCCTGATCCCAATCCGTCCTTTTAAAACACGCAAGATGTAAGTTTTCCAGGGAGGGGACACTCACTCGACTCCAACCTCCCAAGTCAGAGGATGACTCACTACTAGCTCATGAAGAGGGAAGTGGGATCCCTGACAGGGGTTATCCACGTGTGATTCGGCGTTTTCTGTCTCCTAGGTGGACTGCCAACCACGGCTAATGAGCTTTACCCACGCTGCTGGATGGCCGTTGGCTAAGAGGCTCATCCACTCTTGACTAGTCTTGTATTTAGTCCTGTTGGGTGTCTGACCATCCCTCTCACTGGCCTAGACCAGTGGGGTTTCCGGTTTATTCGCCGACAATCCATCCATGAGACGGGTAATATTGGATTACATGTTACAGGGAACCAGTACAGAACAGAACAGAACAGAACAGAACAATGTCTATCCTGACTGGATGAACTCATATGCCAATGCCTTTTTTCCTAATACTTTCTGTGTTCTCACATGAAATTAATAAATATCCCCTCATCGTCAGGAAGAGATTGTCTTTTAGTACTATGACACCTTTTTGTGTTGTCTTTACTGCCTCCAGACGAATGTACTGTAATCAGATTAGGATAAGCATCTCGAAAAGAAAGTTAATGAATATTAACTCTACCCTGTCCAATAAAAAGAAATCTATGCAGAATAAAAATAATCTTGCGGTGACAAAACTTAACGTCTTAAACATAATCACAAGGAAGACGTCACGAACGAGTCATATGGAAGACGTCACGAACGAGTCAGTGCATCTATCACAATTCCGAAAGACATCTCCCACTTTTTCGTTCTGGTGCGTTGAAGAATGGATCATAATTTGTTCTGAACTGTGCTGTTATGAACATAAATAAAATATAAACCGTAAGACGTCACCATCGGGATGATATTTAAGACAGTAAACAACTGACTGTCGGGGGAATTATCGGAAAATATCGTAGCAATGAAATCTGAGATCGAAAGAGAAAGAGAATCGGAAGGAAGAAATGAGAGAGAGAGAGAGAGAGAGAGAGAGAGAGAGAGAGAGAGAGAGACAGACAGAGACAGAGAGACAGAGACAGACAGACAGACAGACAGTCAGAGACAGAGACAGACAGACAGACAGACAGAGGGCAAATGGAGACTAAAATGAAAGAGAATGGGAGCAATGAGTTAAAGAAAGAGAGTGGGTGAAGTGAACGTGATAGATCTGACGTCTGCTGAAAGGGGTTTCCTGCCTTAACTAAAAACCTAAGGCCAAGAATGTCGTGGAAGAAGAATAGAAAACGGAGACAGGAGAATCGTCTGGCCATATCAAGAAGAAAAACTCAAAAATACGGATATTTTCCCATTTCATCTTAATTTTCGGAGGGTTTTATCAAGTTTAGGAGAGCATATCTGAGCTGTTGGAGTTAGATATATCCTTCATTAAGCTCTTGAGAACTTTCCCACCATGATTCACAACGACTTCAGGTATCATAAATGGCATGGAATAATATATCGTTACACTAAAGTAGTTAAAAAGAGAAAGAAAGTCATCTGGTCGTACTAAGATTGAAATCAGAACGGGAAGGAAAATCGTCTGGTCGTACCATTGATGAAATGATAAATGGAAGAAGAGGTCGTCGGGTTGCAGTGTAATTGAAAACGGAAGAGGAAGAACTAGTCGTTCCCGTTATAGCATGAGTGAAAACATGCAATAGGCGTCCTCACTGAAAATGTGGAACGTGTTCGAGCGAGCTAGCGAGCAAGTCAGGCAGTGCTGAATTTAGTCTCATGTGGCTCATCTTGCTCTGATTTCCTGACCTGAAAATACTAAAAAGAACTTATTAGATTAAACAAAAAAATATTCCTTCACACTTCCTAAAACCAGTTTTTTCAGCAATCGTCGGATAATACTGGTGTCCTACCAGAGAAACCTTAGACCGTTACTTCTTGCGCAGCTGGCTGTTACGTTAATCTGCAGTTTAAAAATTCGTTTCTTTAATATACGGAATAACTATTGTGAAGTATGGGTTGCCTATGAAATGAAAATAATTGAGGATTTTTATGCAATTTCCAGACTGGTGTCTATCTTTCTTCTAACTTGAAAACTGGCAGAGATATATAAAAAAGTTTGTTACTGTACTACAGAGAATTCCCCCCACCTGGCCCCCATTTGTTGCTGATGCGATAAATCTTTCGCTCGGGTTCATATGTCGGGGGTCCAAACTGTGACTAAAGTTGGTGTTCGAGCGAGCGAAGCGAGCGAGAACAATGATAAAGAACAAATCCGTCCGCTCATAGTGTGAATGAAAATAGAAAATTATGTACAAAATAATGTGGTCGTAGCATGGACGAAATTTTTAAAGAGGAAAATTATCTGGTGGTAGCAGCATGAATCAAAGCGTCCAACGGCGGCAAAGTTTAAATTGTCTGTCAGCAGATACCGCATAGTATGGTAGTGCATAATTATTAGTGGATAAAATCGTCAGGTTGGGTAAGAATAAAAATACGCCTGGGTGTAGCAACAATATGACTAACTGGTCGAAGGTTAAAGAAAAAATACATAGAATCTATAATTATAATAAAGGTGTGTAGTCTGTGTGTGTGTGTGTGTGTGTGTGTGTGTGTGTGTGTGTGTGTGTGTGTAGATAGAGAGATAAGTAGACAGATAGATAGATAGATGGATATTAAATATTAGAATAGAGAAAAGAAAAGCAAGTGAAAAAAAAAAAAAATCCGTACACCAGATTACTGGTGTCCTCCATTCATAAAAAAATCTGTAACAGTTGAACTTGAATTGCTGTAGGTTGAAGTCTGGGGGGAAAGAACTCTGGGGAAGCGAGTTCCAAATAGATGCAGATCGGGGAACAAAAGATGTCTGATAGGCAGAAGTTCTGCAATATAGCAGTGTGACATTCCAGTCATGAGCAGTAGCAGATGCCCATGTAGCACAAGGGAAGGCATGGAGAGGTTGCTCAATGGAGGCAACTTCGTCTGAACATACACCATAAAAGTATCTGTAAAATAATGAAAGGGAGGCTACATTCTTTCTTATCTGCAGGGAAGGTAGTTTATTTGTAATAACAGGATTATTAATAATTCTAACAGCTTTATTCTGAATCTTGTGTAGTTGTTTTGGAATCTCTCCACATCAGTTCCACCAGGATGAACAATATTCCACCTGAGAGCGCTCATGACCGTTATAAACTATAGCCAACTCTTTGTCAGCGAAGAAGCTACAAACTCTGTACAATAATCCAGGTTTCACTGAGGCAATTTTGGCAAGTGATATGACATGAAAGGTTCAGCTGAGGTTATTATTAAGTGTAACACCGAGGATTTCAATACTTTAAGAGACAGGAATATGTGTAGCACTGAAGGTAATATAGGATTCAGGCAGTATCTGTTTGCTAGTAAACTGTATATATTAGGTTTTACTAACATTAATTGAGACAAGGTTATTTTGTCCCCATTCAGTGATCCTAAATAAGTCATGATTTATGAGGATGGCTGTACCATGTTGTAATTTAGAGATATTGAACTCTGAGAACGGATGTTTAAGTGTGAATGAATTGTAAAGTGTTGAGTCATCTGCATATGAATGACTGGGATTATGGGTGACAGATAAGACATTAGTAATATGAATTAGGAATAGGGTTGGAGCCAGACCTGATCCTTGCAGCACGCCAACGTTAACTGAGTGGAAACTGGAATATACATCGTCTACTTTTATCTTTCTGTTGCTGAGATGTGAGGAAATCAGAGGAACAAAAGACGTTAGTCCATATCAAGGGAGTTTTGATAGCAGAGCAAGGTGCCACACTCTGTAAAAATCTTTAGAAATATCAAGATACTGCATGAGTTTCTCCATGTTGGTCAATCGATTGATGGATATGTGAGTCAGGAGAGTGAGTATGTCAATGCTGGATCTTTCATGGTGGAAACCATACTGTCCATCACTAATTAAGTTGTTGGATTCAAGATGTTTAACCATGTGATTATTCATTACCATTTCAAATACTTTACCAAGAGAAGACGTGATACCTATTGGTCTGTAATCAGAGGGTCAGAGGAACTTCCTTTCTTAGAAATTGAGTGGATATTGGCTTCTCTCCAAGAATTAGGGAATGAAGTCTATCTATCTATCTATCTATTGCCAGACGCCTTAATCCCGTACGGGGTGGCCACAAACCAATCGCCTCCACGTCGCCCTATCCCCCGCCATTTCACTGCCCTGCTCCCAACTCACACCCCCCTCTCTCATATACCTCTCCACTCCATCCCTCCATCTCACCCTCGGCCTCCCCCCCTCCCTCTCCCCCCCTCCACCTCACTCACATACACTCTCCTCGTCAGTCTCTCACCTTCCATCCTCTCCACATGGCCAAACCACCTCAGTGTGTTCCTCCTAACGCTTCCTATCACATGCACATCCACACCACAACGCTCCTTTATATCCTCATGAAGTACGTATGCATATTCTGAATAATAAGAACAGAAGCAAGTTCTGGGAAGTGCTTTTTACTAACAACTGGAGGAATTCCATCTGAGCCAGGAGCTTTGTTGGTTGGTAAATTGTCTAGGATGGATTTGACATATCTAGTCAGCATTTTAAATGGAGCGGTTCTGGGTGAGCCAAGGTCTAGTACTGGGACTTTCTGGCTGACTTCCTCCAACAAAGAATTTCTGGCAAATATACTGGCAAGGATATTCGAGTTACCACTCGGGTCATTTGTAATGTTACCTTTTGAAGATATTAGTGGAGGTATGAGTGATGACTTGTTAAAGTTATTACTAAAAGAACTGAGAGATGACCTGAATAGCCTATTCTATTGTCAATAAGATTTAGTCGTTTGTATGCTTGATTGTGAAGAAAGTTTAATTTAGTGAGATTTACTATTGGTTTTGCATGGTTTCTAGAAATTTTAAATTGAGTGATGCAAATGTTTTTTTTTTTAAAATTAGGTAAGAAATATATGCTAATGACTTTTGGGCCATTGTTCTGGTACAATTGCTATCAAACCATTCTTGGGAGTCCGATCTTCTAGTGAACTGTTGATATTATCCAGCCACTCCTCACAGACGCATTGACTGATTTATACCCTTAAAGGCATACGTTGTTGGACCTGTCTTGTATGACATACGTTGAGCGTAACCAACTCCTTTTTCGAAAAATCAAAACACATGGTTGTAATCAATTTTTATTGGGTTTCTGGCCATGAAAAGACAGAACAACTCTTCTACTTTCCTGTGATATACTTACTTTAGTAATTATTGAAAAATAAAAATGTTTTATGGGTGACTAAAGGAACCTCACCAAAATTGCCTTTTTTTTTGACGTTACTGAATAAAAAATTAATTACTCGGCCCGTATGAGGATTTAAGATCTGAGATTATATATGCTGCTTCTCAGGTCCCGTGGCCGTATCCTGTAAGTGGCTCACACTTCTGGCTCATGAGGGTCACTGTGGGAAGACACCCTGAAAAGAGCTAAAAAAAAAAAAAAAAAAAAGGGAAATTTTCACTATACAAATTTTTTATGACGTTATGGTTCCCTGTATATACACCCTAATGACTTTGTAAACTTCGTTTGACACTAAACTATGATTTTAAGACCCAAATGATGAGGACTGATACTTTATATGACGATAATATGACGATAATATAAGACACAATGTTTTTTTTTCTTTTACTGAACTACATCCCCTCACAATCGGTACACAGGGTTTAGCTGTGGCTGAGACACACTGAGAGGTCACACTTGATGCACTGGTGTTCACAAGAGTCTCTAGTTCTATGTCTGACAGCAGTGTCTTTCCTTGACCTTTTCCTTTGTCCTTTGCCTTTGATATATTCTTTATATTCACTTTAGTCTTCACTTTAGTCTTTTGTTCCACTTTTATCTTAGTCTTTATATAATATTACTTATAATCAGCAAAAAAAATAAAAAAAAATAGGAAAAACCCAATAAAATAATATAGTACATAAAGTATAATATAAAGTGTAATATATGTAGTATATATATAGTATTTCTATAATATATAATGTAAATAATATATATAATATATAATAACATAAGATACATAACAATAAAACAGTCATACACATGTATTTCCAAAAAAATAGTGGCACACTCCTATAGTAGTTATACTTGTAGAGCATACGTTAAGTCCTAAAATCGTGAGTCCTGCACAGCATACGATAGGTCTGATGGACTAAAAACGCAAATAAATCCCACAATGGGAAAACAAGAGGGAGCACACTTACTTCACACAATAGGCCTAGGCAAACACTTCACATACCTGGACGGCCTGGCCAGCATCTTCAAAGGAAGGCAAGGTACCACATGTTTTACAAAAACAATATCCCAATATGGTGAAGATATGCCTTTAAGGGTGAAACTTTGGAGGAACACTTTCTAGGGACCCTGATTTTGTATAAATATTTTTATTTTTTTTTTAATGTTCCGAAAAATAGGCAAAAATGATATACTAATCCAACAATAGTTGATGATTTTAAGCATTGCCACCGGAGCCAAGCACATTTACTTCGGGTCTTACCAAATAATCAAAACATGTTCAGTTTATTTCAAAGTTTCAAAAAATAAACAAAGGTGACGGAGCAAATGAGCGTACGGCGGCCTAACTCGAGTTAAAATAAGGTATAAGCTGTAGACAAGACCCTGCACAAACCCCAACTACGCCTGATCGTTGCATGGTACACGTTGTCATTACCAGAAGCAAGAATACAATTGCATTGTGGCTTTAGTCTGCATCCTACATATATCCCACGATAGGACTTTCTAGCTTTCACTCTGAAGGGTAATTCATCATCATCATCATCATCATCATCTTCATCATCATTAATACCCTTATCTCACGCCATCAACTTAGAAACTTCGAGCTTACGTTACTGTTGCCATTATCTGTCTTGTATTTGTCTTAGGACAAATGTTTACAACTGGATAGGTTAGATCATGGTTTCCATTAACCCTTTCGGTACAAGGAAGCTCTTCTAAGCCGAATAACATCGTCCAGTTGCAGTAAGAATAAGATACAAACACAACATCCCACTGGAGTTAGGGAAATGCGTTGTCTTTTCCAGCACCGTTAATCACCAAGTCTGCTGTTAATTTTTACTGTGATGTACGCGTTTTCATCCATCGCTAATATTTAAATATATTTTTTCGGTTGTGTGTGTGTGTGTGTGTGTGTGTGTGTGTGTGTGTGTGTGTGTGTGTGTGCGATTCTTGTTTTGAACTATCATACGCAAGAGAATTATAAAAAATACGAAATCAATGTGTGTTTGATGGCCGTCTGCAAAATATACAAAGAATTATCTGGTTCATCATGTGTTTTGTTTCATTATTTACCATTGTCCACAAACTTAAAGAAAATCTCTGTTTTCTCTTAAATCAGTCTTACACTGAAACAAACAAACAAAGCACTGTAACCTGCATCATGAATATAAGCTACCTTAAAGCCTCCCTTAAAATGTGTAGAAACAGTTAGGACCATTTCCAGCTTCTGTTTCTTGTAAGTTAGTGTTATCTTGCAAAACATAAAATCAAAACACGGTGCTTTTGTTTCATAAACAATATATTACTCCATAGCCTTAACTTTGATAAAAATGAATCCAGTGCCAGCTTCCATAAGTTGTGTAAATTTTTTAGGCTTAGTAACATGAGGAAATTTAAAGTATATTTGATTTCATCTAAAGTAACTTATGTTGCAGAGAAAATATTTACCTGTATTAAGATTAATAGAAAAAATTTTAGAGAAATTTAGTTTTTGTTCACGGCTAATGTTAACCTTCAAGTAAATAAATAAATAAATAAATTTGACTTACACGATCACCATATTTTTCCTCAACTGCAAGTATAAAAAAGATAAATAATTCAGCATCTTCTGTGTATCTGCCTAGAAAAAGTAAGACTGTGTGTGTGTGTGTGTGTGTGTGTGTGTGTGTGTGTGTGTGTGTGTTGCTTCTGTATTAACTCAGTTGTTTTAATTTTTATAGAATTTTCCAGCCACAGACACAGACCATCCCAAATTGTGTCTTCTATTTGGTGTTACGCTACAAGTAAAAAAAAAAAATCGTTATTATGATTACAGATTTTTTTCTAATGTCACAAGTATTATAAAATAAGAACCTGCCTGGGCAGCTTCCCATGCGTGGTTCATGAATGGGGCTCAACACTGCTGGAGTAATACCATCAGGCTAAGCGCTGAATGGTACCTACATACTCTTATTAAACACGGTGCTGAAGCACGAACACTCTCTCTCTCTTTCCTTTGCAGACCTGTTGAGGAAGGAAAAAAATGGTATGGGGTGGAATGGGTAGGATTCGTATTGCAGTGGACTTAGATTGCTTCCTGGCGCCTACTTCCTTAACTCTCAGGCACCCATTCTTGGCCTCTATCCTGTTCCTTTCCTTTGTGTTTCTGCTTTCCTTATTATGAATCACATTCTTTTTGCTCTCTTTCTTTCCCTTGTACTTTGTCTGTCCAAACCCTCTGCATTTTACTTTCATTTAGTTAATTTCCTCTCTCCACTGTCTGGTTCCTGCGAGTCACTGGCATTGGCTCCAGGGTAAAATATTTTACTGCCTAAGAAATCTTGATGAACTCTGGTGACGAAGCAATGGCCCTCAGTCCCGTGCAGCCCTTAAGTGGGCAGGGGGTGCTAAGAATCCCACGGTGTAAAAATAAGTTCATAAATCCAAAAAGAACCTTAAGAAGAGGAAACTGGAATGTTCGAACTCTCAATCAAGCTGGTAAAATGGAAGAACTTATTTCAGTGTTCAAGGAATCCAAGATGGATATTTGTGCTCTTACAGAAACGAGGTTGCTTGGAGTTGATAAAATGAATTTGGAAGATGATATTACTTTGTTGGTTTCTGGTAGGAGTGATGGAAATCATTACCAAGGAGTAGGCTTACTGCTGAGTAGAGATGCTTGCAAGGCACTATGTGAGTTTGAACCAATTAATGAGCGCTTGCTTTATGCTCGCTTAAAATCTGACCATGGTAATATCAGTATGGTTGTAGGGTACGCTCCGACAAATGAGGCTGCTGATGAAATGAAGGATGACTTTTATGAGAAGCTGCAGGATGTAGTGAATAGAGTGGCAAGACATGATGTGTTAGTTTGCATTGGTGATTTTAATGCGATTGTTGGCAGTAGTAGGGATGGCTTTGAAGATTGTATGGGTAAGGAGGGTGTTGGTATAAGAAACGAAAATGGGGTGCGAATTGCAAGCTTTTGTTTGGCAAATGACCTTATAATTGGTGGAACTATCTTTGAGCATAGAAAAATACATAAGACTACTTGGATTTCACCATGTGGTAAATATTGTAACCAGATTGACCACATTGCAATTAGCAGAAGGCATAGGAGTTATTTGCAAGCTGTTTGCGTAAGGAGGGGGGCAGATGTAGGTAGTGATCATCAACTTGTGTCAAAGATTAAAATAAAACTTAAGAGAAACGTTAATGGTAATTGTACAGGAGGTAATAATTATGATTTTGATGAGCTGAGAAGTGATGAGAGCACGAGGGAAAAGTTTCGGTGCGAATGTAGAAACAGGTTTCAAGTCCTGCAGACTTTGATGGAATCTGAAGACAATGATATTAATCAAATGTGGAGAGAGGTAAAAGAGGTTTTGCATGAGAGTGCTAAGGTTACTATTTAGAAAAAGGGAAAAACGAGAAGGAAAAAGTGGATGTCAGATGAAACATGGAATGTAATTCAGAAAAGGAAAGAGGCTAAGTTAAGAAGTGAAGAACAACATGTTGATGGCCAGGTAGTTGAAGTACTTAGAGCAAAGTACTGGAGTTTACATTCTGAAGTAAAAAGACTCGTTAGACGTGATAAGAGGAGACTATATGATGAAAAGGCGACAGATGCAGAAATTAAATTAAGTAAAAATGACGGTCAGAACACAAGAGTAGCGTATCAGGCCATAAAGGAGTTAACTGGGACTGAAAGGAGAAGGAAGGAAATACCTGTACGAGATAGAAATGGTAATTTGATGACTAAAGATTTGGATATAAAAGGAAGATGGAAAGAGCACTTTGAATCTGTTCTAAATAGACCAATCCCAGCTGAAGAGGACATTTTGCCAGCCGAGAGAGATTTGCAGATAGAAACAGGGGATATAACTTTGGAAGAGGTAGCAAAATCTATAAAGGAGTTAAAGAATTTTAAGGCTCCAGGTGAGGATGAAATAATCCCTGAAATGCTTAAGGTGGAAAATGACGAGTTGATGAATGCGCTTTTGAAACTTTTTAATGTGGCTTGGGATAATGGTGGAATTCCAGAAGAGTGGAAGAATGGAGTGATTATAAAAATACCAAAAAAGGGAGATTTAAGTGTGTGTGGCAATTGGAGGGGGATAACTTTGACACCTGTAGTTGCAAAAGTCTTTTCCAAAATCTTGTTGAACAGAATAGAGCCAGTAATTGATAAAATTTTAAGAGAAGAACAAGCGGGATTTAGAAAGGGTCGAGGTTGTAATGATCAGATTTTTATTGTAAGGCATCTAATGCAACAAGCTAATGAGATGAAAATGCCACTTAACATGTGTTTTGTGGATTTTGAAAAGGCGTTTGATAGTGTTTCACGTGGAGCTATGTTGAAAATTATGAGATTCTATGGTATACCAGAAAAGTTTGTAAATATTATTAGAAGCCTGCATGAAGGTACTTTTTGTAAGGTAATGGTGGGTGGTTCTTTGAGTGATCTATTTCAAGTTAGGTCAGGAGTGATTCAAGGAGGAGTTCTTTCGCCATTGTTGTTTGTTTTGGTTATGGATTATGTTATGAAAAAGGTTGTAAGGAGAACAGGTGCAGGAATTAACTGGAAAGAAAATAAGAAGCTGATGGATTTGGACTATGCTGATGATATTGTACTGATTTGCGGAAGTATTTGCGAGATGCAGGGGGTGCTCGATTGTCTGGTGGAGGAAGGAGAAAAAGTGGGATTGGTAATAAATTGTGGAAAGACTGAAATTATTAATATGAACATGGAGAACCAAATCGATTGTGTAATTGGGAATAATGTGGTGAAGAATGTAGAAAACTTTAAATATCTGGGAACGATTGTATCATCTAATGGATCATTGAACAATGAAATTGAGGAGAGGATTAGACAGGCTTGGCGAGCTGTTGGAATGTTGAAATCTGTTTGGAATAATAATATGCTTTCGGTACATACTAAAGTGAAAATTTACAAGTCCATGGTTAGACCAATTTTAATTTACGGGCATGAGTCATGGTACAGTACAATTGCAACAGATCAGAAAGTATTAGGATTTGAGAATAAAATACTGAGAAGGATTCTTGGGGTAAAGTGGCAAGACAGAGTTGCAAATGAAAGAGTAAGGGATATTACGAGAGTGGAACCAGTTAATGAATATGTGAGACTGTCTCGCTGGAAGTGGCTGGGGCACATATACAGAAAAGAAGGTTGTTTAATACAGGATGTGCCAGAGTGGATTGCTAGAGGAAGAAGAGGTAGAGGTAGGCCGAGGGAAACCTGGTTGAGGACAATGAAAAAAGAAGCAGGAGAGGAGTGTTGGTGGGACCTGAAGGAGATGGCAAGAGACAAATATTGGTGGAGAGAGTTCATTGAGGCCCTATGCATCCCGTGGGGTGCCACAGGAAATGATTGATTGATTGATTGATTGATATGTCTTTATTCTGTCATTACGTCTAACTTGCTTTCATTATCATGAATGAACTTTGTCGTAATTCTGTCAGTCATCCTTGCTTTGATCCTTCAGTTTCCTCAACCCTACCTTGCATCACTCCTCCCTGATCTGATTCACCCGCATGTGCTAGTGAAGGGGCATAGTAAACTAGCCTATTACTAAATATGCTGTCCTCACCCCCTCCGTGTCTCGCATCTGACCCAAGTGCTAAGCTGAATCTGACCTCATTCACCCATTTCCTACCTTATTTTTTTTCTCTTTTTTTTTTTACATATCTGTCTTGTTTCCATTCTCATACCTGCTTCGCTTGATCTCCCTTTTCTCCACTCCTCTTGTCTCCTCCCTACATTCCTTAATTTTCCACACTCATACCTTGTTTGATTCGTACTTTCCTCCTACTCTCAATTCTGCCTTAGCTATATGTGTACCTCATCCGTACTTCTTTCCTCATATTCCATTACCCTTACTTTGTTTCACTCCTATCTTGCCTCACTCCCACCTTGCCACACCTATCCTTTCCTTACCTTGATTCACCCTTTTCTTGCCGCGCCTCACCCTTACCTTACCTTCCTTCACCCTTATCTTACGTCATCCTTATCTTAACTTGTCTCACCCTTTCCTTACCTTACCTGTCTCTTACCGTACCTTGCCTCGCTCTTACCTTACCTTGCCTCCCCCTGACCTTACTTTGCCTAACCATTATCTTACCTTGCTTCACCCCTACTTTTCCTTGCCTCACTTTTACCGAACCTTGCCGCACCCTTGCCTTGCCTAACCCTTAACTTGAATCACTTCTACCTTGGCTCAACCCAACATTTCCTCACTCCCATCTTGCCTCAACCTCACCTTACCTTGCCTTACCCTTACCTTAACTGGCCTCACCCTTACCTTACCTTGCCTCACCCTTACCTTACCTGCCCTCACTCTTATCATACCTGGTCTCACCCTTACCTTACCTTGCCTCACCCTTACCTTACCTTGCCTCACCCTCACCTTACCTTACCTGGCCTCACCCTTATCTTACCTTTCTTCACCCTTACCATTCCTCACATTTATCTTCCCTCTCCCTTACCTCATCTTTTCACCTTTACCTTTCCTCATCCCTGCCGTTTCTCATCCTTACCTTGCCTCACCCTAATATTTTCTCACCCCTTCCTTCCCTCACCCCTACGCTGTATCACTCTGAGCTTGCCTCACCCTTGCCTTGACTCAACATTTCCTTGTCTTATCCCAACCTTGCCTCACCCGTACCTTTGTTCACCCTTACTTTGCCTCACCCTTGCCTTGCCACACCCCTTGCCTTAGCCCACCCCTACCATGTTTCACCCACACCTAGTCATACGCCAATACATCCATTATCAGTACCTTCTCACATGAACGCAGTATATAAAACATCATCAGCAGGAAGAGATTGTCTTTCAGTACTATAACACCCATTTTGTGTTGTTTTTGTGCCTCCAGAGACAGATTAGGAAGCGCATCTCCTTATGAAGCTAATATTATGTCTAACCCATCCAATAAAAAAAAATAAAAACAATAATACGGGTATTCATTTTGCGCTGACAAAAGCGAAACTTATAAAATATAATTATCTGGCAGACATCACTACGTGACTGTGTTAATCACTCAGTTCCGAAAGACATCGCTCATTGTTTCGCTCAGGTGCGTTATGGAGTAGAATATTATTTATGTCCAGCCAGTGCTTCTATGAACATAATAGAGAAACCGTAAGATCTCATCATCAGGACGAATTCAGTAACAGGAAATTAGCTATCAGTGAAATTGTGAGCATATATCGTCCCAACGAAATCGAGAGGGAAAGGGAAAGACATAGAATCGGGAAGAGGAAACGAAATGAGAGAGAGAGAGAGAGAGAGAGAGAGAGAGAGAGAATACGGAGGGGAAAATGAAAGCTGAAATAAAAGAGAATTGAAGTAACGAAGTAAGGAATGAGAACGGATGAAAAGAAACTAATACGTTTGACGCCTGCTGAATGATGGTTTATCTTAACTAAAGACATAAATTCAAAGGAGTCCTGACACATGATTGGAGAAGGGATGTGGGAAAATCATCTGGTCGGAGCAAACATACAGAAAACCTCTTTAATATGGAAACATTTCCATTTTTCCTAATTTTCAGAAGGTTTTACGACGCTTCGGAGAACATTTTCGAACTGTGGGAAACATTTCCATTTTTCCTAATTTTCAGACGGTTTTACGACGCTTCGGAGAACATTTTCGAACTGTGGGGTTAAATATATCCTTCATTAGCCGCGTTAGTACTACACGTCTTTCCCACAATCATTAACAACGACTAGGAGGATCAGTCATGATATGGAAAATATGTCACACTAAAGTGGGTAAAAGAGAAAAAATATCATCTAGTCTTACTAAAAATGAAATTATTAAGGGAAGAGATGATCGTATGGTCGTAGCACTAATGAAACTAGAAAACACTCACAGAGCGCATATTTCCGCCGGATCCGGATCCGCCTTCAAATTTAGTGAATTGTTCCTTGACCCTTGGCCCTCTCTTCAACATTTTTTTTTTTTTTATTTATTGAGAACTTTTGGAGACATTGTGTGGGACACATAGGATCCAGATCCGGATCCGCCCCCAAATTTGCGCAATTCTTTCTTGGCCTATCGCCCACCCTTCCACAAAATTTCATTGAACTGTATTGAGAACTTTTGTAGATATCATGTGAAAAAAACAAACTAACAAACAGACATAGAGGGAGGCGGTGGCTGAATCGGTAGAGAGGAGGCCTGCATTCTTAATGGACGCAGGGTCGAATCCCAGTTGGTAAAGGAACAGTTTAAGAATATGAATTTCATAAATTAAGACTTTTCTGATCTACCGGAAAACCCGCCGGCTTGTAAAATACCCCCTCTAGTACCAATACACCAGTCCCGTATGAGACATCCCTAATATGTATTCTATATGGACGGTGGGTGTTAGTGCCAAAGTGGTGATATCGTAGCCGTCACCGAGTGTGTCCAAAAATGTGATAGATTGTAGAAATTTTTAAGAGAAAAGAATGTTCAAGTTGCTCGTGTCGTTGATGGCAGGAGAAAGATAAAGATGAGTCTGGGGTTTGACTGCGGTTTTATTCTACAGAGGAAGTTGTCACGGGGTTTTTAAAATATACGCAAATATTAAAATGATAATGTTCAATAATACTGAAGAGCAGGGACAATGATTGTCTTGCTACATCAAGCAATGATTACTTTACGCTGGCTTGCTTCGCACGATTCTCTAAGAACGAGAATTTATAAACTTTCTCAACAGTACACAGCAGAGACTAATTACTCAATTGCTGTTTATTAGTACTGTTAGCCTCTGGAGAAAGTTACTTCACCCCTGACAATAAATAATACTATTAATAATATCAGGTTCTTGCTGATGCGTAACTCCTAGAAGGCACAACGGATTTTAAGCTTAATACAACAAGACTGGCCTAAGTACCAGTTATGAATAGCAAAACGTTTATGCAAGCTAGGAGCTATAAGGGAAATAAGCTTAATTGTGGAGAAATGAAACACGAGTTTACATTACATTAAGCTCAAGGAAAAGAACTGTTAAATTTATTGATTACAAAGAAATAAATTTAACGTTACATTTCAATTTTTTTTTTTTTTTAATAACAGAACGGAGGAAGGAAAAACAAATGAGAAAAAAAAATAATAATCCATACACCAGATTACTGGTGTCCTCTATTCATAAAATATCTGTAACAGTTAGACTTGAACAGTTGTGGGTTGAAATTTGGAGGAAAACAACTCTGGGGAAGCGAGTTCCAGAGAGATGCAGTTCGGGGAATGAAAGAATTCTGATAGGCAGAAGTTCTGCAATATGGTTGAGTGACATTCCAGTCATGAGCTCTACCAGATGCCCGTGTAGCACGAGGGAAGGCATGGAGAGGTGGCACCATGGACACTACTTCGTCTGAGCATTTGCCAAAAAAATATCTGTAAAATAACGCAAGGGAGGCAACATTCCTTCTTACTTGCAGGGGAGGTAGTTTATATGTAATGGCAGGGTTGTTAATGATTCTAACAGCTTTATTCTGAATTTTGTCTAGTTGTCTTAATGCAACCTCTCCACAACCATTCCACAAGGGTTAGCAATATTCAAGCTGAGAGCGCACATGACTCTTATAAATTATAGCTAACTGCTCATCGGCGAAGAAGTTACGGACTCTGTACAATAATCCAGGTTTCTTTGAGGTTGTTTTAGCAAGTGATCTGACATGAGAGGTCCAGGTGAGGGCACTGTTAAG
Source organism: Coenobita brevimanus (assembly GCF_032717465.1). NCBI lineage: Eukaryota > Metazoa > Arthropoda > Malacostraca > Decapoda > Coenobitidae > Coenobita > Coenobita brevimanus. The sequence goes on along the minus strand of NC_136972.1, from coordinate 13,792,734 downwards.
TGAGACACCAAGAATTTCAATACTTTTGGAGATGGGAATATTAGAAGTACTGAAGGTAATGTACGAATCTGGCAATATCTGTCTATTAGTAAACTGTATATATTTAGTTTTACTAGCATTAAAAGAGACAAGGTTGTTTTGTCCCCATTCACTGATTGTAGCTAGATCTTGATTTATGGAGATGGCTGTACTGAGTTGGGAGGTAGAGATATTAGACTTTGTAAATGGATGTCTGAGTGTGAATGAACTATGTAGTGTTGAGTCATCTGCATATGAGTGAACGGGATTGTGAGTGACATAAGAGATCATTAATATGAACCAGAAATAGGGTTGGCGCCAGAACTGATCCCTGTGGCACGCCGGCGTTAATTGAGTGGAAATTCGAATATACATCATCTACTTTTACTCTTATTTTCCTGTCACTAAGATAAGAAGAAATCAAAGGAACAAAAGACGTTAGTCCATAGCAAGGGAGTTTGGACAGCAGGGAACGGTGCCATACTCTGTCGAAAGCTTTAGAGATATCAAGAGCAACTGCATGAGTTTCTCCAAAAAGATCAATTGATTGATGGATGGTATGAGTTAAGAGATTGAGTATGTCAATGGTGGATCTTTCGTGGCGAAAACCGTATTGTCTATCACTAATTAAGTTGTTGGATTCAAGATGTTTAACAATATGCTTATTAATTAAAGTTTCAAATACCTTACCAAGAGAAGATGTGACAGCTATTGGTCTGTAATTGGAGGGGTCAGACGAACTTCCTTTCTTCGGAACTGGGTGGATATTGGCTTCTTTCCATGAACTTGGGAATAAAGAAGTACGTATGCATAGTCTTAATAATTTGGCTAGGACAGAGGCAAGTTCAGGGGAACACTTTTTCAAAACAATTGGCGGAATTCCATCTGGGCCTGGAGCTTTGTTGGTAGGTAAATTGTCTAGGATGGATTTTACGAATCTTGTCTGTATTTTAAGTGGGGCAATTTCGGAAGAATCAAGTTCCAGTACTGAGACATTCTGGCTGGTATCATCTATGGTAGAGTTTCTTGCAAAGGTACTAGCAAAGATATCTGCTTTCCCACGTGGGTCATTTGTAATATTGCCATCTGAAGATTTTAGTGGGGGAATGGAAGATGACTTGTTAAAGTTATTATTGAAAGAATTAAGAGTTAACCAGAATATTCTATTGTCATTAGGGCTGTTAAGTAGTTTTGATGCTTGCTTTTGAGGAAAGTTTGATTTAGATAGATTTAATACAGCTTTTGCATGATTTCTAGCAATTTTAAATTGGGAGAGTGATTCAGATGTTTTTGATTTTAAGTAAGAGTTATATGCTAATGACTTTTGGGCTGTTGCTCTGGCACAATTGTCATCAAACCATTTTGGAGAGTTTGATCTTTTAGTGAATTATTGACTTGGTATGAATAAATCCATACCAGCTTGTATTAAGTCGCAAATGTGGGACTGGGTAGAATTGGGATCACTAGAGAAGAAAGACTGCCATGGAACATCAGCAAGATAATTTCTAAATCCATCCTAGTCTGCCCTGTCAAAGTGCCATCGGGTCACCCTGACAAGTTCGGAATGGGGAGGTGTAGGAGGGTTAACTAATAAGGCTTTGATGAGACTGTGGTCAGAGGATCCAAGTGGTTACAGTACCTCTATCCTGTATTGATCTGGATTATTTGTCAAGAATAAATCCAAGAGATGGGCATTATGGTCAGAATTATCAGGTATTCTGGTTGGTTGCTTTACCAACTGGGTGAGATTAAGCGATTCCACAAACAGCTCGCATTCTAGACCAGCGTCGTCAGTCCTGGCAGAATGCAATAACCATTCAACATTGTGTATGTTAAAATCACCCAAAATGGTAATTTCATTGCCAAGGGCAAGGTCAAGGTTACTCAACTGAGTGGATATGGAATCAAATACACTGGGTTCCGAAGAAGCATTGGGGGAACGATAAACTACACAGATATATTTGGTAATGTTTCGGCAATTTAATTTATATAATGAGTAATCAAAACTGGATGAAGTGAAGTTTAAAATAGTATCAACTGCATATTGGGATTTGATATAACAACATGTGCCACACTTGTTTCGAAAGTTTGTAAGGAGATGAATTCAAATAAAGAGATCATACTCACTCTCTCACTCAAGAGCTAAATTCTCACGCCTAGGAAAAGCACCTTAACTAAACTCTTAAGTCTAGGAAAACGAAAAGAAAATACTGGTCAATGAATGTGGTGTATCACCGAAGAAGGGTGGGAGCCTGGAGAACTGTAGTCTAGTGGAGTCTGGGTGCTAGCTGACCTCTCACTGCTGGAGCACAGAACATCATTCCGTCACGACAGACACTTGACTGACTAACTCGTGGGAAAGAAAGGGAGCGATATGGCCGCATTTTTTTTTTAACGGTCGAGGCAGGCAGGGGCGAACAATAAAGAAACAATAATATCGCTCAGTAAAGCACTTAATGACGTGCATTAGATCGGTCACTTTTGAAACTGTGACGAATGTTTTGAAAAGTATACCACCGAAATGGAGAGAGAAACGGTTAACTGAGCGATACACTGTGAGTTTTCCACTAATAGTTCGTGGTTTCGCACAAAAGGAAAATGTCGCGAATTTGATTCGTGACATTACCATCCTACAAAATGAATTTTTTCCTTATGGGAAAAAATTTGTGGATATATATATATATATATATATATATATATATATATATATATATATATATATATTTACACATCCTAACTCAGTCACACAAGATTCACACTGTTGTGTGTGTGCTATCCTGCTACAGGAGAAAATCACTATTGCCAATGAGCGTAAAAACCTCGTATTTACGTTAATAGAGGCAAGCTTGAGGGAAAAAACTCTGTGTTGACGGTGAAAATCCTGTACTCAGGTCAAACTGAACGAAAATTCGCTACATTTACACTGACAACTAATTGTTGTGTAGCGTGGTGTATGTAATACACAGTGTAGGTGTGACAGTTGTAGTGTAACTGTACCTACGTGTAAAATGACACAGTAATATTAATAATATGGCGACGACGAAGGCAGAGAAGAGGCGGCAGCGTGCGGCAGATGATCAGCTGGCCCACAAAGCAAAACTGCTACACCCATTGCTGTACCTGCAAAATCAATTAAGGTGGAGCATCAAAAGTGTCAATGAGACAAAAATTCTTATTACGTTACAATTACTCTCTCTGCCTAGCAGTCAGTACATGCTACGAAAGATACGCTCTAGCTGAAAAATACGAGTGACAGCCTAAGCTTCATACATTCGAGGTCGCCATTAATTTATTAGGTAGATTATTAACCAGGAAACGTAGTCCCTGGACGCCGTTGTCTCGAGGACTCATGTAGTTTACTGGTTAAACTTAACTCTACACTTACGATTAGTGTCGGCAAGTTAGAATCCTTATGCAAACTCGGGCTCACGTAGCCTCGAACTGCACACTGGTCCTCAACCTGTGCCTTAACCTAGTGCCTATATCAATATCGGGGAGCTGAGAATCCTTGTGCAAACTCGGGCTCATGTGTCCGCAGACACAGCCTCGAGTCGCCTCTGCGGGGTTCTCTCTCGAACTTCCCCCTTAACCTACCATACTTATATTAATATCAGGGAGCTGAGAATCCTTGTGGAAACTCGAGTTCATGTAGCCTCGAGTCGCCTCTGTGGAGCTCTCAAACTTCCCCCCTTAACCTACTGTACTTATATTAATATCGGGGAGCTGAGAATCCTTGTGCAAACTCGGGCTCACATAGCCTCGAGTCGCCTCTGTGGAGTTCTCAAACTCCTCCCCTTAAACTATGGAACACGTGTATGTACAGGCCCTGGACATACTGTGTCCTGTGGGGCCAACAAGTGAGATGTCAGGTCTACACTTTTGACTGGGAACCAAGCTTGTCCTTGGATTACTCAAATCTCTGAGGCCGCCTATCTTACGGAACCCAGCATACAACAGTTGCTAGTTAGTAAGCAGTTAGTAGGTGAGACATCAGGTCTACACCCACATTACCACTACCCTGTCTCTCAACTGACTCAGAGATTACGGGTGTGGTTACAAACGGCACAGGAAGGACATGTCCCTGATTAGTGGTGTTACTTTGACACACACTGCAGGAACGCACAAAACTATCTATGTATCGTCCCATCCCTGGCCAGAAAAAGTCAGTTCGGATACGGCCCTGGGTCTTCCTTTTGCCCATGTGACCTCCTGAGGGTGAACATTGACCCCATTGTAACACTGCTAGGCGGTACTTGGTGGGAACAACAAACTGCAGTCGAACCTCGCCCTAGGGTGTTCGTGACTCACGGTAGAGCCGTCCTTGTTTACGAAGGAACTTGGCTCGACCTCCCCGTGAATACTTTATCACTCTACCCTTTTGTTTGTTTTGCACGGCAGCAAGTGTCGGGTCAGAATGTTGTTCTTGAACAACAAGTTGGCTACACATCAGATCTTGCGGCGATTCAATGGTCACTGGGGTGACACAGTCTGGAATGGCTCATGTTACTATAGCCGAAGTCTGAGTAGCGTCTTCGGTGCAAATATCCTTGACACTGGAAATATTGCCTATTATTAGGTCAAATAAGGGTTCTGGCATGACAACTGCAAGTGTCGTACCAGTATAAAATGGAGATGCCACCTGGATACATGCCTCAGGGAACAATCTCACTGATCCATCAGTAAGGTTTGCATGGATCTGTCGACCTGTATACTGCTCAGGTCGAACTAAACTCTGCTTGACAGAGCAACCTGAGGAACCATTATCTCTCAGGACCTTCACAGGGATGCCTCCCACAAACCCTGGCTGAACAAGGAAGGTACTGTCACCTGTGGGAGGGCCTGTGGAGAAAGCAGCTAGCCACTCATGAGGCTGCTGAATTGATGCGGCAAACATGGTGCCCTGAGAATTAGAAACTTGAGGAGTCGTACTCACTGCCTGTGGAGATGGAACATTGGCCATCTGTGGAGGGGGCTTCACTGTCACTTTGGGACTAGTGAACTGTGGGGGAGTACCCATACTGGTAGGGACGTGACCACTGTGCTGCTGCTGAGGAATGAAGGCTGTGTTTGCTTCCTGCCTCTTTTGAGCTGGTGGTGAAAAAGTTTGTCCCGACGGTCGGTTGCGTGGCTGATACTGCTGCTGGTTAGGGTACTTGTTGTACCTCTTCCGCTCAGGTTTCTGAGTGTTTTGCCCCTGGTCCTTCCACTGCGGTTTTGGACCTTGGCCATTATTTTGAGAATGGCCTTGTTGCTGGGATTCAGTCTGAGACGGCTTCCCAGACTTGGCAGTATCTTTTCTGCTGTTCCAGGTGTTTTTCTTACGAGTTTGATACCCGTATGTAGTGAAGTACGCGTCAGCCTTTTCTACTATTTGGCTGGCATCTTTCACCTGGCAGATCTTAAGCTGTGCTATGAGCTCAGCAGGCCACGACCTCTCTAGCTGTGTACGCAGCGTAAGGTCAATTATCCCCTCACGTGTGGAAGGAGTTTCATCTTTCTCCATCCACTCATTTAAGTAAGCAGTGAGACGGTCGAGGAACTGAACAGCTGTCACCTTGTCTTGGAGACGAGCTCGCATGAACTGAACTTTGGCGTCGTCTACTGTGAGACCATACGCCTTAATGAGTGCAGCTTTCATCATCTCATACGTGAGATTGTCTCCACGAATTCTGTGGAGAATATCGAGGGCAGGGCCCTCAAATAAACTAAGAAATTGGAGCTGCTTAGCTGCCTCATCCATTTGATACATGTCTGCCATGTCCTCAAAACGAGCTATGTACGGCTCGATTTGCTTGCCTTCCTTGTATGAAGGAAGCTTGATGCGTGGGGTCACCAGGACATGTGTAGGGAGAATGCTTGTGGAGCTTTGACCAACTGCACCAGATGTATCTGAAGCCAAGGAATCTCGCTTGAGCTTCAGCATTTCATATTCGTGTTTTTCGCTTGCTTCTCGCTCGGCACGTTCATGTTCTCGTTCTCTCTCTCGTTCCTCACGCTGTTCTCGCTCGTGTTCTAAGTCGAGTTCGCGCTGTTTTCGCTCGTGTTTGCGCTGTTCTCGCTCGTGTTCTAAGTCGAGTTCGCACTGTTTTCGCTCGTGTTTGCGCTGTTCTCGCCCGTATTCGCGCTGAATCTTACGCTCTTCACGGGCATCATTCTCGCGCTGCTGGTCCTATTATGCTGTGAGAGTATGTACTCTTTAATTTCAGTTGGGTCTGTAAGACCCATATAATTGGCTTCCTGTAAAAATATGGTGGTAGCCATGTCGCTAATTTACTGAGCAAGCCGAAACTGAGTACTGACTGCTGCTTCGCAAACGAATACTAATAAACACAAGTAAAGAATACAGACACAAGCTAGTGGTGACCAGTCTTATCTAGTTAACTGGCAAAGAATAAAGCAAAAATGCAAATGACTGGGAAGACTCAATAATTAACGCAATGGGTACGGCGGCTACCCAGGAGCGAATAAAATCGTCTGGCGTTACCAAAAATAAAGTACTAAATAGAGTTAAGTACTCTATGGATTAATAAAGCAAAAATTCACTTGCTAAATTAACGGTAAACACCAGTAAGCTTGTGCCTATAAACTTTAATGATAAATACCTAAATATGAACGAGTGAATATTATCTCGTGAATAGCTTTAGAGCTAGGAGTTAATATCCTGGCGAGGTCGCCAATTGTCACGGGGTTTTTAAATTATATGCAAATATTAAAATGATAATGTTCAATAATATTGAAGAGCAGGGACAATGATTGTCTTGCTACATCAAGCAATGATTACTTTACGCTGGCTTGCTTCGCACGATTCTCTAAGAACGAGAATTTATAAACTTTCTCAACAGTACACAGCAGAGACTAATTACTCAATTGCTGTTTATTTGTACTGTTAGCCTCTGGAGAAAGTTACTTCACCCCTGACAATAAATAATACTATTAATAATATCAGGTTCTTGCTGATGCGTAACTCCTAGAAGGCACAACGGATTTTAAGCTTAATACCAGTTATGAATAGCAAAACGTTTATGCAGGCTAGGAGCTATAAGGGAATTAAGCTTAATTGTGGAGAAATGAAACACGAGTTTACATTACATTAAGCTCAAGGAAAAGAACTGTTAAATTTATTGATTACAAAGAAATAAATTTAACGTTACATTTCAAATGAATTCAGATAAAGAGATCGTACTCACTCACTCACTCAAGAGCTAAATTCTTACGCCTAGGAAAAGCACCTTAACTAAACTCTTAAGTCTAGGAAAACGAAAAGAAAATACTCGTCAATGAATGTGGTGTATCACCGAAGAAGGGTGGGAGCCTGGAGAACTGTAGTCTAGTGGAGTCTGGGTGCTAGCTGACCTCTCACTGCTGGAGCACAGAACCTCACTCCGTCACGACAGACACTCGACTGACTAACTCGTGGGAAAGAAAGGGAGCACTATGGCCGCATTTTTTTTTAACGGTCGAGGCAGGCAGGGGCGAACAATAAAGAAACAATAATATCGCTCAGTAGAGCACTTAATGACGTGCATTAGATCGGTCACTTTTGAAATCGTGACGAATGTTTTGAAAAGTATACCATCGAAATGGAGAGAGAAACGGTTAACTGAGCGATACAGATTGAGTTTTCCACTAATGGTTCGTGCTTTCTCACAAAAGGAAAATGTTGCGAATTTGATTCGTGACAGAAGTATCTGACAAGAGCAGTACTGTGGCAAAAGCAGTTTATTCTTGCTAACTCCGTGTGCTCTGTTCCTGCCTTTCCCATCGTAACTGTTCTCTCTCCTAACCCCTTCGGCCCTGTCTCTCCAATTTCCCCTGTATATGACTGGTTGGATCATGCGTGAGGGCACGTATCATGGGGCTTTCCATAATTGTGGAAATTTCTCATCCGTAGTGATACTGTGCTGTGTGCGAAATTCCCTAGCTAGAATGTGCATTGTTGTTTCCTTCAGATCTCTCGTGCTTAGGCAAGATTTCCTTCCAACCTCTATATTACATAATAACAAAATATACGTCACTAGATATAATGTAGTGTGTAATGATATTTTTGTGCCCTGACAGTGACATATGGAGGTGTTTGGTACGTAGGAGGACTACTGGGCCTTGGGGATAGGCTCTAAAACCTTAGCCCAGAGGTGGATACATTTAAAAGTACATAACCTCCTCCAACTTTGTTGGCGGAGGTTTTTATAATAAGAAAAAGTCGTCTGGTTGTGGCATAATTAAATTATAAAGGGAATAAAAGGCGTCTGGTTTTAGCTTGAATGAATTTATAAATGGAAGAATAACTCGTCTGGTTGCCGCTTGAACGAAAATGGAAAAGGAAAAACGACAATGTCTGGTGTAGAATGAATGAAAATTAGAAACGAACAAAACCGTCTGGTCGTTGCATGAATGAAATCGTCCGTCGGCAGCAATGTTTAAAATTATCTGCCTGTAGATAAGCATACAAATAGACCATCCCAAGCTGTCTCCTAGGTCAGTATTCCGCTACAGGAAAATAAAATAAAATAAGAAAATTTATAATAACCGATTTTTTCCCAGGTCTCAAGCAACATAAAATAACAACCTTTCTTGGATATGCTCTGGCTCATGAATGGTTCTCAACACTGCGAACGTAATACAATCAGGGTAAGTGTTGTCAGATAGCTGCATATCAAACACGGCGCTGAGGCACAGACGCTGTCTCTTTCTTTCCACTGCAGATCTCTCGAGAAAGGAGGAAAAAAAAAGCTATCAGGGTGGAATGGGTAGGATTCGCATTGCAGTGGGCTTGGATTGCTCCCTGGCACCTACCACCTTAGTTTTTTTTTTTTTTTTTTGTAATAACAGAACAGAGGAGAGCAAAGCAAGTGAATTAAAAAAAAATAAATAATCCATACATCGGATTACTGGTGTCCTCTGTTCATAAAATATCTGTAACAGTTAGACTTGGACAGCTGTAGGTTGAAGTTTGGAGGGAAACAACTCTGGATAAGCGAGTTCCAGAGAGATGCAGTTCGGGGAATGAAAGAATTCTGATAGGCAGAAGTTCTGCAATATGGCTGAGTGACATTCCAGTCATGAGCGCTACCAGATGCCCGTGTAGCACGAGGGAAGGCTTGGAGAGGTGGCATTATGGACGCAACTTCGTCTGAGCATTTACCGTAAAATTATCTTTAAAAAATTGCAAGGGAGGCAAGAATCTTTCTTACTTGTAGGGGAGGTAGTTTATTTATAAAAGCAGGATTGTTAATAATTCTAATAGCTTTGTTCTGATTTTTGTCTAGTTGTTTTGATGCAACCTCTCCACATCCATTCCACAAGGGTGAGCACTATTCAAGCTGAAAGCGCACATGACTCTTATAAATTATACCTAACTGCTCGTCAGTGAAGAAGTTACGGACTCTGTACAATAATCAGACACCCCTGCTTGGCCTCACTCATCTGTTCCTTTCCTCCGTGTTCCTACTTTCTTTATCATGAATCATCTTTGCCTTCATTCTACCATCGTCATACTTGTTTTTTCCTGTCAGTTTCCTCACCCTACCTTGCTTCACTCCTTTCTGATCTCATTCACCTGCATGTGCTAGTGAAAGGATAAAGTAATGTAGCCTGCTACAAAATATGCTGTCCTTACCTCCTCCTTGTCTCGTTTTTCCCCTGTGCTTATTTGAATCTGACCTCATTCGCCTATTTCTTATCCCCGTGTTTTGCCTCTGTTTTTAATGTCTTGTCTCCTTTATCATCCTTGCTTCGCCTTATCCCCTTTTCTCCTCTCTTCGTATCTCCATCCATTTTTTTTTCGTTAAATTTCCACACTTAGACGGTGTTTTATTATTCTTTCCCGCACAGTCCATTTTTCACTTTGTGCTTAAATCATCCTTGTTTCTTTCTTCAGATTTCCTTATCCCTACAGTGCCTCACCTTTACCTTTCTTCACCCCATCACTGTGTGCACCACTTCCGCATTAATCATCCCTTGTTAATTGCCATGTTTTTTCTCATTAAGTCCTTGCCTCTCCTCAGTCCTGTCTCCACACACTACTTCTCCTTGCCCCTATCCTGTTATAACCGACTCTCAAAACTGATGCATTTATAATATAGGTAGAATTTCACAAAAACGAGCAGACAAGTTTCTGATCAGGTGATTCATTGATAAAATTCTGGCTAAAATGTTCAGCTATTATGGCAAAGTTAAGTCCAGTTTATACCTGTATAATCATCATCATCATCATCAGCCGTTTGAGTGTCCGCTGCAGGACCGACCTATCCCGAAGGAAGTGGGGACGATACAGCCTATGTATCTCTACCAAGTGGCTTAGGTTGTCTGGTACAGATTGTATGTAGAGTGAGAAGTGCTTGTAAGTGTGACTGTATCTGTATGTAGGGTGAGAAGTGCTTGTAAGTGTGGCTGTATTGATGGAGTGGCTTTGGATGTGTGTGTAGTCTGTGAACCAAGCGTAATCAGCCCGCGCAAGCCGACTGGGTGCAAGCATACTTTATAGTACGCGACACTGGTTCAATCACAACACTCCTTATGGCCGCCGAAGCAGTACGTGGCCGGAAGAACGCTCCCAAAGTTTCTTTCCCTGGTGGGGCGCGAACCCTCTTTCTCCCATGTACGAAAACGCACACTCTACCATTGTGCCACAGAGGCTCTATACCTGTATGATACCAACGCTGAAATATCTAGCGGGTGAAACTGTAGCATTCTAGCTTGGTGAATACAGAATACGTATGTACGTTTCTTTTTACGTATTTACAGTTGGCAACAAAATTCATGCCACCTCTCCTACTTTTCTCTCCACAGAGTTCAGAAAACAGTGTAGTGAATTTGCAGCCACGTACACTGGTCACATATCTGTGCCATCAGTGTCGGCTGCCGCCACTTTACCACATACTGTACATTTTCAAAGTTCGAGGAGAGAAAAGCAAAAGAGATTATATGACTTCTGATGCTGCTTGTACATGATGCGTTACATATATCACTGTACATTACAGACAAGAATATCTGTACACATATTATTTTAACAGTTATGAAACTCTTACACAGTATTCTTGGAAGGTTGCTAATCCTGGATCATCACATCACATGGTTTCAAAAGTTATTACTCACTAACTTGATATTTATCGAAATTAATATGTATTCTGGTAGGCCATACGTAATTCTCCTCACTATCCCTGTCTTTCACTGGAGGGCGGCTGTATGTAGGATATGACACGAAGCCAAGACCTGTTGACCAGAGTTAAGATGACAGTTAGACGCTTTGGTAGGCAGCACGAGATGCAGTGTGCAATGACACACAAGGCAAAGTTAACATTGAGGATGTTACTTGTGCACTGAAGGAAAGCTTGAAAATACCAAATATAGTTATTGATCTGGTGTGAAAAAGGCTGGCTACGATTTCTTTCCCTCCTGAGACAGGAAAATGTGACCGCAAACAGTGATATTCCAATGCACATCAATATCTGTGGCCGTATTATTGTGAGATAGGAAGAGAGAGTGAAAACAAACTATGACATATCGTTTATCATACGGTATATCTGTGACCGATTTCAAGAGGGAGAGAGAGGGGGGGTTGAGGATAAACCAAGCCTTACCGATGTACAAACCGATAAAATGTGTCTTCGTAAGTTCTGACGAAGACATGGAGAACGGGTCGAAGCATGTGGGTTACACATTAATAGGGACCGTATTTACCCTGTGCCTTGCCAAATGTAAATTATCCTCAGACGGATCTGAAAAAATTGTTTCCTTGGTTGTACCCCATATATCTGGAGCCGTATGCTAGTGAGTTAAGGGGGCTTTATAACACCGCTTCCTTGTCGATTTATTCTGCGTATGCCACATACTCTCCTGTTTGTTATTGTAGCACCTCTCTTCTTTCATTGATTCTTCACATTGCAAATAAATACTCAGCTGTGTGCTATTCATACGTTTTCATTACCAGAAGAGATGATATACGTAACAAAGAAGACAATAAGCGTGGTGTTTGGAGAAGCAAACTGGTAAGGAAAAGGTACCATATATTGCATACATAACAAAGAAAACAATATACATGTGATGCATACAGAAACATACTGGCAGGGAAGAGGTACTACATACTGCTACATAACAAAGAAGACAAAATACACCTGATGTATGCTGAAACAAATTGGTAAGGAAAGGGTACTACGTAGTGCATACATAACAAGGAAGACAGTGCTCATGTAGTGTGCTCGCATACTGAAACAGCTGGTAGAGAAGAGGCGCTTGAGTTCTTCTCCAACCTAATATATTACAACCCATTGTCAAGGATGACCCATCCCCGGCACTTTCTGATGCCCACGAATACGGAATTGCTAAATAAATTGTTGTTACTCAAACCCGCCATATATATATATATATATATATATATATATATATATATATATATATATATATATATATATATATATATATATATATTATTGTATGTAGCGCAGTGGTAGAAAATGATAATAATACGGATGTACAAACTTTTCTGAGTAGTTTTATTTTATTTTATTCTATTATTATTATTATTATTATTATTATTATTATTATTTTGCGGTGAACACCATATTCTATGTTGATTTATACAGTTCAGGTTTCAAGATGGAGAGATGGCAATTTTAGGACAAGTTGGGGTAAAAGTAGCACATCACCATTCAAACAGCATTGATGAAAATGATGGAGGCTGGGTGCGGAATAGTGGGCAGGAGGGGGGGGAAATATGCTCTCTCTCTCGCTCTGTCTGTCTGTCTGTCTGTCTGTCTGTCTCTCTCTCTCTCTCTCTCTCTCTCTCTCTCTCTCTCTCTCTCTCTCTCATTTTTTCCTCTCCTCTCCTCCCCTTCCCCGGTCTCTTCTCTAGTAATTGTTCCTTTGTATGCCTCTCACTGTCTCCCATACACTCGATAACTTAAGTCATCTGTTTCCCATTGCCCCATCTCACACTATCACCAGAGAAAAACTACAAAGGCATTGAGAGAGAGAGAGAGAGAGAGAGAGAGAGAGAGAGAGAGAGAGAGAGAGAGAGAGAGACAGACAGACAGACAGACAGACAGAGAGATGATAAACAGATCGATAGTATGATAGAAGATAGATGGATGAACATACAGATACAACAAGGTACTCTGATGGACAGAGAAAGTCATACGGGTAGGAATATAGACATAGATAGACAGACAGGCAGATAGTTCGATAGCTAGATAGATGGATGCAGACATACTGATAGCATATCGATATCGATAAATAGATATATATAAACATACAGATAACACTTCTCGCCAAGAATTTCAGTTCAGAGACAAACATGGTATCCCTAGGCAAAAACATGGCACTGACTTTAAAAACGACGTTCGTTTTGCTCTAGAACGTGAAATTTTTAACTCACTGCTTTCACACGCATCCCTATAGTACAGTGGTCCATCTTTTCATTGCTTTATTCGTGTTTATTATACGTCTCTATACATATGCAGTGTATAATATCCAACATATACATTCCCAGTTGTCTACATCCATTATCGCAAATATGTCGATGTAAATTCATTATGTTTAATATAACTCTTATTTCAGATATTTTGTGGGTTGACATTGTCAACCCCCTTGGGAGAAGGGGGGTTTCAAGAACACTCCCCCAGTATCCCTGCTTGTCGTATGAGGCGACCAAAAGGGTTGGTGGTGGGTTAGTGCCCCACCCCGTAAAAAGAACTAAAAAAGCGAATAAAGCGCCTCGGACCAGGACGGACCATACGTTGATGACTAAGGAACGGACAAATGACATTCTGAGGCTGGGAACATGGAATGTGAGAGAAGTGAATGATGAAATGAAAGAGAGAGAGATTGTTCAGGTGCTTGAGGATGCAAAAGTGGATATATGTGGATTGACTGAAACTAAAAAGAAAAGGTGAAAGGGTGAGAGAATGGGAATGCGGTTTAGGAATATGTGCGGGAGTTAATGAGAATGAGAGGGCAAGAAAGGGAGTATGTCTGATGATAATTAAGAAGTGGAAGGGGAATATAAGAGAGTATGGAACAGTGGGTGCAAAGATTGTATGGATGAGAATGAAAGTAGGTGTACAAGCGTGGGCGATTGTGTGTGCGTATGCGCCGACAGACGACCGAGTGGCAAAAGTGAAAGATGAGTTTTGGGTGAGTGTAGAAGCATGTATGGACAAGTTTGAGAGGAGTGAGAGAGTGTTTTTGATTGGAGACATGAATGGCAAAGTTTGGAATGTATGAGTGGATGGAGTGGTTGGTCAGTGGGGTGTGCCAGCTGAAGTAGATGGGAATGGTAGTGCTTTGGTGGACACCTGTGCTGGTAAGGGGTTAGCAATAGCTAACACCTACTTTCGGCATAAGATGATCCACAGGTATACATGGAGTTATGAGGAGGATGGATGGTGAACTTGTTGAACGAAAGGCAATGATAGACTGTGTGTGTGTGAATGAGCGAAAGAGAAGACAAGTGGTGAATGCAAGAGTGTGGAGAGGGTGTGGGAATGGAGTCTCGGACCATCACTTAGTGATGGCCAAGGTATGGCTGCAAAGAAAATGGTTGAAGAGACGAAGGGGAAGACAGGAGGAAACAGCTCCTGTGAGAAGAGTGGAGAAGTTGCAAGATAGTAAGAAATTGGCAGAGTATAAGAGCATATTGGAAGAAAGATTGGGAAGGTATGAGTTAGAGCAGATGGAAGGGGTGGAAGACGTATGTAAGATATTTACGGAAGAGATAGGCGCAGCATGTGAAGTGGTTTGTGGAGTGAGGAGGAGATGCAGGGGTGTGCAAGGGACAGCATGGTGGAATGATGAGGTGGAAGGAGCTGTGGAACAAACGAAGAAGGCATATAGTGAATGGTTAGCGAGTAGAGGTACGGGAGAAGTTGAGAGAGAGAAGAGAGAGGTATATGTGAGCAGGAGAAGGGAGGTGAAGAGATTGGTGAAGGAGAGTAAGAAGAAAGTAGATGAAGAGTTTGGGAGGAATCTGAGTGTGAAATGGAGGGAGAGTAAGAAATTGTTTTGGAAGGTGGTAAAGAAAGTAAGGCAGTGTGAAAAGGGTAATAGTAGGGGAGCGAAAGTTAGGTATAACAGATTGTTGGTGGAGAAGCAGAGAAATTGAGGAGATGGAAGGAGCACTTTGAGGATTTGCTGAATGTAGAGAATGAGAGCAGTGCGAGTATACTGTAAGTGATTGGGGAAAGGCTGGGTGCAGAAGGGATGAGAGAAGGGAGGAAGAGATCAGTAGGACGGAAGTAGTGGAAGCAAAGAAGATCAAGATAGGAAAGGCCCCAGGAATTGATGGAGTGTGTGGTGAAATGCTGAGGTACGGGGGTGAGATAGTAGTGGAGTGGATATGGAAGTTGTGTAGATTGACTTGGGAAGAGGGAATGGTTCCAGAGGACTGGAAATCAGGTATAATTGTTCCTTTATACAAAGGAAAAGGGGAGATAGAAGTATGTGGTAACCATAGGGGTATTTGCCTTCTTAGTGTGACTGGAAAAATATATGGTAGAATACTCATTGTCAAGGTTAAGCGTATAACAGAGGAGCTAGTTGAAGACAAGCAAGGGGGATTTAGGAAGGGAAAAGGGTGTGTAGATCAGATATTTGTTCCAAGATGTTTAATGGAGAAGTATCTAGAGAAGGGAAAGAAAGTGTATACTGGCTTCATGGACTTGGAGAAAGCTTATGAGAGAATAGATAGACAAGGTATGTGGAAGGTACTGAGAATATATGGAGTGGAGGGGAAATTGTTGAGTGCTGTGAACAGTATGTACAAAGAAGCTAGGGCTACGGTGCGAATGGATGGTGAGCTGACTGAGTTCTTTGAGCTCAATGTGGGACTGAAACAGGATTGTGTGATGTCTCCATGGCTTTTTAGTATACACATGGATGGGGTTGTAAAGGAGGTGCAAGGTAGGGCAGTGGATGTGGGGGTGGCTCTAATGAATGAGGGTGAGATTTGGAAGATTCCAGTGATGATTCAGTATTGTTGAGTGAAGATGAATGGGAGTTGCAAGGTTTAGTGAATGAATTTGGGACAGTGTGTAGGAAGAGGAATGTGAAAGTTAATGTAAACAAGAGTAAAGTTATGGTGTTTGAGAGGAATGGAGTCCAGAATGCACAGTGAGGTTGGATGGTGAGGATATGGAGAATGTGAGTGCATTCAAGTATTTGGGTAGTGTGATGAGTAAAGATGGATCTTTGGGGGATGAAGTGCTTGAAAGGGTACAGCAGGGAAGGAAGGTTTTTGGTTCACTGAAAGCAGTGATAAGAAATAGGGAGGTGAGTATGAAAGTTAAGAAGTACTGCATGACAGTATTGTGATCCCTACCCTGACGTATGGAAGAGAGGCATGGACCTTGCAAGAGGGGAACAAGTCAAGAGTGAGAGCAATGGAAATGAGTTACTTGAGAGGAGCATGTGGAGTGACATGGAGGGACAGGTTGACGAATGAAGAAGTTAAAGAACGTTGTGGGGTGGATGTGGATGTGGTTGAGAAGATTAGGAGAAATACATTGAGGTGGTTTGGACATGTGGAGAGAATGGAGAATGAACGACTGACTAAGAGGGTGTATGTAGGTGGGGTGGAGGGAGGAAGAGAGAGGGGAAGACCGAGGATGAGGTGGAAACATGGAGTTGAGAGGTTTATGAGGGAGGGAGGAGTAAGTTGGGGGAAGGGTAGTCAAATGTTGGGTGACAGAGCGACTTGGAGGCGTTTTGTCTGTGGCCACCGTTTGCGGGATTAGGGCGTCGGGCTATAGATAGATAGATAGAGATAGACACTGTCTCGCGGATGTCTGAATGATTATAATCCTTTTGTTATATATGTGGAAGTATCATTCGAAAGAAGTAGAAACGGAAGGTCACGTCCCTTGTAAAGACATCCTGTCTACATTATTCTGGCTTTAAGATTGGGGACGAAGAAAAACGATGGGTGTCCCATACCTGCTGCGTGACTTGTTCCAACTCTCTTCACGAATGGCTGACAGAAAAGAAAACAGAGATACCTTTTGCAGTTCCTAAGATGTGGAAAGAACCTAGTGGCCACACACCAGATTGTTACTTTTTCATGGCAAAGGCTGTGGAGTTTTCGTCCAAAAACAAAAACAGCATTGTTTATACAAATCTACCGTTGGCAATACGACCGGTTGACCACATGGAGGACCTTCCTATTCCAAGACCACCAACAAGTAAATGTGCATTCCTGACTTCAGATGAAAATGAAGATGGAGAGGCACCAGCAGCAGCTGCTCCTGATTCTACATTCGAATGTCAGCCGTCTGGCAAAGTACCTCATCTAGTCACACAAGGCGACTTTAACAATCTTTAATGTGACCTAAATTTACCAAAACAACAGTCAGAATCACCCGCTTCGAGACTGCAAGGACGGAACTTGTTGCATCCAGACACAAAGGCGACGAGTTTCAAGAAGCAGCAAAAAAATTTGGAACGTTTTTTCAAGTCAGTCGAAGAAGTATGCTGGCTAGCAATACTGCATGTCTATTCGAAGGCTTGGGAAGGATTCAAGATCCTGACGAATGGCGACTTTTTACCGACTCTAGCAAATCAGGTCTGAAAGCTGTTCTCCACAGTGGGAACATGTTACCCAGTACAGCACTTGTTTAAGCTCCAAAAATGAAGGAAATGTACGAAACGATGCAACAACTCCTCGTTTTGACTGAGTACGACGAATTCCAATGGAAAATCTGCAGCAGTTTGAAAGTGGTAGCTATACGGTTTCGACTACAAGGTTGTTTCACGAAATACTGTTACTTCCGGTGTTTAAGAGAGAGTCGTGATAAGCAGCAACGCTACGTCCAGCGTGACTGGCCATCCCGAAGTTCCTGAAAAGCCGTGTACACAACGTACAGAACGAACCACTTGTAATAACAGAAGATATCATACATCCGCCTTTTCACATCATGTTAGACTTGTTGAAAAACTTCGTCGAAGCCTTGGATAAGGCAGGTACAGGCTTCACACACCCGAAGAAAATCTTCCTTAAGATAAGCCACGCCAAAATGAAGGAAGGCATTTTCGTTGGCCCACAAACTGGTAGCTTGATAAAAGACAGTCATTTTGATGCAACCCCCGAGACAGACGAGCTTATAGGGCTTGGAGGTCCCTTAAGAAAATTTTTGCTGGTTTTCCTGGTTGCGTACCATAAACCTGGATGCTGCATGTCCTTTAAAATTCATTTTCTTCACTCACATCTCGCGTTTTTTTCCAGCAAACTTGGGCTATTTTACTGACGAACAGGGTGAACGTTTTCACCAGAATGCTACGGTAATGGGACAAAGATGTCACAGTATAACTGGCGCTGGTATGGTGGCGGACTATTGTTGGATGCTGACACAAGAAACCAATGTAGAGCACTAAGAGAAATAATCAAAAACCTTACCATGAGTACCTGTAATCAAAGCGAAATTGACTTTCAGCGGTGGAAAAATACATTGTACTTGATGTTGTTTCTGCATATTATTCTAACATCCCACTTAATATATCTCGCTTAAAATTGAAATCAACCCTCCACCTGACCAAGCACATACCCCCCCACCTCCCAGGACGTCTAAACAAGCGCATAACGGCCCTCCCCCCCTTCCCCCACTGCATAACACGAAGACATTAAAACTTAAAAATATCAGTAATTTATCCATGATAATAATGAACTTATGAGCAGATAATGAAATTATGACTTGTGCTCTTTTCAATTAGGCAGCCATTTTTTATTACATAATAGGTACAGTCATGAAACTTCACACATATTTACTAGATATTCATAGAATCATTTAACGAGTAGAATTTCTGTCTCCTAGGTGTAATACTTGCAAAGTCTGAATAGCAAATTCATTTAATTAATCAGTTTTATGTACCTTTGCAGTTTCACATCATTATATAACTTCACGGCATTCAGACTACTAAAACGCACCAGGAGGTATATTAACACATTCCTGGAGAGCTTAAGCCTGTATGTAGTAATTTCTGAGTCCTAGCAGGGAAACGAAAATATTATTTTTCTTTATTTTTTCATTTTCAGAATTAGTTAAGACCCAGCGTTCTACCTATCAAAACGCATTAGATTATCATAAGACACACAACTATGTGAAATTTCATGACTCTATAGTGAACACTTTCTGATTTCTGGTCCGGATATGAAATCTTTAGGCCCAGCCAGGCACCTTGCCACCCTGCCACCTAGCTCTGTGTACAGACACATATTGATCCCAGTGACAACAACACCCGCCTCTGACTTTGTCAGGTGGAGAGAATAAAATTGGAAATTATCTAATCAACCAATACTAAACATAACCTGGGCCCTTCAGATTCCTTGTGCAGGTCGCATTGAAATCTCGGAGCATTTTTATATTACTTTTTCATTACTTTCTTGAAAAAAATACTTAATGCACAGCATTTTCCCTATTAAAAGGGAATATTTTACTGAAAGACACATAACCATATGAAATTTCATCCCTCTGTAGTGAATACTTCCTGAGTTCTGGCCTGGAAACGAAATCCCTGCACCCGGCCAGCCCCCCTACAGCCCTGCCGCCCATCTCTATGGACGGACACCTATTGGTCCCAGTGATAGCACCACCTTCCTCTGACGCTGTCAGGTGGAGGAAAAAATAACGTTCCTGGCATAACCAGGGAATAAGAGCATACTGATTTCTGACTAGTGGAAGAAAAATTCCAGGGCTAAACTTAAGAAAACCTGTGCACAATATGTACAGTATATATATATATATATATATATATATATATATATATATATATATATATATATATATATATATATATATATGTAATCATCACCGTCAATTTATCCCAAATCACCGATTCTCATTTCTGAACTAGCTAAAATGACAAAACTTGTCGAGTACTGCAATTACACTGGGAGAGAGAGAGAGAGAGAGAGAGAGACAGAGACAGACAGACAGACAGACAGACAGACAGGTATGTTTGTATCTGAGAGAGCTGGTGGGATGAGGACGAGGGATAGCGAGAAAATAACGCAATGGGAATAGACGCTCAGATTAAAAGAGAAAGGGGAGCGGAAAGAGATTGAGGAGTGTGAACACAGAAAGAGATAGTAAGGTATAAGATGTAAAGACGCACATACGAACAGACAGGCAGATAGACGATGCAGCGGTGTTATGAGGATGATGGAACAAGAGAAATAGAAAAATTATTTGTGGAAAGACAAAATTACCCATTGATTGAATGGTACTGTTTAATGAGTCAGGATGAAAAGACAGAGGGATAAGTTAAAACTGCAAAGGAAGATACAAACTGGGAAAGAAATTAGATGGAAACGATTAAGTGTGAAAATAAAACCAAGCAAAGGAAACAGAATAAATGTGAAGATGGAAGACAGTTACGATGCAATGGAAAAGGAAAGGGATGAAACTGAGAATGAAAGTGGAGAGATAGAAAGACAGACATTGCTTTATATTTTTTGGTGTTTATTTGGACTGAAGAATCGGAAATGAGATCGCAACGAAAACAAGAAAACTGAAAACGCAGAATGAAACTGGAAGGAGAAACGGATATCCAATGCAAAGGATGTTAATTGTTTATAAAGAATGATGGGATGGAAGGCAAGAGAAAAAAGGAGAAAATATAGCAAGACAGACAGGCACGCACTGGATTATGCAGTTTGGTATACAAGCAGAGTTGGCCAAACTAAAGTAAAATTAAATAATCTGTTACCGTGGGGTTACTGACAAAAATGAAAGGAAAAAAAAAGATATATACAGTACTAATGTGATAAAACAAAACGAGATAGTAGTGTTTAAAGTGTTGCCGAGAGATTTGTTTATCTTTATTATATCAGGGTCCAAGTTAGGCATAAGGAAAGGGTTTAGTATAAAATGGGGAGAGGTGGGGCGGCGGGGAGGGGACAGAAGAGGATAAAAGCAGTTAAAAGCACGAAAAGGCAAAGACTGACTTGAACAGAAAAGCTGTCATGTTAAAAGTGACACCAGATGAAAGGCAAGGGAAATATTTTATGTCTGCGTGGGATACCGGAAAGGACAGAGGGAGAATAGAGGAATACTGTAGAAAAAAGCATAACAAATAGGCAGCTCTGGACATATAGAGAGACTAACCTCCAGTCCACGTAGTTTGTTGGATGTAAACGTAACTGTTTCGAAAATCATTTGTTAAGAAGGTTTAAGGAAAAGAATGAGGGAGATCACAGAACATCATCATTAATTTATCATTACTATTATTACAATTAATATTACTGTGGTTATTATTATTATTATTATTATTATTATTATTATTGATTTAATCTTTTACTTGGAAAAAAAAAATTCCTCGTACCAATGATGAAAATACGTGATTCATATAGTATTTTTTTGCGCTGAATTCTAATATGTTTGTAAAATTTATCAGGTATTTCTTTGGGCGTCACTGACATGCGTTTTAAATTTTAGTAACCCACATATTTACATACTTACATAATCCGAAAAATAAGACAAACTTATAGTTTAAAAAATAGCTTTCTTTGATCTTCTGTGCCACTTTTCCTCAGGAATTTCTTTCTTAGGAGTCCAACAGTGGAAAGCCAGTATATTGAGGCTACATTTGCCTCAGTAACGCTTTACCCTATTAGAAATGTCCCGATGAAAACGCTCACCGTGTTCATGGCTCACTGCAAAATTCAAATGGGAGCCCCCAAAAGAATCTCTAATGATATATTCCACTGCAATCTTTGGGAAGACTTAAGGTTACCCACCATTTGAGGACAGTTTTCGGCAAAAGCACGAATTTAAGTTCACAAATTTCTTTAGCAAATGAAAAAGAATTCTTTACAGTAAAATTATAAAAAGTTATAAGGGACAACATAGACACAAGGTACCTAGCAGTTACTTTAATCTGGTTTGAAACCGGGTGTTCTGTATGGTTTGCCTAAGGTTCATAAGAAAGACTGTCCACTTCGTCCTATATTATCAGCTTTAAATACTGTTAATTATAGTCTTCCTAAGTATCTTCTGCCTTTGCTGCCCCAATAACTTATAATAATTATACGGTAAAGGATTCTTTTTCATTTGCTAAAGAAATTTGTGAAGTTAGTTTGAACGATTGTTACATGGCTTCATTTGATGCAAAATCCCTATTCACAAATATCCTCCTTGATGAGACCGTGGACATCTATCGTAATAGCCTGTTCAAGGAAACTAACAGCACTGGAGGATTAAATAAGAACCATTCTCATAAACTGCTCTCATTGTCAGTGCAAGATTGCTATTTCATTTCTAATGGTTCATACTTTCAGCAAGTTGAAGGGGTAGCTATGGGAAATCCACTTGGACCCAGCCTTGCTAATGCATTTTTGGCCCACCACGAACCCATATGGTTACAGGATTGACCTACCCACTTTAAGCCCCTACATTTCAAACGGTTCGTAGATGACATCGTCGCCAGTTACAGCTCCTCTTCTCATGTTCCCTCGTTTTTGGATAATCTAAATTCTAAACACAGAAATTTACAGTTTACCTGTGAAATAGAGAAAGATGATAAACTTCCCTTTTTAGTTACAGAATTTGTATAGAGAGGATAGGAGGAACTTTTGCAACGTCAGCTTATACAGGACGAACTACTAAAATTAACCATAACATTCCCCTCCAGTATAAACGTAAATTAATTCTAACTCCAGTCACTAGGGCTACCTTGTGCTCCTCATATTTTTCTCTACACAATGAGCTACAGCTTTTGAGGAAAACCCTGTACCAGAATGGATTCTCAACTAATTTGTAGACAACCATATCTGGACAAATAACTAAACTAAGAACTACTACTTTGAAAGTAACTCATGGTGTTGAGAAAGCTAAAGTTTATTTTGCAGTACCCTAGTTGGTCCTAAAAAAAAAATATATATATATATATATATATATATATATATATATATATATATATATATATATATATATATATATATATATATGTATATATATATAAAGTAACAAGATAAGTAGGCTAATTCACGACTTTCATCCGCAGATACCATTGAGGGTGGTGTTTAAATCTACCCCAAACCTATCCCGTGCTTCATGTTTAAAGACCGTGTCCCAGATGTCCTTCAGTCCTTGGCGGTGTATCAGTTTCAGTTTGGTTGCTGTAATGCAGCCTATATTGGTCAAACCAAGCGCCATTTGGCCACCAGGACTGCCGAGCATTAGGGAAGGTCTCACAGGACAGGACTCCCCATCTCGAAACCATCTTATTCAGCTGTTCGAAACCACTGTGAATCGGAAAGCCACCCTATAAATATTATAGGATGGCTTCCCGATTCGAGAGTAGTAGTAGAAAAGTAGTAGAGAGTAATGGTAGAAAATTCGAAAATTTCTACTATTCATAGTATAAATAGTAGAAACTATCAAATTTTGTTCATTGCACGGGACGACCTGACGAGAGTAATAAAGAAGTCTCTACTCACAGCAGAGCTGCGACCATCCCTTGGCTAACACGAGTCTACACAGTTGTTCTGTTTTTAATGAGAATATTATATATTGTGTATTGTATGCAGTTTTGTTCTATTCCCTGTACTTTTATGTTAATATCAATTTCAGATTAAGAAAAGTATATGCTGGTTTTATTATTTTTCTTTTAGGTCTGAAGATGCTTTATGTGTCAACCGAAACGTCATTAATAAATCATGCATGTCATCATCATGCTGCTTTTGCTAACCATCATTGTGTATAAAGATATATATATATATATATATATATATATATAGATAGATAGATAGATAGATAGATAGGGCTTTGTAGTTTGTTGTCCAAATAGCATTGTGTCTTTCCCCTTCAGTTCAGCGACGAATATTTCTATTTTATTCTTCCTGCTACTATAGTCATTATATTATCATCTGAGGGAACTGGACCACTCCCACTACTTGAATTCTAGGTGTGAATTCACAAAAAAAGCGATGAACTGTAGTAATTAGTCACTTTGGGCTCCTGTCTGACTGCATTGAGCAGAAAGGGTTAAAGATATTTGCCAGGTGAAAACAAACAGGCTATGGAAGATTTTTATCAAACTCAGACAGACGTACAATAATGGGAGGGGTTAATGAGGGCTGTGTATATAACCCATTCAGTTGGAAAAATAGCCCTGAAATAGTGTAAAATCTTCTGGTGGTGAAAATAACTATATATATATGGACGTCGGAGAGAAGTGGTTAAAATGGCGTGGAAGTTGCACCTGTTGTTGTTGTTGTTGTTGTTGTTGTTGTTGTTGTTGCTGCTGTTGCTGCTGCTGCTGCTGCTGCTATGTTGTATTACTCCAGGATCATCAGAAATGTGAACCCGGTGGACTGGAGGCTAAAGTTATTCTTCTCCTGCAGTCCATCATCCTCCCTGTAGGGGCTAGGAAAGTAGTTGAAGGACGTTCGTATAACCAGACATTGGATCTGCCCGGTTATATTGGTGCCACTACGTGAAGGCGTCGCTCTCCTGCACTTAGTGTACTCATCATAAAGGCTGCTTTTCATGACTTTATTTTACAATATCTCGACACTTTACGAACGGCTTTATTCCAGTGGCGTAACTCTCTCTCTCTCTCTCTCTCTCTCTCTCTCTCTCTCTCTCTCTCTCTCTCTCTCTCTCTCTCTCTCTCTCTCTCTCTCTCTCTCTCTCACTCCAATTCTTTAATACTTACTATGTCACTGTATATGACAACCTTTCCCCAGAGCAGTTGATAATCTCACTGTGAGTCTTTTCTCCCCCTTTGTAATAAAATGAAATAATTTACACGGAGGAAGGAACGCCAGTCAGTTTAACACGCCTCTCCTCTGAGCTTATAAAACGATATTACATCTAACTGACACTCACAAGAATACAAATATACTGTATTGTCACTCCGCTTTTTCCTCTTGATTACACGTTCTATCAAAATTCACCCTGTCATTACTGGTAGAACCCAGTGTTTGCGCCAGTAAACGCCAGACGATTTTTCACCTGATAATGAGTCATGAAGGCACTAGAGTCTTAAACTGTCTCTATACTTTTCTAACAAATACTTCAAGAAAAGAAATATATATATATATATATATATATATATATATATATATATATATATATATAGAGAGAGAGAGAGAGAGAGAGAGAGAGAGAGAGAGAGAGAGAGAGAGAGAGAGAGAGAGAGAGAGAGAGATAGATAAATGGATAGATAGATAGATAGATAGATAGATAGATAGATTACTAGACAGAAAGAGACACAGAAGGACAGAGCTGGCTATATGGACTGATAAAGTTTCGTCCTTCAGTGCTCTGACAAAATGAAATAACATACAATTTGTATAGAATCCATGGGGCAATATCTCAGGTGTGTCTCTTTCTCTCTGTTTATTACCTAGCCCGGGCAGAGTCTGCAAGGTATTGTTTTTGGTCGAGTTGGTTTGTTTGTTTTGGGCAACATTACGGAAAAACGGCTGAATGAAACTACATGAAGCTTTCAGGGTATGTGGACACTGCTCCCCAAAGTGATTAAATTTTGGAGGTAATCGAGTGACCCTGAAAGGTCAAAATCAAGGTCACGGATTTTCAGTGGGCTATAACTTGAAAACGGTTGAAGATAGAGACATTCACTATTGCAACATAGAGGATTTCGTAATATGGGCTTTTATTTAGCACCAAGATCTTTGACCTTGAATGACCTTGAGAGGTCAGACTCAAGGTCACGAATAATCAGGGGGGTATAACTCGATAATGGTTGAAGATAGAAGTATTTACAACTACCAAGATATAGGATATCTCATATAGGCTTTTATTTGGCTGCATGACCTTTGGCCTTGAGTGATCTTGAAAGGTCAAATGCAAGATAACGGATTTTCAGAGGGCTTAACTTGAAAACATTTGCGCCACTACCTTAGACTTTAACCCATTAGCTTCCAGGATTTCTTTGTGTGGGATTTTATAGGAAGTGCCCTAAGTGTACTGCCCTCCTCCTGTCGGCTGATAGTCGCGAAGCTCATAGGTCCCTGTCCAGGGGTTCCCTCCTTTATCAACTTTTGAAAATGCCCAGTTTCGTCCTATACTGGGGACGCTGGGCGCAAATGGGTTAATTTCTGAATGGCACAAATGGGTCAGCATTTAACAGCAATAAAATACCTGCTGTCGGGCGAGGTTTGTTGTGCTTGGCACCACTTGATATTGTACATTGCTTCCTTGGCAAAGCGTTCGTCACTTGGCATTTTTTTTTTTTTTTAGGCTCACTCTCACACTTCACGTGTGGGGGAGCTGGATGAGAGATGAAGAAGGAATATTGGAGCGGATAATTATGAAGGAGAGACTGGGAGAAAGAAACTGAGAGAGAGGGACAGAAGCTAAGGGACAGACAGAGCAACAGACAGAGAGCGAGATAGATCTGGAGGGAGAAGACTGATGGGCACAGACATGGACAGGAACAAAGACACAAGAAGGGAAAGACAAACAGGAATAGGAACAGAGAAAAGGGAGGAGATAGGGACAGAGACAGAGAAAAGGTGAAAATATGGATAAGGAAAGAGAAAAAAAAAAAAAAGAGTCGGATATGGACAAGGGCTGGGAAAATGGCAGGGGTAGTGGCAGGGGCAAAATAGGGTAGAGATAGGGAACGGGTAAGAGAGAGAGCACAAGAAAATGCCAAGACAGAGAGAGGAATAGGAGTGGGAAATGAAACAGAGATAGGGGTTGGGGGCAGACACAGAAGAGAAAGGAGATTTCGAGATAGGCAAGACTAGGGTTAGGGGCGGGTTCAGATCAAAATGATGAGCATTACTGGAACAGACACAGGAACAGAGACAAGAACCGGGGACAAAGAACAAAATTCCATGAGAGAAGGACATTTACAAGGTGAGGTATAGAGACTGGTACAGAGACAGATCAGAAGGGAGGAGATTATTAGGATAAAGAACAGAAGATAGGGGAACATGTGATCAGAGACAGATGCAAGGGCAGTACCAGACACAGAAAAATGGTAGTAAGGAATTAAACAGAGACAGACAGGGAATGTTAGGGTGAGGGAGATTGTGAGGGGAAGGGAGAAAGTTTTGATCTGTTAACAACCACATTTATCAAACCACATGTACAACCATACGAGATTCTGTAATGAGAGAGAGAGAGAGAGAGATGCCAATGTAGACCCATTTATTTGGTCTTTAACATAATGAGTCATATATGAAACGAACAAAATCAAGATTAAAAAAAGCACAAAACTACTACACAGATGCTGCAACACAGAGAATTAATATGGGGTTTAGCTAAGCTGTAAAAGTGGAGGATTGCTTTTTCGAAAATCCTTAACTAGTGGCTGACGGACAGGCTAGCTCCTAAAGATGCTCACACACAGAAGTGTGCCCCACAGAACGAATTCCAGGGGCAACGTGGCGATGTATTGACAAGGCTATATTTTTAACGTTCTGTGCATCTCCATCTGTGGAGATTTTAATTTCTTCTTATCGCTCATCCATTCTCCCCCGCTTTTCTATCACTTTCCTCCTCACTTCTCTTTACTTCTCTCATCTCTTCTCTTCTTCATCTTCTCCCTTCCCTACCCGGCTTCTCTCTTCAATTCTTTGTCTCTCCGCACATCTCGTTTTCTCTTCTCCCTCCTGTTCTCTCCAACTGCTTATTCTTTCTTCCCTTTCGGGTATGTTCTTTATATTCCCAGACATATCATTCTGCCAAGGAACAATTTCTTGTATTGAAATGGAACTGTAGGCGCTATGAAACCCATCCACTTCCAATTGAGTCTGGAGTTCTTGCTACCTTTAGACGATTTCATTCAATTCAGGGATTATTTCGAACTGTTTCCTCAGAAGTTGCTGCAGTCGAACTGTTTCCTCAGAAGTTGCTGCAGGTGGAATATAAGGGTATATGGTTAACGTGTAATTTAACCGTGTAAATATAAAAAACGCTGGCAAGTTTTAAGCGGTATCATGTTACTGTTCACCCCGACTCTAACATTTTACCGTAGGCTCTGAGGCCCATTCATCCATCATCCAATCCTGTAATTTTCCAGTAGGCACGAAGGGACTCGGAGATGAGCTATTTTTTTCCGAAGGTGACCAGTTACAATAACCTGAATGGCATTATATAAAGCATAAGCCTCGTTCCCTCCGTCACACACACACCTTGTGTGTGTGATTCAGGGGTGGGCTGGCTCCGATACCTTTTGTAGGCCCTCTCCTTGTTGCGGACAGCATTAGAACAAGCGTGATTAAACCAAGGCTTTCTTGCGTTAGTCAAAGGATATGAGAAGGGAATGTATGCTTCCATGCCCGAGAGAATAACCTCCGTAATGCGCAAGGCACACTCAGATGGCTCCCGGCCATGGAAGCAATAATCATTCCTGGGAAAATCAAAGAAATACTGCCTGAGGGCCTCCCAGTCCGTGGCTCCAAAATGCCACAGACGACGTTTCCCTGGAGGGTCCACAGGCCGTACCGGAGTGATAGGACTGGTTAAGGTAATAAGGTCGTGATCGGAGGAGCCCAACGGAAAGAAAAGATTAACAGAGTAAGCTAAGCAGAAGGATTAGTTGTGAGGAAGAGGTCAAGTATGTTGGAGCTCTCTCCAAGGCGGTCAGGGATACGGGTAGGTGCTGTACAAGCTGCTCTAGGTCATTAAGGATAGAAAAGATTTAGGCTTGTTCACCAGGTGGATCCGTGAAAGGAGAGGAGAGCCAAAGGTGGTGGTGAACATTGAAATCTCCTAGAATGGAGATTTCAGAGAAAGGAGAAATGGATAGAATGTGTTCCATTGTTGAAGTAAGATAGTCGAAGAATTTTTGATAGTCAGTAGAATTAGGGGATAAGTTAACAGCACAGATATATTTAGTCAGAGAATGACAGGAAAACCGAAGCCAGAGTGTAGAGAATTCAGAAGAATCGAGTTCAGGAACACGAGAGCAAGATAAGTCGCTGCATAAATATACACAACAGCCACCTTTGGCTTTGAAATGAGTATAGAGAAAGTAGGAGGATACAGAAAAGGGTTTGCTGTCAGTTGCCTCAGACAACTGAGTCTCCGTTAGAAAAAGGTGAGGTTTAGAGGAGGAGAGGTGGTGCTCAACAGAGCGAAAGTTAGAGGAAAGGCCGCAAATGTTGCAGAAATGAAGAAGAAGAGAGTCAGACAGTGGTTCCAGGCACCTCGAGTCGTCATCGGGAGAGGGGCGGATGGTAGGGGCATTTATGGTCCCCCCCCCCTGAGGACTCCAAGGCTTGATGAAGAGACGCCATTGTTGTTGAATTTTGAATAGGAAGTGTAGTGTGTACTGTGCATGTAGTTTGGTGTAGATAGTTAGAGAAATTTGTACTGGAGAGCATGCTGGCCTACTCTCTGTGTAACTGAGACACTGAAAAAGTTCAGCAAAGGGGGATGGTCAGGAACTAGTCCTGAGGGCTGATGAAACGGGAGCTCCAACACTCCCTGTCATCAAATTTCCATACACCTCGGGAGTACTGCCCTGCTCGACTGGTGCTACAGTACGTATGTATGTGTGTATATACTGTATGTGTATGCATGTATGTATGTATATTGCATGTACGTATAAATGTGTGTATATATATGTGTATTCATGTATGTATGTATATTTGTATGTAGACCTATGTATGCATGCATTATTGTATGTGTGTTATATGTGTGTTTATATGTGTATGCTGTACTGTATGTATATACTTATATGTGTATATATGTGTATGTATGTTTGAATGTATGAATATATGTACATATGTAGATATATATGTGTATATATGTGTATTCATACATGTATGTATATTTGTATGTATGTATGTATGTATGTGTATATACTGAACGTGTATGCATTTATGTATGTATGTATATATATATATATATATATATATATATATATATATATATATATATATATATATATATATATATATATATGTACAAAGTACAAAGGAGTACAAAGGAAACCAAACAGCAACAGACCTTATGGTCCTTTCCAGGCTGTTCGTTACAGAGTAGACTATGACTACAATATCTAACTCTACTTGCTGAAGGATAAAGATAGTAGAGCAACAAGGCTCCCCCCCGCCTCCAAACCCTCCATTTAAAACTGGCAAGAAAAAGTGAGAAAAACAAAAACACCATGCAGCATGGAAAAACTGACATGAAAATTTCATAGGAAAGACTGATAAGGAAAAGCTACATTCTATAATACGAGTACATTATCTATAAGCTACCACTATGAATAACCTGAAAGGGAAAGTAGTAAAGTACAATGAATAATCAAATAAATAAATAACTAATACATGTCGCTATGTACGGGTACATTGAGTTGACGGGGCGTCTGCAGACACAGTGTGCAAATTGCACAGAACACAGTGTGGATATTCAGGGGTGGTGCAGCAGCCTTGCCTGGCGCTATTAAGGTAGGCAGCAGTCAATCAGGCCCCAGCTCCATTCATTCCACTAAGACTAGGAACTTTCCCATGAGGGACAAGCAAACAAGTCACCTCCTGGAGCAGTGACCCCTGGTACATTTAAAAAATCCCGATGGTAGCCACGTAACCAACAGGGACCCTCAGTGATCCACAGCCCGTCACAGGTCGAAAGTATGAGTAGTGATCGTTAACTCAAGGCTATCTGTGCTTATCCTAGTCTGTGCATATACTATATTTGCATTTAATAAATTGATCCACGTTCTAAAATAACTAAATAAAATAAAATACAAAATTATACATACACAAGTGTTTTATTCAGGAATAACCATATTAAGTTGGGGGTTGGATGCCAAATACTTATCCAGTCGACCTTTAAAGGTTTGCACTGTATTACAATTTATTTCGTTGAAGGGCAATTTATTTCATGTTGTGTAGATTGGCTTGGGAAGAGGGAAGGGTTCCAGAGGACTGGAAATCAGGTATAATTGTTCCTTTATACAAAGGAAAAGGGAAGAGAGAAGTATGTGGTAACCATAGGGGTATTTGCCTTCTTAGTGTGACTGGAAAAATATATGGTAGAATACTCATTGATAGGGTTAGGCATAAGAAGAGGAGCTAGTTGGAGAAGAACAAGGGGGATTTAGGAAGGGAAAAGGGTGTGTAGATCAGATATTTGTTCTAAGATGTTTAGTGGAGAAGTATCTAGAGAAGGGAAGGAAAGTGTATGCTGCCTTCATGGACTTGGAGAAAGCTTATGACAAAATAGATAGGCAAGGTATGTGGAAGGTATTAAGAATATATGGAGTGGAGGGGAAATTGTTGAGTGCTGTGAAGAGTATGTACGAGGGAGCTAGGGCTACTGTGCGAGTGGATGGTGAGCTGAGTGAGTTCTTTGATCTCAATGTGGGACTGAAACAGGGTTGTGTGATGTCTCCATGGTTGTTTAATATATACATGGATGGGGTTGTAAAGGAGGTGCAAGGTAGGGCAGTGGATGTGGGGGTGGCTCTAATGAATGAGGGTGAGATTTGGAGGATTCCGGTGTTGATGTTTGTTGATGATACAGTATTGCTGAGTGAAGATGAATGGGAGTTGCAAGGTTTGGTGAATGAATTTGGGACAGTGTGTAGGAAGAGGAATGTGAAAGTTAATGTAAACAAGAGTAAAGTTATGGTGTTTGAGAGGAATGAAGTCACAGAGTGCGCAGTGAGGTTGGATGGTGAGGATATGGAGAATGTGAGTGCATTCAAGTACTTGGGTAGTGTCATGAGTAAGGATGGAACTTTGGGGGATGAAGTGCGTGAAAGGGTACAGCAGGGAAGGAAGGTTGTTGGTACACAGAAAGCAGTGATGAGAAATAGGGAGGTGAGTATGGAAGTTAAGAAGTCACTGCATGCATGATAGTATTGTGATCCCTACCCTGACGTATGGAAGAGAGGCGTGGACCTTGAAAGAGGGGAACAAGTCAAGAGTGAGAGCAGTAGAAATGAGTTACTTGAGAGGAGCATGTGGAGTGACGTGGAGGGACAGGTTGACGAATGAAGAAGTGTGGGGTGGATGTGGATGTGGTTGAGAAGATTAGGAGAAATACACTGAAGTGGTTTGGACATGTGGAGAGAATGGAGAATGAAAGACTGACTAAGAGGGTGTATGTAGGTGAGGTGGAGGAGGGAGAGGGAGGGTAGACCGAGGATGAGGTGGAGGGATGGAGTTGAGAGGTATATGAGGGAGGGGGAGTGAGTTGGGGAGGGTAGTCAAATGGTGGGTGACAGAGCGACTTGGAGGCGTTTTGTCTTCGGCTACCTTTGCGTGATTAGGGCGTCGGGCTATAGATAGATAAATAGATAGATTTACAACTCTTTTGAAGAAGAAATGCTTAGCTTCATGCGACTGGAATCGTTTGCCAATTATTTTATGCCCATTGCCTCTGGTGTAATTTGAGCGATCAACTGTGAAGAAATTTATCGACAGCCATGTTATCATGTCCTTTGAATATCTTGAATACTTGAATTAAATCTCCTCGTATCCTCCGTTTTGTTAGTGTAAAGAGATTCAGGGCTTCTAAACGTTCCTCGTACGGTTTATTTCTCAATATAGGTATCATCTTTATCATCCTTCGCTGCATTCTTTCAAGCTTTTCCATATCCTTCTAATAATATGGTGACCAAAACTAAACGCAATACTCCAAGTGCGGGCGTACTAAGCAATTATACAGAGTGAGGACGATATTATCGGATTTATATTCAAATGCTCTGCCTATGAATCCAGTCAATTTATTGGCTTTTTTCACAGCTGCTCTACATTGTTTGCATGGTTTCAAATCTTTTGTTATTATAACTCCTAAGTTTTTTCATGGTTTACCCTATGAAGTTGGACATTATTCATGCTATAACTTGCTCTTACATTTTTACTGCCAATGTTTAACACTTTGCATTTATTAATATTGAAATCCATTTGCCAGACTTGGGCCCAGTTAAACAGTTGATCAAGATCTCTCTGAATTGCCTGTCTTTGCAGTGCTGTATCTGCTCTGTTACCTACTTTAGTATCATCAGCAAATTTTGAAATCTTACAACACAATCCTTCGTCAATATCATTTACATATATTAAGAAAAGAATAGGACCTAACACTGACTCCACTTGTAACGTTTATCCAGTCTGACTCTTTTCCATTTATTACAACTCTTTGCTTTCGTCTGGTGAGCCAGTCTTCTACCCATCCGTGAACACTGTTGCTGAAACCACGTACCTGTAGCTTCTGAAGGAGTCTTTTGCTTGGAACTTTGTCAAAAGCCTTTTGAAAATCAAGGTAGACCACATCAGCAGATTTAGTCTCGTCGTACATGTTCAGTATATCATTGAGAAAGTCCAGCAGATTCGTGAGGCAAGAGCGATTATTACGAAAACCATGTTGTGAATCTTTTATGAGATTGTTTGTTTCTAAGTGTGTTACAAACTTCTCTCTGATAATAGTTTCAAGTAATTTGCAAACCAAATGTTAAACTAACTGGGCGGTAGTTTTCTGGTTGGGCTCTGTTGCCCTTTTTGATATTCAGGTTACGTTAGGAAGCTTCCATTCATGTGGCACCTTACTGCTCTTAAGTGATAAGTTAAAAAGTTCAGCTAAAGGCTTTGATATTTCATTCTGTTGTTCCTCCAATACACGTGGCGATATTTTGTCCGGTCCTGGTCCTTTTTTCTCTTTTAATTTGTTTATTTCATGCAGTACGTCACGATCGCTAACTGTAATGTCAGTGATTATGTTGTCCTTTTTTATAGGAATGGGGGAAATAGTAGGAATTTTATGTATATTTTCTGTTGTAAATACTGCCGTGAAGAAAGTATTAAGAATTTTAGCCGTCATAGTTTCATCATCAGTGTGCTCTCCGTTATCTGTGACTAAGGGACCGATTGATGGAGTTACCTTTTTGCTTCTTATGTAATTGAAAAATTCTTTGGCGTTTGATTTACTGATACTTGCAATATGTGTCTCAAGGTTTTTCTTACTGCGTTTAAATAATTTTTTGGCTTTTCGTCGATGGGCATCGTATTTATTATTATCACTTTGACTCTTTGTGCAAGATTTTTTGCTTCTAGACAATGTTTAATGTTGAAGTTCCACCATTTGGGTTTAGAATTTTTAGCGGGCCCTTTGCTGCACATTGGAATACATAATTTGATGGCACTATTGAGAGTTTCTGTAAAGTAACTCCACACGTCATTGATATTTAAAGTTTCGACAATGGGATGCCAGTCACCTGCACCAACAATTGACTTTAATTTCTTAAAATTTGCTCTCTTAAAGTCAGGCACTTTCTCACAACTGGCCTTGACACTGTCTTCACTTAATTTGATGTTAAATGTAACTATGCGATGATCACTTGTACTAAATTCTTTTCCTACAATAACATTACTCACTACATTTTCTGATGTAGCTAAGACAAGATCTAAGATGTTTGCTTCACGTGTCGGATAATTTACAAATTAATACAGAGAACTTTCCTGCAAGTTGGTATATAGGTCTAACACTGTATGCGAGAATAGCGCTTCACCCAATTTTGGAACTGGCATATTAAAGTCACCAAATATCAAAGTGCTTTGCATACAAGATAGTTTGGCAATTTGATTGTAGATTTCATTATCGATGTTGAGTGGCTGACCAAGTGGACGATAAATTAACCCAAGAGTGGTTTTATGACAAGATTCATTTCTAAGCTGAATATAAATAGTGTCAATGTTTTCAATACATGGTTTGGTAATTTCGACTGGATGAAATCCTGATTTAACATATAACAACACACCGCCCCCTGCTCGATTCTTCCTTTCACTACTGAAACTGTGACAGCCTGGTAAATTAAACTCTGCTAGAAAATCTCTCTGCTCAGTATTTAGCCACGATTCTGTTACTCCAATTACATCATAATCTTCGGTAACGACAAGGGCCTCTAAATCAGATAATTTATTACGTAGACTACGAGCATTTCCAAAGATTGCTTTAATGTGCTTTCCTTTCTGATGTGGGGAGCTTCCATTATTTATTGATTTATCAGATCGTATGACATCTACGTTTGCCTCCCGTGATGCATGTTTTTTCTCCAGAAATGAACTTACGGCATCATTAAGTAAACGACCGAGACAGGCAGAACCAACGGCATTCAAGTGTAGTCCATCATTCGTAAACAGTGCACGCTACTCGTAAAATTGATTCCACGTGTCGACGAACTGAACTCCTTCCTGTAAGCAAAGTGACCTGACTCTGTTATTAATACTAAATGCTCTGCTGAAGAAGGCATTCCCTGTATTAATCCTTGGTAGTATGCCTGAAATTAAAATATGGTTAGTTTTCTCCTTGTAGCATCGGATCATCTTCCTGTACTTCTCCATCAGCTCCTCTGATCGGGTTCGCATGACGTCATTGTTACCTGTATGAATGATAGCAAGGCTGTCATTTTCCGCATTCTCAAAAACGTCATCCACAGCCTCTGTTACGTCGTCTACTCCTACACCAGGAATACAAAAATGCTTTCGTTTAGAGGGTGCCCAGCTGCAAAATTCCACCAACTGACCATGGATGATAGAGTCCCCCACAACCCGTGCCTCAAGGGGCTCTTCCTCTACTTCTGTGAGAATCTGAAACTTGTTGTATGTTGTTACTGGAATGATGCTTCTTTTTCTTGCAAGCCTTGCACCATTCCGCATTGGCTGGAACTCATTCTGTACGGTGGGGGGAGAAGTAACGACAGCAGGAGGAGGATGGTCAACCTGGACTGCAGTTGGCCTAACAGTGGCATTGTCCTCTGTAGTGTGTCCGACATTACTCGCAATGAATTCCTCCAGCACATCTACTTTTCGGGTCAGACTGTTAATATTGTTTGTAGCCTCGGTCAGCTTGTCTTCCAGGCTCTGACATAGTCTGCACATCCTGCAAAGAAAGGTGCGGTCCGTAAAAAAGGATACGGTGAAACTACCGGAGCAGTTTACGCAAATGATGTTCCGCAGCATTCTGAAATGCAAGGTAACTGCGAGGATTTGTCAGAGAAAAAGAATCTGGTAATACTGATTAGTACCTGGAAGAGATATTGGAACAGGAATAAGTTACATATACAAAACCTGCTAGAACAGTGACAATTTATGCAATGGTTACAGGTTTTACTGGTGGGGGTCTTGTTGCTGTTTAGAACTACAGGAATAGCTACCTTACTGGTTAGTAATACACCTGTTACAAAAAATGGAAAGCTAACCGTTACCTGGAATGAAGAACTAAAATTATACTACCTGAAATACAACAACAATGAAGTCACAACAGAGACTTACAATACACAGATAAATTGGTTATCACCTGAAAAGTTACAACATATGAAAATACAATTATATCTTACCTGTAAGGATAACTGTAAACCTGGGATATTAACTGTTTT
>NC_136972.1:13721425-13746425 GCF_032717465.1 Coenobita brevimanus | reverse complement strand
GTGGTCTGGGACAACAAGGATTGTGGATATACATTGTGTGAATTGACATCCCTGGTTCGTCTAGGCAAGGGGATGTTCTTTAACTCTTCCTGTAGGACTCAGACATAACTACCTGACCTACATATTATTACCTGTAGCTATATACAGTAGTTACATATAGTATTGTGTTATATTATGCCTACATATCGCTCGGTCACCCGAAACTTGCCTACCATCGACAGTAAATAGTCATAACATATTAATGGATACTAGATACACATTACAGTTATATATAAATATAAATATATATATATATATATATATATATATATATATATATATATATATATATATATATATATATATATATATAGTAGATAGAATAATTAAAGTAAGCCTATATTATGTGTAACCCATATATTTTTTTTTTTTTTTATAAAATTTATATACAGTATTTACAATATTTACTCATTTTTGTCTCACTTGTACAGAACAGTTCTTAAACACTGATTCCAGGTTAGCAATCCTTGCTTGCATTCTGTGCATGGCCAAAATTAATAGAATAAATATGATGGAGATAATTACAAAGATGACTAGAGTTGGGCTGTATACATAATATGGGTTAAACATAATCCTACTGTATTCTTCCCAAGCTTGTATTGTCTGATTTATTAATTGCATGGTTGCATACTTGGGTGAAGTCATTTTAATGTGTGTACTTACAGTTAAGTTCATCCTATGCAGTAGCTGGAAGTATTTGCGTGTGTGGTTGAGAATGGCTTAATGGTTTTTAGTGGGCAAGGTGGATAGTGTAGGTGTCAGGACTGCACAGTAATCTGGTGAGATGTATAAACCAGATGCTGATGTATGGGCTGGAGGTGTGTCTGGGCAAGTCACAAAAACTGATGTATTTTGAGTGAAATAGAACTGTGAATGTCCAATGCATTGATGGTGGATGAGTTTATCTGGAGCAAATGTGAAGTTGCACTGATGAGGGATGTCATGATCTTTTATGATGGCCATTTCACAAGGGACTGTCTCAGCTGGCTGAAACGTGAAGCTGTACGCAGGACAAAGGTGAAATGCATGTAATGATGTGCGACATTTGTGTTCAATTGTTGTTTCACTAGTGAAAGTGACAGCGTCCTGTTTCTTGGAGACCATGACTTCTGTTTTGATGTTGATGGTGACTAATGAGTCATCTTTCTTAGAAGGAGAAGGGTATACTTGACAGACTGTGAAAAAATCATCCGTTGCGAATGGTACATGAACTACTATTGATGTTGTTGTGAGTGTTGCTTCCAAATATGGATAATATAACATCAGATTTTTTTCCTCAAACAAAGGTTTCAATCCATGCTTATGTATGCTTTGACTAATTATTTGCCGGAGGTTGTAAATGAATAGTAAATTAATGGTGATCCTTCCGTTACCAGCAGTAGCAATTCCTTTCATGAAAGCTTGATACTGTTCTATGATCACAGAGAGGTGTTGGAATGGTGTATTATTACCTGCTTGTGCATTTACTTTCTCCGCAATTCCTAGAGTTGATGCTTCTGCCATCTTTAGGTTCTTTACAATCGTCAGCATTAAGGTGTTCTGAGTATCAGCTAGCTTAGGTTGGTATGAGAGAATTTGTGCTATTTTGCTAAATTTGTTATTTATTTCCTCTAGATCATTTTCTGTAGCTAGTCCAAAAATGTTGCCTAAAATTGCTCCAGCTAGGTCGAACACACCGCGTCTCTTACATGTATTTGTGATGTCGTTTCTTGTCTCCAGTGTGCTACTCCCAGCTGATGGGATATCCTGGATTATGGTGATCATTACGTGCTTAGCCTGGTCTAGCTTCCAGTTAGTTAATGTAATTAATTCAGCTACTTCCTGTGTGGGGTGCTCATGTGAAGAAGGGTGTTTTAATACCGTTTCCAGAGTTCTAAGTGGTCCTGATATCTTCTGCAACATCTTGGTATGTCTTGCAGTATGTCCAAACTAACTTCGGTACTTATGTCCTGTACTATTGCTGTTGAGGCTGTTGGGGCTATTAGGCAGCCCTGTCGGACTACATGTTGAGGATGCAAGTGAGGTGATCCTCTTGATATAAACAGGAACATGATCCATGGAATTATTCGCCTCACCTTTATCTACCGAAAGAACAACTGTATTAGAGATCTAATCCACTGTTGTTAGCAAGTTATGCTATGGATGATGATAGTGATGATGATGAATACAGATAACATGGCCTGATTAATCCTATTACCTATATAAGGAGTTTAAATCGATTCCTGAGTCATGTAAAAGCCTTGTTATGGTGAGTGCTGTATTGGTTGCACCTACAGGATGTTTGTCTGTTTGGTATGCTACCACAGTTTATTCCGACATGTGTTGACTGCTTCAGGTTTAATTTCACCGTGTGTACTAGGGTTTTCGGTAGTTTCTGGTGTTTTATAGTTGCAAGCTAGATTTCTTGAGACCTTTTTTTAAGTGATCAATGTGTTTCTTTTTCTTCGTCACTCGATAGTGACTTAATCACTATCTTATTGTCTCTTCTCTTTATTACCCTGTATGGGCCTGAAAATTTAGATGACAGTTTGTTGTTTCTTGTGTGAATGAGGCTGTAGACAATATCACCTATGCTGATATTTGATTCTTTTGTCTTCTGATTAAATGATTCTGTCATTTCTTCCTTGGACATTGCTAACTGTTTCTTTACCTTTGTGTGTATTTCTTGAAAACGTAAGCAAAGTTTAGGATAATCATCATAATTATATACGGGAATTTGCTCGCCCTCTAACGTCTCATCTCATATTGATTTGTTAATTGCACAGTTAAGTGATGCGTCAACTCTGGGGATCCAGTCATCTCAGTTTGGGAAATTTTCATCGAGAATGTGCCGCAGTACATCTAATATTTTTTTTATTCTGCCTTTCCACCAATCCATTGGAAGCTGGATGGTAGGCCAAGATATTAACTTTCTTTATATTGTATTGTTTACATGTTTCTTGCAAAATTTCAGAGTTAAATTCACCACCATTGTCGCTTATTAGCTCCTTTGGGGTGGTGAACCTACAGATCACACTATCAATGAATACCCGTGCGACTGTTTCTGCTGTTTTATGCATAATTGGAACCAAGCTCACAAATCGTGAGAAGTGATCAGTTGCAACAAAAAGATATTGATTGTGATTGGCAGTTAAGGGTAATTCAAGTAAATCAACCGCGACAGTGTCCCACGGTTGTCTAGGTACAGGATATTGTCCTATAGGTGTTGGTGATAACGAGTAACCTTTGTGTTTCGCACATGACTCGCATCTGCCTATGTGATTATGTATGTCTTTGCGTAACGTTGGACAATAATATGACATCCGGGCCTGCCTGACTGCCCTGTCCTTGCCACGATGCCCTGCATGTGGACTAGCGTGTATTACCCTTAAAATGTGAGGTATCATTGTACTGGGAATGGTATAACTAACTGCCTATTATTTTTTCTATGATTTGTTTGTCATGGATTTACCCTATATAAGGCATTGTTTACCATTGTGAATTGTTCAAGTGTTACCCGTAACTTGGGTAATGGTACATCATCGCCTGACTCGAGATGATATATTACTTTAGACCATACTGGGTCCTGTCTTTGTGCCTGTGAAATTTCTTGATTTGTGGGGATCGTTTTATCATTGTTGGCGAGTGATTCCTTTGGACTTATTGTAGCAACACTGGCTAATGGGTTTCGTGATAAGGCATCGGCAGCTAAATTTACTTGATCTTTTATATAGTGATTGTTTACATTGTAATTCTGGATTTTACATTTCCACCGTCCTCTCCTCTCAGAGAGGAGTTTTTCTTGGAACAGTCCCACGAGAGGCTTGTGGTCTGTGTATAGGTGAATTTCGTATCCGTACACGAGGTCACGAAATTTCTGTAGAACAAATACTTCTGTTAGGGCTTCTAAGTCTGTTGCACAGTACTTTTTCTCTGCTCCTTTTATTTGTCTACTGGCAAAGTCAATGGGTTGGTATTTTCCTCGTTAATCCTCTTGCATCAATACAGCACCTAAACCTTTGAGGGAAGCATCTGTGCAAATTATGAATGGTTTTGTGAAATTAGGATAGGCAAAGCATGGTGCACATGTAAGTTTATCTCTTAATTCATGAAATGCTAATTTTTGTTCCTCTTCCTACCGGAATACAGCATCCTTTTTTAGTAGAATGAATAACGGTTGTGCTATATGAGAGAACTGGTTAATAAAGGAGCGGTAATAACCCGCTAGCCCCCAAAACTGTCTTACTTCATCTGTATTTGTGGGTTCTGGGAAATTCCTTACCGCCTGTATTTTGTCCTCAGAAGTGTGAATACCTTGGGCATTTAATCTATGGCCTAAGAATTTTTATTTCCTTAAAGCAAAATTTGCATTTAGACAGCTTAATTTTTAAACCAGCATCAGCAAGCTTTTGTAGGAGCTGGTCTAGTTTCTGTAGCTGTTCGTCTCTACTTGGAGTAGCTATAATAATGTCATCTAGATAGACAAATATTCCTTTTCCCAGCATTCCAGACAATACGTAATTCAACAGTCTCTGGAAAGTGCCTGGTGCTGTCTTCAACCCCATAGGCATTCGTTTATATCGGTAATGCCCTGTATTCGTGGAGAAAACAGTATATTTGCGTGATTCTTGCTCGAGGCTAATTTGTTAATAGCCATTGAGCAAATCGATTGTGGAAAATACATTATTTTCTGGTCCAGTGTTTTGTAAGACTTCACTTAACAATGCCATAGGAAACCGGTCAGGGATTGTGTGCTGATTAAATTTACGGTAATCTACTACTGCACGCATTTCTCCGTTTCGTTTGGGCACGAAAAATAATGGGGCATTCTCGGGGAGACAGATGGTTCAGTAATAGCTAGTTTTAACATTTCCTCAACATATTGATTTGCCAGGGTGCGTTGAGAATGCACGACCTTGTAAGCTGGTATATATACTGGTGGTGTGTCCGGATGTACGCTAATCTTGTGTGTAATCAGGTTAGTACACCATAACTGTTCTCCAGGTAATGCTACCGTTTGCCTATGTTTCATTAATAGATCTAAGAGAACTTTTTCTACGTTGAATTGACCTGAGTGAATCAAATTCTCCATTATGCACTCTCTGTCTGACGAGTTTACTCTGCTCGACGCCCCTGCTTCTGTCACTTCGCGTATAGGAGCTGGGCAAATATTTATCCTACAAATACAGGTTCCTTTCTTAATCTTCACATCTCCGTGCATGGTGTTAGCTAAAATGACATTCGTCTCACCCTTGTCATTCATTCAGCACAGAACGCTCTGTCAAAAGGCCATTTATTCTAACTGTCTCTTCTAATGCAATGACATTACAATTTCTCAATTTACTCTTAATCGTAACTTGCATTAATGATTTTGGTGGTAAATTTATATCATAATTAATGCTGGCTGGGTAAGTGGGTGAGTCACGTTTGCACTGTGAGTGAGTGAGGAGTGGGGGTTGGGTTGTGGCTGCTGGTCTTTGCGCCCATTTTCTTTGGGAAGTTGTACGTCGGACTGCCCCTTTTTGGTTGTGTGTGTAATCGTTCTTGTGACGCTAGTTTTCCTATAATTGCTGGTTGTATTATCAGGAGATGAAATTTCCTCTATGAATTCGCTGTCATAATGAATTCCATTGAAATGTGGCATCAATATTATATTTTCTGTTCTCATTGTGTTAAGTCCAAGCAGCATTTCTCCTCTAACTGATAATTTTTCTACTACGTAAAAGGTGGTAGTGAATGATTTTGTGGTCTCTGTGAAATTCATGTTTAACTCAGTCATACCAATAACTGGTATTTCTTTACCATCCACTGTGTATAAATTTAAGTCTGAGTTTTCCAAAGACGTCACTTTTATTCTATTTCTAAACATTCTTGCTAACTCATCATGCGTTATTAAATTCACTGGTGAGCCAGAATCCAAAAATAATGAAATCTCTTCCTCCTCACATAAAGCAGAGACCAAAATGCATTAATTTCCAAAGAGACTTCCTGTGTTGACTGTTCATTTGGGTGTTTTATGTGTCGTCGTCTTTTGTGCTGGTACGATCTTCCCTCGACCGATAGATAGATAACATTTTTTTATCGTTCTACAATCTGAGGTCCAATGTCCAGTGGACCTATGATATCTGCAAAATGCCTCGAAACCTCTTGCCTTTTGCCTATCTTCTTTCGTTTTAATGTAACACTCCGATTTTATGTGACCAGGCTTTGCACAATAATATCAGAGAGTGTTACTTGAGTTCGACCTATGAGGTGATATTCCATTTGCTTGTCTTTGTGCCGATCGATGTCTACTGGGACTTCGGCCAGACTTTTGTACCGCCCTGTTACCTGGTGTGCGGGAACGAGTCCTTGAGCTAACCTGACTGTGCTTGTTTCTGAAGTGGTCGAGATTGTCTCTGGTCCTTGCCAGGACTTGACTTATTTATCCCTGCTACGATTTCTGGCACTTTGATGCCTGTCCTGTTTGCCTGTGATGTCAGTCACACCAGCTTTACTGTGGTTTAATTCCACCTCATAAATGAAATCAAATAAACTCATTCCTGGATTATATGGGATGGTTTTTGAAATTTTTAATATCCTGTCAGGAAATTGGCATAGAGCTGATATGTACCCAGTGATGTCAACGACATGCACTGGTGATATATTACCATCCTCTGTGACCCAGTCTGAGTTGTCTAGGCTAGATAAAAGGGTCTTCTTAACTGTGGAAATATCTGCTGTAATCTCCCCTAGATCTGAGCCTGAGTGTATTTGCTTAAGTACGTCTACAATTTTGTGTAATTCTGGGATTATTCCACCAAGAAAATTCTTGCCTCCAGAGAATTTCCTAAGGAATTCTGTCTTAAACTGCTCAAATGCTGAAGCTCTCAACAGCTTGTCTGACCGTAACAAATTTCCTGCTGGGCATCGTTCCTGGTTTATTCTAGCTGAAATAACAGCTATTTTTCTTTTCTCATCTGTAGTGTGCCTCCTAATGAAATACTGCTGACATTGTTGAATAAGTGTGTTAATGTCAATCTTGTCTTTATCCGTACCAGAGAATGTTGGTAGTTCATTGGCTTCATGACAAATATACACTGGAAATAGAGTATTACTAGAATTCTGTGGAGAAGGTACTGCACTAGTACTTGCTTCATCTACATTAGCCATCTTTAATGTGTTTTTCTTGCGATCGTCATTTACAGGCAGTTTATATATTTTTTTTCCTGATTTTAATACTCTATGGTCTAAGTTATAGTCAAATGAAAACCAATTTTTATAAAGTTCACTATCTACATCCGAAATTTCTGACCAAGTGTCATCGTCATTTACTTCATCGTAAATTGCATCTGTTTGCTGTTCTTTATCTAGTGTGTGTTTTGTTTCCTGAGTCTGGTATTCCGCTTGTTCTTGTGTTTCTGATGGTGTTTCGTAATTTATATTTTGTTGATCGTTTTTTGGTGTTTGTGTCAGGGTATTTGTCACTGTTAATGTTGATCCTTTGAGCACTAATTGTGGAACTTTACTTAGCATAATGGGATTATACAATGAATCATATTTTACTTTTCTCTTGATTGCTTATAAAATTAAAATTATAAAAC
The DNA here is from genome assembly GCF_032717465.1 of Coenobita brevimanus. Lineage (NCBI taxonomy): Eukaryota > Metazoa > Arthropoda > Malacostraca > Decapoda > Coenobitidae > Coenobita > Coenobita brevimanus. Next base: position 13,738,824 of record NC_136972.1, on the reverse strand, counting down.
ACATATGTAAGTGTAAATCGTGTAATTGTCTCTCACTGTGTAGTTTGTAATATTTATGATGATATATATATATATATATATATATATATATATATATATATATATATATATATATATATATATATATATATATATATATATATATATATTGCTTGGTTCGTTAATTAAGTGATAGTATTTTATGGATAGTTATGTAAGTGGTGAAGTGTTAACTAATACAACCTTGGTTAGAATAAATCAACTCACTAGAATAGCAGTGGAGATACAGTCGTGGTGTTTGATGATTGTTGATTACACCTGGGGTCAAGACACTCGCTCTCCTTTTCCTGGTGGTGGAGGTCATATGTCACACGTCACTTAGGGTTTGGTTGAGGTAGGTTAGGTCCTGGTATGAGAGAGTCAGCACACGGTGTCATTGCTAGTGTAGGCAGACAGGCTGCCAGGCAGGCAGATGCAGGATGGCAGGCTGGTGTTGTCAGGCACTCGGACTGATTGACGGGTTATGACGACTTAAGCAAATGATGACAATGCTGAGCTGCTTGCCTCACTGTGGTAGTGGTGGTGGGGAAGACGATGGTGGGGGTTGTTGGGGATGGAGAAGGTGGAGGTCGTGGTGGAGGGTGGTGTTGGTTCAAGGAGGGACCAAATGTGCTGAAGTTGGGTTAACACACAGATGCACTTTCTTCTTTCCTTGTTTACTTCTTCGTCTCGTAGTGCTTGATTTTCCTTACTTGTTGAGATTAACTAGCACGCTTGTAGAGTTGTTGATAGACGTAGTTTATCGTTGATACTGTATCTGGTAATCGTGGAGTTGTGATTTAGGAGCGATTAGGGACGAAGTTAAGCTCCGTTGATGCGACTCCTGCTCTAGCTCTCTGCTTTGCTTGTTTGTTTTTTGTTTGATTGCGTGAAATCGCCAATTAGTGTGTTATCGTAGATTGCTGTAATTGAGACGTTAATCGGCTTCGTTTACAGCTCGCCACCACTCTCCTTGAAAGTAGTGAGGTAGATATCGTAGTATAAATTCGTAAGGCGTAAGAACTGCTGCTACCAATGCAAGTGAGGGTTCGTTTGTACCGCTGCTTACCAATGTAAGTAGATGTAGCCGAGGAGTGTAATTATACAGAGAAGGTTATCTGGCCACTAATCTCGATAGCGTAGTTTTAGGTATTTGTAGTGAGATAGGGCACTTAATTATAGATCGTTAAGCTCAGCCAGAATTAAGTAGTGAGACGTAGTGTCAACGAGGTGAGTTACAGCACTCTCCGGTTACAAGGTTTATTGCACAAGTAATAAAAGAGATGAACTACAGTTTAGTAGTGCGTGATAGTAATGTTGGGCCTTCTCAGCAGCATTCTCTCCCCTTTCTTTCTCTAACCCTCTTCTGATCTGAAGGGAATCTCTCCGACATTATATAGAGCGTGGGGAGGATGTGTATGGTAAATTTCCTATCACGTGGACTAACTGGCTAGGGCTGGTTACTCCACATGTTTTGGATAAGTCATGAAATTCTTGTTCGTCTGGCCTACGAGGAAGATTGAGATACATCGTATGGCTTAAGAATTCTTGGTGGTCTGGGACAACAAGGGTTGTGGATATACATTGTGTGAATTGACATTCCTGGTTCGTCTAGGCAAGGGGATGTGTCCTTTAACTCTTCCTGTAGGACTCAGACATAACTACCTGTTCTACATATTGTTACCTGTAGCTATATACAGTAGTTACATATAGTATTGTGTTATATTATGCCTACACTTCCCACACCCTACTTACCTTAGCATCCACTCTACCTTCTTCTGTCTCCGCCCTGCCTTTCTCTGCCTCCACCCGGCCATTCTCTGCCTCCATCCTACTTACTTCTTCCGCCACCCTGCCTACCATTACTTCAACCTGCCTACCTCTTCCTTCACCTTGTCTGCTTCTACCTCCACCCTGCCTACCTCTGTCTGCACCTTTTCTTCCTGTACCTTCATCCTGGCTACCTCTCCCTCCACCCTGCCCACCTCTGCCTCCAGCTGTTCTGTCTCTGCCTCCAGCTGGTCCGTCTCTGCCTCCACACTGCCTCACCTCATCCTCGGATGCTTAAACACAGGAGACTCTAGACGCTGCCTGATCCCATTAATTGTTTTTATAACACTCCCTGACTCTTCCTACCTCTGCTTTGCCTACCCATCCCTGCCTCGCCTCCCCATCTCTTTCTCATCACAGTTCCTGCCTAGCTCCCCTCCTTGCCTCTCCTTCCACCTTCTGTCCTACCTCTGCCTGATTCTACCAACATCTGGATAACTTCTTCTCCCACTCCTTCGGCCAACTATCTTACCTCTTCCTATCTCAGCCAACCTCTGCCTAACCTCTTATGCCTCTCCTCCTTTGCCTCACCCCTGCCTGGCGTGGTGGAACACCGTTCACGTAACTTAAAGCCATAAATTGTACATACACCACTACCGCCTTTATTTGACAGCTCGTGGCCAGAATGGTCAGGCAGGGTGGAGACAGGGAGGCAGGGAAGCCAGGGAGAGACTGGAATGAAAGGAAAGAAGGTTGGAGAGAAAGAGAGAGGAAGAAGGAAGGGATTAATTGTAAAGAGGGAAAGGTGTGGCGGTTGGAAAGAGAATTAAAGTAAAATACAAGAGAATAGACGAGGAAGTAGAGGGAAGAATAGGAAGGCAGGAAGGCAGGGGAGGTACGAAGAGAAGGGGCAGAGCTGGAGGAGGAGGAGGAGGAGGAAAGGAAGGAAACAAAGGAAAAGAAAAAGAAGGAGAGGAAAAAGTAGAAGAATGAGGAGAGGAAGGAGGGAGAGAGAGGAAAGGAAGAGAAGGAAGGTATGAGGGAATGTGGAGTACCATAGAGAGAGAAATAGAGGGAAGAATGGACAGACAGAGCGGAAGCACTGAAGCCACAGAGGTGGGGGGGGGGGAGTGGGAGACTGAGAGAAAGAGAAAGAAAGAGATAGAAAGAATGGAGTGAGAGATGTGAGGGAAAGGTAAGGGAGGGAAAGAAGAGGAGGGATGGCAAGGCAGACAAGAGAGAAAGAAAAATATGGATGCAGACTATAGGCAGGGAGACAGGGGGATGGTAGACGTGGAGGGAGACAGGGTAAAGGCGAAGAAAGAGGGATGAGAAAGAAAGCAAGAAGAAAGGTAGGATATGGAGTAGAGAGAAGAAAGAATTAGCAGGGCAGAGTGGAAGTAGGGGAGGCGATGGAGGAAAGGTGAGGTGCAGGGAAAAGAGAAAGGAAAGAGAGAGAGAGAGAGAGAGAGAGGATGGCGTTGTGAATGGAGGAGAAGAAGAAGAAGAAGAGAATGTCAAAAGAGGAGAGGGAGAAGGAGAAAAAAAAAAAGGAAAATTAGCTAGAGAAAATGAGGGAATGAGAAGTGAAGAAACAGATAAGTGGCAAGAAGATAAAAGGATAAGTGGTAAGAGGGAAAGAGGATAAGTGGTAAGAGGAAAAGAGGATAAGTGGTAAGAGGGAAAGAGGATAAGTGGTAAGAGGAAAAGAGGATAAGTGGTAAGAGGGAAAGAGGATAAGTGGTAAGAGGAAGAAAAGAGGATAAATGATAAGAAGGGGTGGGGGACGAATCAGTACAAGCTGTTATGTTACTGGAATAGTGGAAATGTAATTGCGGTGGTTTCTTCCCACTGCGGCTTCCCTTTCCTCTTTCTGAATCGTATGTATAAAGGATCTTAACCCTTTCATGGTTGGAACACGTACAGGGTGAGTCAACTGTTTGAAAACATGCAGATGACGTCACACTGACGATGTGCTGCAATGTGTCTCTTACCCTGTTTTCATACTTTTGACCCATCCTGTGATATTGAACTGGAGCTAGCGCAAAATGATGTAGTTCAGTTGAAAGTACAAAAAAAACTATTTGGTTTGTCATTCAGTGTAGAGCAACTTTGAAGTTGTTCTGGCAATAATTATATAATCCTGCACAATGGAATAGCTTTATATCAGAATATATGGTATTATGAGTGACACAGTAGCCTTCGTAACACCTTCCTTAGTGATAGTCCTTAGTGATAGTCTATAATGTCAGCCGGTGTACAAACTGCGTGATGTTGAGTTAGAGAAGCAGTTTATCGTGGCTGATTAGCAAGGTCTACTACAGGCTCGAGAGAGAGAGAGGGGGTGGGGAGCGAGCCTCACACAGTGGTCGTTTGATGCTAGAAACATTTAAATAATGAAAGAAAAGCATTCGGGAGCTGAATGCTAATCGCTCGCCAGAATATGCTGTAGGCCAAGTCCAAGATTTCGGCCATATCTTGATACCCTAAAGGTTTCATATTGGTAGCTCAAGCCGTTCATGTGATAAAATGGTGCTAAAGGCGGGCAATAAAAATTAGCTGACATTTGGCAGCAATTTTGGTGATCTTGACCTTCGAAATCGTCCAAGATTTTGGCCATATCTTGATACCCTGAAGGTTTCACGTTGATACCTCAAGCCGTTCATGAGATATAAAGGGAACACACACACACACACACACACACACACACACACACACACACACACACACACAGAGGGGGGGGCAGGCAAAAACATTTTCGCTTCCCCTTTTTTGGCAGGCGAAAAAAAAAAAAATGAGCCCAAAGGATGAATGCAAGAAGAACAAATGCCACTGGGATTCATGACCGGGTCAAGGTAAACTAGTGACTACAGTAGAGCAAGGTAATAATCTGTCCATTATATAAAGTTATTAAAAGAGTTCATGGAAGGTGGTGATAAGCATAAGCGTGCGAAATGGCATTTCACTGGGGGTGGGGTGTGGGGTGGGCGGAGGGAATCTGCCCCCAAATTCTCAAAAGTTGCCCTGATCTCCAGATAAGTGCTACAGAATTCTACTTGTATTAAATAACAAATGTTAAAACAAGCATACATTAAAACATGTTGACATAATGAGAAATCAAATGTTTCTTTACGTGACATAATATCTGAATATGTTTTAATAAATATACATAGTGCACAAGTATATGAGAATATACAGTAAAATGTAATTTACGGGAATGTAATTTATACACTTAATTATGTTCAATCTTGTATTTACATGAAAACTGGCAGTGAACAAGGCGTAGCCATACACTATGCATTAAACCAAAAATTAGCAAAAACAGTTTTCCGACACAAATTAATGAGAATACCTTCTTTACAATGCGAAGATTTGAATTCTTTTAATTATAATACCTCGTTCTTATAAATACATATATCTATTCACGTAGAAGGATATCCCACTGACACTGGCCTTTCCTCCTTGTGCTTTAATGCCAAACCATTTCATTACAAAGTAGCTTCATCACCAAAACCATTTCAGTCCCAGCCTTAGTGCCATATAGTCAATTTATGGCTTAGTGTTAGCTCTTCATTCTTCGTTCTGGCTGCCTTCTTTAAAATAATATAAGAAAAACAAAGTAGCTGTGCAGTTTCTTTCTGCGCATTCACAGGAAACATGGAAACTGCACACCAAATCCTGCTGCGATATGTATGCAGATTTCATTGAAATCCATGTGCTCACTTTCACCTATTTCTTCTTCTTGTTCTTCTTCTTCTTCTTTTGAGGGGGGGAGGAGGGCCGATCCCCCAAGAATCACTGGGAGGGTCATGTTCCCCAAAGATTGTATTGCAGATGAGAGTCCATTGTACAACATGTAATAAGATATCAAAGCCATAGATGCAATCCTTCACAGATACTTAGAGTTTTTATTATTTTCTGGGGATCCGACTCCCTTAAAAGTCTTGGCTGGAAAACTGTATAGAGTAGAGGACCTTCCCAGTAACCAAACAAACTCACCTGGGAAATATTCAAATCTTTCCCCTATCTCTGATCGCGTTTATTTGATTTATATCGCATTACTGAGGAGACTCCATTGTACAGCTAAGATAATACAGTCATATATGTCCTCCTTTCATTATTTCTGGGAACTTTTTTATTTCGTTAGTGGGCTGAACCCCCTACAAATGGCAGGAAAACGTATATAGTAGACGACCTTGGGAGGAAGCAGACAAACTCACCTGGGAAGTTTTATTGAATTCTGTCTCCCATTTCTGATCATTTTCTGTTAGGGAGCTGACTCCTCCAAGACTCACGGGGGAACAGGTAGTCTTCCTCCCGAAATACCGATGTGTAGTTTTTTCTTGTGGACCGAGAGGAAACATGAGAACTGCCCACCTAGTTTTGCGATAAATCTATCTATCTATCAATCAATCAATCAATCTATCTATCTATCTATCTATATCTATATCTATATCTATATCTATCTATCTATCTATCTATCTAGTTTTGCGATAAATCTATCTATCTATCAATCTATCTACCTATCTATCTATATCTATATCTATCTATCTATCTATCTATCTATCTATCTATCTGTATCTATCTATCTATCTCTCTCTCTCTCTCTCGCTCTCTCTCTCTCTCTCTCTCTCTCTCTCTCTCTATATATATATATATATATATATATATATATATATATATATATATATATATTCGTTTTCGTTTTTAAAGGCTCCAACATGCTTGCATGTGTCGGCCTTGGTCACCTAATGGCGGCTCTCCACGCTGCACGATCCATTGCAGCCTCCCTGTTCAGTTCCTTAACCCTAAGGTCACACTTAATGACCTCGTCCCACGTCTTTCTCGGTCTACCCCTCATAACCCCACCCCCAATATTAACACTTCTTACCTTCCTCACCCAATTATCATCCCCCATCCTCTCCACATGTCCAAACCACCTCAATCTACCTCTCCTCATCACAACACCAATACACTCCAGTCCCATCCTACCTCTCAACTCTTCCATCATAAACCCAGCCCCTCCAGGCCTTGGACGCAGGGACGCACTTCACATCCACCTAATCATTGTCATTTCTGTACGTCTGAGCCAGTGAATATCTTCCTCCTACCTCTCCTCATCACAACACCAATACACTCCAGTCCCATCCTACCTCTCAACTCTTCCATCGTAAACCCAGCCCCTACAGGCCTTGGACTCAGGGACGCACTTCACATCCACCTAATCATTGTCATTTCTGTACGTCTGAGCCAGCGAATATCTTCCTCCTTCACTGCCCAGGTCTCATTACCATACAGCATTACACTCCTAACATATGCTGGATACAAAGACCCCTTAGCACGTAGGAAGAGTCCTCTCAATGTCAGAGAAGGCAAGAGCTTCCTGAACTTCTTCCAACCACTTCTCACTCTAGCCACAGAGTTAGCTCCAGCCCCACCTCCAGCACACAACATGTCTCCCAAATAACAAAACTCTTCCACACACTCAAGAGATTCACCAGCAAGTTCAATCCTTACACGTCTGACAATCTCCACCTGCTCATCCCGACACGCCGTACACATAAAATCAGCATTATCTCGCAGTCTACCTCTGATACCACTACATCTCTTATGCACTCATTTATCACACACACCGCACAAGATGGAATTACTTCCCACGCCCTAGTGGCAAACTGCACATGGCCACTCTCCCTCGTCTTTGACAGTACCGCCACCAACCCTAGATATCATCACTTTTGTTTTATCTGCATTTACCCTTAAACCCTTTTGCCCCATACCATCTCTCCACTTCCTAAACCTTTCCTCCGCCTCCCTTTCGTTCTCTGCAATCAACACCAAATCATCAGCATACAACAACTCCCACGGGAGTCCGTTTCTAAAGTCACGTGAAAGGGCTTCAAGTACCATGATAAACATCATGGGACTGCCTTCTGTTTTATGCCACTGGTTCACTTTCACCTATTTCTGATCGTTTTTACTTTGGAGAAGGGGCTGACTCCTACAAGAATACTTTGGGGTTCATGCCTTCCAAATATCGCATTACCGATGAGGGTCTATTGTCCATCATTTACAAAAATATCGAAGCCAAACTGCCCTTCTTTCACTATTTCTGATAAAAAATTAATTAGATGATGGGGGCTGTTAGCATTTAAAGTCAGGGTTGGAAAACTGTGTAGAGTAGAAAATGATTCCATTAACCAAACGAACGCACCTGGGAAGTTTCGTTCAAGCATTTATCCCGTTTCCGGTCGTTTTTATTTTTGGGAGGGAGCTGGTACCTCCAAGAATCACTGAGATGGATATCATGCTCCCCAAATATTGCATTACAAGTGAGGGTCCAATGTACAATAACTACTAAGATATCAAAGCCATATATGTCCTCATTCCCCTATTTTATATCATATATAAGTATGGAAAGGGGGGGGGGGGAGCTGACGTTATCAAGTAAACAGCCGAACGGTCCTAAGAAGTTTCATTGAAATCCATCTGTTCAATTTTCCAAATTTCTGATCATTTTACTTTTGGGACGGGTGTTTCAGTACGCAACCAGATGTTTTGTGCTGAGACATCTGTGGACTTCCTGAGCCAGTCTGAGGCTAGCAGACCTCTTGCAAATTCTTCTGGAGAGACAGTTTTATCTGCAAACAGTGTAGGCATCACACTGGGCAACACACACTACATGTAAGCTCCTAATAAAGCATCCAGTAATAATTCGGAGTCTTTAAGATCAAAATGAAATCCTGATGGTAAACCTACAGGCCCTTGTCTCACATTTTCGTGGCAGTGAGGTCAAGAACACGCCTTATTTCAAGTCTGTCTACAGAGAAATCCAGTAGCCTATATACCGACTGCCTGTCGGCAACCGAGTCTGTCGGCAATATGCCAGCCTGTCACCAAGCCTATCTGTCATCAGCCAAGCCTGACCGTCATCCACATCAGCCTGTCAATACGTCTGTCTGCTTCCAAGCCTGTCAATAAGCCTGCATGCCGCTAAAACTGTCTGGATGCATTTTTTTTTTTTATGGATGCATTTTTTTTTAATGCAAGAAAGAAGGAACCAAAGGCCAGGGGCCCGCAAACCGTTCCTTCCAAGAAAAAAACAAAAACAATACAAAAGAGCGCCAAATTCAAGATCCATTCATTTCGAGATGCCTGGACACACTGCGTTTGAAAGACTGGAGATCATAGGAAGTAGGAAATACAGACAGAGGGAGACAGTTCCAGAGCTGACCTGTTGCATAAATGAAGGACTAGGAGTAACGGTTAACTCCTGCATTAGAGAGTTGGACAGAAAAGGGATGAGAGTTTGTTGCTAGACGGGTGCTACGCGCCCGTCGTAGAGGTGGGTGGATGCAAGCAGACATTTCAGAGGAGCAAGGACCATTGAAATAGCGATAGAAAAGAGATAAAGATGAAACAGTGCGGCGAAGAGACAGAGACTGAAGGGAGCCAGTAAGAGGAGGAGAGTTGATGAGATGAAAAGCTTTTGACTCCACCCTATTCTAGTTACTGAGAAAACACAGAATGAGTCAAGCTTCAAATACAGCAGACTTTTTTATATAATTATTTTGCAAATACAGTTATAAGTCATACAAGCCAAGTAAGGAGGGCAGCATGTTTTGTGCAGGTTCGACTATACCCCACTATCCCGCCCCATACCATGAGTATGAGCTGAGGTTAGAGAAAGAAAAAATGTTGAGAATCTTAGAGTTTAGAAGAGGTAGAGTGAAAGTGGATGAATGACAGGCTTTAGAAAAGGTGAGATTTTAAGTGAGATTCAGATATAATGAATAGAAAATGTACGAGACAGAGTTAGTGGTTGGGTGAATACGAGAATGATCCTGTTAACGTGGTGTGGGTTAGTATTTGTAAGGGTTAAAATGAACGCTTATGAGAAAGTCATAATGGGATCATGTAAGAGTAAGTGTCTTTGTGGCTGACACAGGGAGAGTGAGCAATAGTCAAGAGGTAGCATGAGTGAACCAAACTGACAGTAAATGTGTAGGTGTAAGCATTAGACTGCATGATTGTATGCAAGAGTGCAATATATGAATATGTGTGAGAATAAGTGACAACGGGAATGAGTGGCACTGAGTGCGTGTGAGTGAAGGAATGTCAGGAGAGAGTGAGAATGACCTGAAATGGGGGTGAGTGAGCGAGTGAGTGTGCAGGTATGACTGTGTGTTAATATAGGTGAGATTTAGTGATTGCGCTAATGAAAGTAAATGGAACTGGGTATGAGTGATACTGAGTGTGATAGTGAGTGAGAGAGAGAATGAATGTGTGATTGTGAATCTGAATCAGAGTGAGCGAATGATTCTGTAGAAGTCAAAGTGACTGAATTCAGGCGAGTGTGTAAAAGTGAATGACCGTGGAAGTAAGTGAGAGGAAACAAGAAAAAACAGAAATTCTTAAAGTATTCGTATAAGGGACAATATGTGTGAGTCAAACTGGTTGCAAGAGTGAATGAGGGCAGTGACTGAAAAAGAAAAGTGAGTAAATGTAAATCCAAGTCAAAGTGTAGAAAGTGAGAGAACGAGGGAAGCCTATTTCTAGTTTCTTGTGATATGCTGAGTAATCTTGAATAGGAGAGAGAGAGAGAGAGAGAGAGAGAGAGAGAGAGAGAGAGAGAGAGAGAGAGAGAGAGAAACTGTAAATGTGATCTCCCCAAAACCTGACAAATGAATGGTCAGACCAAGATGTATTCATATCGAAATTCCCCGATCCATTTCTGACTGAAAAATACAGCTTAAGGAAGATAGTTCCAGAAATGGTCATTTGAGCATGGGCAGGACTGAGAATATCGGATAACTCTTGCATAACACAACTGGACGCAAAAATGGTGAGCGAGTAGCCACACGGACTACATGTCCGCCATAATATAAATGGGATATAAGCAGAGTTCAGAAGAGCAATGAATATGGTTTCATAATATTTCTCTATTGCATAGGTGAAGTGTTATTACAATTATTTCTTTTATGAAGGAGAATATCCAGATCAGTCATATTTACAGTTACATCATGTCTCCTAATTCACTTTATCACTATACTGTGACGTAAACTACGTCAAGTTGCTGAGATATGGCTTTTAAGTAGTCGGGCAGGACCCACAGAGTAAGTCCAGTGTCACCAAAGACGACTCTCTGAGTGCAATGAGTCAGCAGTATTTGCTTCCTCTTCGTGTCGACGTGATACCAGATGATTTATTGTAGTCCAGATTCACATTATTAAAGCATCTTCTTCTGCATGATAACCTACCATAAAACTCATGAAGAAAATTAGGTTTAGTGTAAAAGAATTCATTTTCCTCTTCAAAATCCGAGTGTTAACTGACCCGACGAAAGAGACTGATTATGTTACAACAGAACAGAATTTTTTCCTTCGTGAAGCTAAACAAAATGAAATTACGTATGTACTCCCAAAAGAAACATTTCGGAACATTTGATGTGATGAAACATTGTACTAATTGCATTAATTTTCTCTAATGTTACTGAAAAGACGAGTTCCAGTAAAATGGATATTTTATAAAAGCATACACAAATCGCTTTATTATATATAATCATTGTTTAAAATCCTCTAATCAGTTCTAAATATACCACGTTGAGTACACCGCTTCCCGTCCGATCAGCGAAGTTAAGCAACGTTGGGTCTGGTTAGTACTTGGATGGGTGACCGCCTGGGAACACCAGATGCTGTTGGCATCCCTACGTGTCAAGTGGGGTTGGTGGAGGATTAGTGCTCCTCCCTGTAAAACAATTAACTCTAAGCCCTTGACCACCCCGTTTGGGATACATGGCGTCTGGCAATGAATGAATGAAAGTTCTAAATGGAGTACAGTAATAAAACAGTAAGACTCAAAAGTGTGGGAATGCATAAGTGCTATTTAAAGATTCACTCATCAGGAATTTATAAAATGTTGAGTAGAACATTCTAAAATTCGTCTTATATTAATATTGCATTTATTTGTTCCATGCATAATTTGCCTTGAAGTAATCGGCCTTTAAGATAGGAGACCTTACATTCCTTGGTGTGGAATTGCCTGTTATCAATGTCAGTATACACTTCGCAGAGGAAATCGAATATTGATATGGAAGTATTTTCAGCAGCGAATATTGGGGGGTTCATATAATCCAAGATAATGGATTGTGGAGGGAGGACTTGGTTTGCCATCAGTGCCAGAGTTTAAGTTGACAGAGATGTAGGAATAGTCACTGTACAGTAACAAGTTGAGGATGTGTGGGAGACACGGCAAGCAAGGCAGTAGTGGTGGTGTGTGGCGGGGTTGCTGGTGGCGTAGTTATAACAGACAGAGAAGGAAGAGGCAGTAGTGAACATGGCTGAAACTCTAGAGAATCAGTTGGGGAAGAAAGAGTAAGAGTATCTGGATCAAAATTATCTGGATTTTCTACATCGGCGGTAGGATTAGGAGTATTGGTAGTGGTAAATGATGTATAAATATTATCAGTAACAGTGGCAGTAGTCAGAGAAGCTGACTGAGATTCTGTGTACGATTTTCTGCTACGGAAGAATGCCACACCATTATCACTAACACAGCCCTCATCTTCAACCTCATCTCCATTCATCTGTCGAATGGGAGAAAGCTCAGCTTTACGGATGTAGCCCATGAATGAGAATGGAGTCTGAATAGGAGGGGGTATAGAGAAAGAAAAATTAAAATAAACAAATACAATTACAAATATGAAATATATGCAATCAGTATAATATGAAGGAGAATGATGTATATGCCATAAATGTTATAAAGAAGTGAATTAATAATATACTGTACAATGAAAAGTATGTGGAAGAAAATGGCTTTAAGAAGAGTGAATAAAGTGAATGGTGAAATGAATAATAAAAATGAAGGATGTAATGTAATAAATTAAATCAGATGAATGATGATATGAATCACAATCTGTAGAGAATGGCACAAGCATTCTCTATGGGAAGGTAAAAATATAAGAGAACAGTATTATAATTATTTACAAATGTGTTCAGTGCGACTGAAAAGAATAGTTCACAGCCCAGAGCAGGAGTGAGGTTGGAGACCCCACCCAGTCAGGAGAGCGGAGACAGTATAGTCTGGCAGTCGGTGGACTCCACCTTGATTTGACGTTTCATTTTTTTTTTAAATTGTGGTTTCTGCTTGCCTACATCATCAATTTGAGGAAATGCATTACTGGACGTCCGTCTGTATTGAGTATTTTTAAATACTGAAGAAAAGATCTTAAAATCAACATAATTAATATTTTCATTTAAATGGTTTTAACATCTTGAATTTGAGACGATCTCTTTGCCAGCCTCCAGTATAAGTCCAGGGGCACCAGCTTGGAGGAACTGGCTAACACTCCCGCACCGCACCCCCCCCCCACCTTTTTTTAGGCTTAATGAGAAGAGTGAGCTCTTACCCTTTGCCGAAGCTTAAGGGCCTCTGCTCCTCCATTAATAATTAACGTATGCAATATGTTTATTAAACATTTTATTTTCTCTTCAATAGCAGAAAAATAATTTAGTATGGTCAATACAAAATCATAAAAGGTAAAGCAAAGTTGACTTCTTTTTAAGGAAATATTCCTTCTTATTCAACCTCCACCAAAAACTTCTTGTTTCAGCTCTTATTTAATGGATTATGAAAAACAAAACTTTCATTGTTATTCATGTTATCTTTCTTAAACAACTGAAAATATCCCTTAGTGATACAAATACAAAATCATAAACAGTAAAACAAAGTTGACTTTCTATAAAATGATATTTCATCCTCCTCCTCATCTGATACACGAGTATGATCATTACAACATGTCAATGATGCATGGCTTGAACAAAATTCTGTGCATAAAAATTTTCCGCGATTGCCTCTGCATTTTGAAGATATACATGGGTTCCCACTTGGGCAGCTGCACTTGTTCAGCTTCAAAATCCTGTCAGGCGCAAGTTTGACTTTTGTGGGTAGAATTTTTGGCAGCAATGACACTGTTTTGTCGTCTTTTATCCACCCATAGTTAGTGGCCTCCAGCTTTGGTGGATGAAACTGAAGGGCATTCTTATAAATAAGAGTCTGCAGGTGAGCATGCTTAAAACTCTCAACAAAAGCCTCCACCGTCGGGGGTAGTGTGGCTAGTGGAGGAGTATTTTTTTGTTCCACTCCTACCAATCTTTTCCGTCCAAACTTTGACTATGGTTTCTGGCATATATTTAGTCATTGGCTGTCCATAACATGCACCTATGAACTTTGTCACCTGGTCTAAGACATGTGACCATTCAGTTTCAGCATCACCAATAACATCCAGAGATGATGCACCACGTTTAAAAACACTGTACATTTTTCATTTCCCTATCCCAAAACATGCTTCATCAGTATCACAGCCTTGGCAACAGTATGACAACCTGTTAATACATGATCTTCTAGCATTGTGGGAACGACAGAGTGGTGTTTCTGCACAGTTGATTTGATATCAGTGACAGTTCTGCCCTTGATTGGTGAGTCCATTACCACTGGTGTATGTAGACCTTGCTGCTGATAGTGATATAGTAAAATGACATACACATCAGTGGCATCACAAAGAATACTGACCTGTTTCTGATTTGTAACTGCAAAATGTATAGCCTGTTGCACAATTATATTATCTGCTTCTTCATGGCTTGTTGAAAGACCTGTTCTTGGTGTGAAACCACCCACTCCATTTTCTAAAGGAATTTCTTCTTGTCCCGTTACCACAAGTTTGTATTTGGCGGAAATCAACATCTTGAAGGAGGCTGTTGCAAGTGAAATCAATCAACTGCTTCTTATTCTGTGTTACAGTTATAGTAAGGTAAGATTCTGTGGGGGCAAAGGTGATGTGGGACTCAGCTGAAACATTCTGATGCCTTTTGGTGCTAAAATCATGATATCTGTCAAAGACTAAGTAGAATCCCCTATTTCTAGTCTCACTTTTATCAGGTCATTGAATTAACTCACAAAGTTCTGGACTACATGCTGTTGGAAGGAACAGGATGATGACCAGCGGGGAATTCACAAAAGAGCTGAGCCGTCAATTACTGTCCACAAAGCATCACTTGCAGCATATCTAGCTGACTGTTCTATCCTAAGCTGATATCTGTAAGACTGATTCTGACTTGGATATATGCAAATCTCCGGAATCAGTGAAAATTGCTGTAAAAGCAGGAGAGAGCTCACATGAGATATTTTTTTCAATATTCATATCTCTCGATTTTGGTCTAAGTCCTATTACCCTTGAGTATATTAAGTTGTATAATAAACGTGACACCTATCTATATTGAAAGACTTCTTTGTGGCTGCCATTGTTTCTGTTTTCTTTGGTATGGCGTCACAGAATCCTTGAGGAAGTTTCCTTTCAAATTCCTCCATTTGTCTAGTACCATTTTCAGCTGTTCTGTCAGCATTTGCTGATGGTGGTGCAATAATTCCATTCACTACATTAATGACGCCCTTTGGATGCTGTTCAAGGTTTAGTGGGGCAATGCAGAGATGGAGTTTTAGTCTTAATCTTTCTCTGTCACCTTTATCAGCAGTGATCCCTGCATTCGCTTACTCTTTGCGAACTGTTTGCATGCTAGGTGAAGGTTCATTCTCTTGTATGTTTGATATATCTTTAACTACCTTACCACATACATGCAGAGTAAGTGCCCAGGTCTTCAGCGTTTCATGTCTCAGGGTATTTCCTATTATTCCAACGTTACCATGACCAAACTGCATGAAGCTAGTTTCTATAAACATATCACTCCATAAGTCATTCCAAACACCTTGTTTGTGTCTCATCACATGTGAACCTTTCATGAAGTGGGTAAGGACATTTTCAGTCAAGGATGCCACGCTTCTTAGATAGTATACTCCATACCTTGCATAATTTTCATGCCTGGAAGCAAAGAAGAATGGTAACATGAGTTCAACTGCATACAGGTGAAGAGGCCACACGCTTTCTCGTTCTGCCTTCACAAATACAGTATCATCGTTATCAGTATGGTTTAATCCGAACATCAATCCTTAGCTTTGCAGTACGACTTCTAGTTGTCAGGCCTTCTGACACAGTCAAGAGGTTATTGTGAGAGGTTACCTCATCTTTACTGACAATATCTCTAAGCAGCTCTTCGGTCAATAAGCTCACAGCTCTCCTATGCACTGGAAACTTCTTTCCACTTAGCATTTTTCCAAAACCTCCAAATACAGCTTCAAAATTTCTGCCAGACCAGGTTCTGCCATCAGTGTTCCAACAGCACCAATAAAACTCATTAGCATATGCATTCCTCCTTATATTGGAATAAGACTTGGAAATAGACTTGGATATGTACACTTTATCTGAACTGCGACTTTGTGAATTATGGCGAACAGTTCTTCTGTAGAGCTCCCAGTGCCTCAGACGATCATGGTTGTTAATGTCCATACACTTCTGACCACAGCTTGAACTCAAAGAAGAAAGAAAAAATTATATAAATCACAAACCATGAGAAATACAAAGCAGTTTTTTTTTTTTTTTCACGAAAATTCTTCGGCATTTCATATTTTGTATTGCATCTAAAATTGCACAAACCTGACAGGTATCCAGTAAAGATTGTTGTATAATAGATGGTTTGAGCAAGGAAAATCCACAACGAAAAAAACTTAAGACGCCCGAAAAATGTTCACCGTAAAAACAGCATTTGGTAGCCGTACTAAATGGATAAAGCTGGATAGCACAAGTTGTGGCGTGGCCGTATGTGAATGGCGGTGCCATGCTCCCCAGGCAGAGCGGCTAGATTGATTGGAGAAGAAAAACTGTGACTTCGAGCACTGCGATTGGCCACACTCCCTCCTCAGTGACGTCTTTATGGTGGCGGTTAGGGATGGCTCTGGGTTGTGGTGGGGTATTAGGGGCTGAGTCACTGGGTCGTGGTAGGGTGGGGGTGACTAAGCGGTTGATGGAGGTTGAAAAATGTCAGCGTGGGGCAGGGCAGGATCTCAGCAGAACAGGGGCTCACCAAAAATTCGCAGAATACACAGCCACAAGCCAGGTGAACAAAGGGCGAGGCAGGAGGCTGTAGGCAAGAGGCAGGAGGAATGGGGCAAGGCATGGGCAAGTGGCAGTTGCACAGAGTATGTACAGTCACGGAAAGTTCCACATTAACCACCTCTCGAAGCACTGGTGTGAGACGGGTGAAAGTGAAGCAGCAGCCAGGCCTCATGTGTCTGGTAAAATGACATTGGTTTAGAGTCTAGCTTGAAGGGAAATATTAAATCATGGTAACAGAAGTGTCCCCATTTATTGCTGCAGATATCGATTTGCGAGAAAGTTCTTACAAGAAACTAAACTCACATTTCTGGTGATCAGATCAGAAGCACGGATTTCAAGGCTAATTTTGAAACCTAAATTCAATGCAGTTTTAATCCTTTCTGTTCGATGGCTCTTTATTTCCACTTTACCAATCACAGATAGCTTAAGATCTTTTACGAATATTACCTGAATTCAGTTCCATTTCAAAATCTTCTCCCTCTCAATTCAAGAGTTTCCCTTACCCTGAGCAAATGCTCCACCTCCCTGCTCCATTCCTTTTCAAGAGTTCCCCCTCACAGTTCAAGAGTTCCTTTCAGCCTAAAACAGTCCTAATGAATTTCCAGTCTAA
>NC_136972.1:13696425-13716425 GCF_032717465.1 Coenobita brevimanus | reverse complement strand
AAGAATAGATAATTTGTCTGATGCTGCAGTTTTAGCTGATGAATATGTTCTCACTCACAAGAGATATTCTAAAGAAAAAGGGAAAGCTGAGAGTAAGTACGTTGCCTCTACTCAGAGTACAGGTAACAGGAAAGAGAATAAAGATGATGTTTCTCAGGAAGTAAATACCAGCTTCACCTCTAGATTTCAGAAAAGTAAATGTACTTATTGTAGTAAGCTTGGTCATACTACGGAGAGATGTTTCAGGAGACAGCGTGATGTGAACAAAAAGGAGTCTTTAAATATTCAGTCAAGTGGTCTAGTGTCCACTCTTGAGAGTTCCCAGAATTCTTTAACTGAGTTAACTGAACCTGCTTTGAGGGGTAACTTAAATTCTCATGATGGAGCTCCTCTTTTGAGCAGTAACGTGGGTGACACTCTCAAGAGTTCATGTGCTAATTTCCTGTCTGATGGTTTTGTCAGTCCTCTGGACAGTAATGACAGGAAATCAGTTAAAATATATCGTGATACAGGTGCTTGCCAATCCCTTATGCTGACCAGTGTTCTAGGCTCTAATGTTAATTCCTCTGATGAAACTGTAATCTTACAAGGTGTAGGGAATAATTACTTCTCTGTCCCTCTGTGCAGAGTGAATTTAGAGTCTGGTTTTGTTAATGGTTCCGTTATGGTTGGGTTGGTTGAGACACTCCCAATGTCAGGTGTAACTTTCTTACTTGGAAATGATATTGGTGGAAGTCAAGTGTGTCCAGCTCCTCAGTTGTCTAGTGAGCCAGTGGCTGCGTCCCAGGATTGTGATGTCCCTGATGTGTTCCCTGCATGTGCTGTCACTAGGGCTAAGTCTAAAGTTACTGGTGATTTAGAGGATAATGATGATGATGATGTTATCCTAGCTGACACTTTTCTTGCTAATTTGGACCACTCACCAGATGAGGCAGTACCCCGTAGTGTTGATAATTTGTCTCATCAAGAGTTGGTTGAGTTGCAGGTTGCTGACCCTGAGTTGAAAGGTCTAGCTAACTCTGCTTACAGTGGAGAAGAGTCAGCCGGTGCTTCTACTTGTTGTTATGTAAAGTCAGGAGTACTTATGAGGAAGTGGAGACCCCCAACAGCATCAGCTGACTGTGAATGGGAGGTTGTACATCAAGTTGTCATCCCTCGTGTTTGTAGGCAGGATATCATTCGAGTGGCTGATGATTCCAGTTTGGCAGGACACCTTGGAGTGAGGAAGACTGTGGCACGCATTTTGAAACACTTCTACTGGCCAGGTATCTTCAGGGATGTTTCCTGGTATTGTAAGTCTTGTCACACCTGTCAAGTTGTGGGGAAGTGTAATCAGACCGAAAAGGTTGCACCTCTAGTTCCCATTCCTCCTTTTGAGGCGCCATTCACCCGTGTGTTGGTGGATATTGTGGGCCCTCTTCCTAAGACTTCTTCAGGATTTTCTTATGTGTTGACCATGATTGATATGGCTACTCGTTATCCTGAAGCCATTCCACTTAGAAATATCTCAGCAAAGAACGTGGTTAAGGAAATGCTAGGGTTCTTCACAAAGTTTCGTCTGCCTAAGGAGGTACAGTCAGACCGGGGAAGTAATTTCATGTCGAATGTTTTCAAGCAGTCTCTGAAAGAGTTGGGCATCTCCCAGATCACGTCTTCAGCTTACCATCCCCAGACCCAAGGAGCGTTGGAGAGATATCATCAAACACTCAAATCGATGCTCAAGAAATACTGTTTGGAACATCAGAAAGACTGGGATAAAGGTCTTCCATTCGTTGTGTTTGCCGCAAGAGAATCTCCAAATGAATCACTGGGCTTCTCACCTTTTGAACTACTGTTTGGCCATGAAGTAAGAGGACCCCTTAAGTTACTCAAGAAATGCTGGCTGTCGGAGGAAGATGACGTCAACCTGCTGGAGTATGTGATGAAGTTCAAAGAACGGCTGTCCACTGCTTTACAGCTGGCGAGAGAGAATTTAGGAGCTGCTCAGGAGAAGATGAAGACTTGGTATGACAAGAAGTCCAGGTTACGCCACTTTCAGCCAGGAGATCAGGCTTTGATTCTGCTACCAGTTCATGGGCAACCTCTTCAAGCCAAGTTTAGTGGCCCTTATTTCGTGGAGAAGAAACTCAGTGATGTCAGCTATGTCATCGCCACACCAGATCGTAGAAAGAGCAAGCAACTATGTCACATCAACATGCTAAAGTTATATCACAAGCGGGACGAAAATAATCCAGTCTGCACTGTAGCTGTTCCACCCGAGTCTGCAAGTGAAGCTCTCCCATGCAGTATGAGCCTGAGTGATAGTTTGGGGAAGAATCCTGATATCATGAATGATCTCCAGACTAAGCTTTCTCATCTACCACCCAAGGAAAGGCAGGAGTTTTCGGCATTACTGCAGGAGTACCCGCAAGTGTTCCGTGCCACTCCAGGAAGAACCACTGTGTTGATGCATGATGTCGATGTTGGAGACGCAAAGCCAATTAAATTGCCTCCTTACCGTGTGAATCCAGTGAAAGTTCCTCTCATCCAGAAGGAGCTTGGCTACCTGTTGGACCACAAGATGATTGAGCCCTGTCAGAGCGAGTGGAGTTCTTCTGTCACACTGGTCCCCAAGCCAGGTGGGTCACAGCGGCTTTGCATTGACTACAGACGTTTTAATCAGATAACCAAAACAGACACTTACCCTCTCCCTCGTGTGGAAGATTGCATAGACAAGATCGGAAAGGCTAGGTACATAAGTAAGTTTGATTTGTTAAAGGGATACTGGCAAGTACCTATGACTGAGCGTGCTAGGGAGATCTCATGTTTTGTACTATTAGGAAAGACTTTTGCATGGTCTGTAGTGCCATATACAGATTGTTTTAGAGTAATAAGAAATTTCCTTTGTAAATTTCTTTTTTCTTTGTGGGGAGGTGTTACATAGCCTATGATTTCATCATCCTTTGTGTAATTTTAACGCACAGTTGCTGCATGTTTGATCACGAGCGTGTTCTGCCTCAGTCCCCCCCTTCTACCGTTATAGTAGAGTGAGTCGTTCTCTCTGTTGTACTTTGCGGGATTTTCAGCTCTCTGTCCCCATGGCTTCATTTGCGCGTCCCTCTTACAAGTTGTATCGGGCTCTGCCGGCCCCTATATAATGAGCTCAGTTTCTGCATCATGGCCACTTAGATCTGCTCCTCATTTTGTTCACATCTCTGTCCTCCCCTGTACAGATATTATTATTGTGAGTGCTCAAGAAATCTCCAACCATCTAGCAGCTGTGTGTAATTTGAGTATAACTGTTGTTGCATTTTTTCTTGTACTGTATAGCATAAGTTTAATTTGTAGGCCTGGTGAAGTTTTTGTGGTTCGTGTGGGGTTCTTTATGTCAGTCATTTTTTATAATAGTTTGTATCTGTAATAATTTACCTGGCATTCACTGAGTATTATCTGGTATCTCATTTTATCAGGGCTGACTTAGATAAATTTATTCTTGCTAATTTCGTGTTAATAGAGGCTATTGCAGTTAACCATATATTTAACCTGTTTTTGCCATTACATTATCCTTATGAGTCCTGAATATTTTGTTGTTAATTTAAGCATTAAACTTTAACTTGTAATTTTACCTAATTCTTTTGTTTTGAACCTGGAACTTTACGGGACAGTAGTGACTCTTCGTATTCTCACCTAAAGTGTACATTATCTTTCTCTGTTCCGTAACAATATATATATATATATATATATATATAATGCGGGTATAACTGGTTGGAGAATGGCTGGAAGAAGGACGGATGTGAGAAGGGAGGAATAGATCAGTGGGATGGTAGCAACAAAGAGTCGAAATGGGGAAAGCCCCAGGAATTGATGGAGTATGTGGTGAAATGATGAAGCGTAGGGGAGAGATGGTAGTAAAATGGATATGGAAGATGTGCAGATTTGCCTGGTAGGAAGGTAGAGTCTTGGAGGATAGGAAGTCAGGTATAGTTATTCCCCTGTACAAAGGAAAAGGAGTAAAACAAGTTTGTGGTAATCACAGAGGTATTTGTCCTCTTTGTGTAACAGGAAATTTATATGGTAGAATACTTACTGACAGAGTTAGGAAAATAACACAGGATTTAGCTGGAGACGAACAGGGAGATTTTTAGGAAGAGGAGAGGTTGTGTGGGTCAGATATTCATACAAAGGTCTTCAGTGGAAAAGTTTAGAGAGGAAGGAATGGAGTTGTATGCAGCCCTCATGGATTTGGAGAAAGCATCTGACAAAGTGGATAGTCAAGGAATATGGAAAATATTAAGAAGACCGGTACATAGAGTAAATGGGAACCTGTTGAATGTCGTGAAGAGTATGTATGATGGTGCTAAGGCTGCAGTGCTTGTGAATGGTGTAGTGAGGGATTATTTCTATCTGAATGGTCGGATTGAAACAAGGATATATATATATATATATATATATATATATATATATATATATATATATATATATATATATATATATGTACCCCCTCCACAATATGTCTACCCCCGATGTATATATGTCCCCCTCCAATGCATACATGCCCCCACTAAACTTGCTAGGTCAGCATGCATTCCCACGCCTGAAGACGGCGTTATTGCATCAGTTGATACCAGGCAGCCGAGTCGGGCAGACTATTTTACTGTGAGCTTGTAATAAACTCCTTATCTAGCCGTTTGTACACGGAGTTTCTATCACCAAAGTATTGCAAGTTACATTTGGTAGCAGCGGTGTTTCGAACCATCAGATTCTGACCGCCTCCTTGGATTTTTAGTGCTACAACAAGATACACGACGTCTCGCATCTGCCAGCCTCGCCCCTCCTCCGTGCCTCTAGTGTTGTACTACCTGGCTGTGCTTTCCGAGTGTACAATTTTTTTCACCAGTGCTCACCTCTCAAACAACCGCACCCATACGCCTTGTTCCTGACCGCACGTGTCACCATCGCCGACCTACGCACCTGTTGCACCTGTTCCCAGCACCTGTTCCGAACTCATCATAACTCCTGCCCCCACGGTGCCACTTATCACTGTCTGCCCACTGCCTGCCCACCACCATTCTCTGCATTTTCAACTCAACAGCTCTACACCTGCTTTGCACCAACATCTGCCCTCGCCACCCACCACCGGCCTCCGCCGCCGCCGCCACATCTGGTCTGCATTACGGAGCCTCCTAAGACCGCCACTCCCTGCCGGTGATTCATAGCGGCATCTCTTCTCCTCTCCGCCCAGCTGTCTCTCCACCGCCGCCCCGCCTCGCCCCGCCTGCCCCGCCCCGACCAGCCCCGCTCCAGCCCAGCTACGCCCAGCCACCCCTGCACGTCATCCATCTCGACTCTCTACTGTGTAACTATAGTATATCTTTCCTTTCTATAGAGATTATCCTCGATTTTCTCTACAGATTGGTTATTGTAAATATTCCATCTCATTTCCATTACCCCGTTTTCATCTTCACCTTCGTTATTTATACTCCATCTCATCCTTCGCATTTTATTTAAGCCATCCATCCCCGCACCTTCATTCATTTTCACACCTACTCATGTATTCCATTCCCTCATTGTTATATTATACATTTCCACCTACATATCCATCTTCATCCTTTCATTTTCCATTGCCGCACTAAATGTCATACTTTCCACGTCAACCGCTTAACACCAGCTCTCTCGCCCCGGAAATATCACCTGCTCATACCCCGTCTGCCGACTCTAACACAATCACTCTTTTACGAAGTGGCAAAGAGTACCACCGCCCTGTACCTGAGACTCCCGTTTCACTTCCCGCAGAATCACTTACTACCCATGCTACACTCGTAAATCCAGATACCTCCTCCTCTACTCCTGCCTCTACTCTCCCTTCTTCTTCCTCTACTCCTTCCCCTGTCGTTACCTCTCCTGCCTCCCTTCATACCCCGTCTTGCTCGCCCTTAACTGCCACTACCTTCTCTCTCTCCCACACCTCTCCTGCCGCCACTTCTGCACTTCCAGCCATGGCCAACCCTCCACAGTCTATCTATCTCGACGATGAAAATCGTCCCAAATTTACCGGCCAGGACCCAACTTGGTCTGTCTATCATTTCCTCAGAGAAGTCGACACAAAAATACACAATAGACAAATAACCAAGGAATCACTCAAAGTAGCTTACCTCCTCGGTCGCTTGCACCGTGGCAAATCGGACATCGGATCCGCGATCCGTGCAGGACATGTCGATAGCATTCGTACCTTTGCTGATTTTCGTACGGAACTCATCAGCCTTTGTTGCCAGCATTCAAATACCGCGTCTCTCATGGGATTCATTAATCTCCTAAACTAACTAGATGAGGACTTGCGCGTCCCAGCACAATATGCCAAGCTCCGCGAAGCTGCCACCACCATGAAAGCAACTAGTAGCGAGATGCTCCAATTACTGGTAGGCACGAAATGGTTAGAAGACAAGAATGGCGTTCCAATGCTTTCACTCACCAACTTTGCTGACTTAATTGGTTACCTCAGATTCCTTCACTGGCTTACTCCTAAACAGCGAGAGCTAGCCTTGGTAATCGGTTTCAATCCAGGAGATAAAATTATTCAGGTCACTAAAGCCATTCATGAAAGAACAGGTTCGAACTACACGCATCAGGGCACTTGGCCTAATCAGTCTGTCACACCTCCACTACCCCAGACCAATCTCGCTCCCGTCCCACCACATGCGGCAGACCTGCCACACATCGCTCTCCTACCTCAGGTCGTGATCAATCTAGCGCCCGATGGAACAGACAATCTTCGATTCCCTGCTGGTACTGTGGTCATCCTGGACATCGAGCATCCAGTTGCGACCGTACATACAGACGTCCTCACTTCCAAACCAGACAGCGTACGCCTTCCTGCTCACGTCGTCCACACTGCAAATACCACAAATCAAGCACGACTCACACCACTGAGGAATGTCGTTACCTCAACCGCCCACAGTCGGGGGAAGCGCCGCGCCCATATCAGACCAATATCACGTAGAACCAGAAACCCAACTCCCCATCCTCCATGTAGGTCCCATAACATCCTCGGGTTTAGTCATTCTCGGCAGCAGTCATGACATACCAACGTCATTCTTCTTGGACACAGGATCTATAGTAAATCTCATCTCCGAAAATTCCTTACAAATTATTCATCGCCATCACAACCACGTCAGTTTCCTAGAACCACCAGACATTCGCCTATGTGGTGTCAACGGCTCAGAGTTTAAGGTTAAGGGAAGAGTCACCCTTGAAGTCAAACTCCACAGAGATTTGCCCCCTATCCCCATTGAATTTCATGTCACTAATGACTTGCAGTATCCCGCAGATGCCCTTATTGGTTTCTCCACCATGGCACAACACTCCATTGCATTATTACCTGCTTGTGGTAGTATAGACATTTCTGGACTCCCGGTTTACACTATGGAATGTCCCCGTCCTGTTCTTACGATCAAATCAGTCCTTCAATTACCTCTGTCCCTATCACTACCAAAAAGTCCAACCCAGTCCAAACCACCACTATCATCATCTGAGAATACAGAGATCATTCCTTTACTGACTGCGAGCAAGGACATAAATTCCTCAATGTCTACTGCTACATCATCTCAGCCCTCGAACATGGCTCTTACCTCCTCTCCCGACAACACTATCGTTGACTCAGACATGTCTCAGTTACCTACCTCACACAGTCTGAATGATCTTCTCCAACACGCAGAGACGAAACGTGCAGTAACGAATACGTGCACAATTTTGTTACCGCATGAGTTCACCAAAGTCTCTGTTTGTGTTGCTGGTGCGAAAGAAGGAGTGGATGTACTAACCCTACCTGAGACGTGTTGTGTGAATGGCTTAACTTATGAGTCAGCGTGGTGTACAGTCTTAGAGGACAGTTTATGCTACCTGTACTTCCTCAATGTCACAAATGCTCCACTAAAACTTAAAAGTGGTGTAAAGATTGGAGACTTCCTAGTATACCCAGCGGCCGTAAAGGTGTGCCAGGATTCCTCAATTCCTACTATTCAGACTGATGATACGCCAATCGGTGTATGTACTATTAACTCTACTGGATCTGCGCCGACATATTCACCCGATATGCTCTCACATCTCACTTGCACAGATTTCCCAGAAAATACACCTCAACTCCTCGACCTTCTGACCTCGTACAGAAACGTGGTTGCCTTACCTGGTGAACTGATGGGTAGAACAGACCTTGTCAAACATACGATTGAACTACTCCCAGGAACTCAGCCGATTTACATACCAGCGTATTGATTTCCTCACAGCCAGAGAAAGCAGACAGATCAAATGGTACAGAACATGTTAGACCAAGACATTATTGAACCCTCCGTCAGTCCATGGAATAGCCCACTTTTCTTAGTACCAAAGAAGGACGGCAACTTTAGACCAGTAGTCGACTATCGTAAGGTCAATTCTGTCACCGTTCCAGACCGTTTCCCATTACCTGTCCTCACTGATTTGCTAGAATCCTTTGGTGACAATAACGTAGTCTTTTCATCTTTAGACCTCCTCAGCGGGTACTGGCAGGTCGAAATGGAAGAATCCTCTCGCCCAGTTACAGCCTTTAGCACCCCTTCCAGACATTTTCAGTTTAAGAGACTCCCTTTTGGTCTGAGAAATGCTCCTTCCGTGTTCATGCGACTTATCCATTCAGTCTTCAGCGGTATGATGGGACACTCTCTTTTTGCTTACCTAGATGATATAATTGTTGTGAGTAAATCCATCCCTGATCATTTTACCAAACTCAAGCAAGTCTTTGAACGCCTCCAGCTCGCAGGCCTGAAAATCAATCTCAGTAAATGCGACTTCCTGCGAAAGAAAATCAAATTCCTAGGCCATGTCGTAGATGCACAAGGCATTCATACTAATGAGGATAAAACTAAGGCAATCATTAACTTCCCAGAACTTACCACTACCGACGCTGTACGAAGTTTCCTGGGCCTCAGTGGCTATTATCATCGCTTCATCCGGGATTACGCGAAGATCGCAGCTCCTCTGACCCACTTACTCAAGCAGAATGTGCCCTTTGTTTGGACTAACGACCAGTCACAGGCTTTCCAAAAGCTAAAGACAGCTCTTGTAAATGCCCCTGTTCTAGCGTTCCCTGATTATACCACACCCTTCCTTCTCTGCACAGACGCCTCAGGCACTGGACTTGGTGCCGTTTTGATGCAACTCGATGAAGCATCAAGGAAGCGTGTAATAGCTTATGTTAGTCGCACCCTTACAACCATTGAACGTAACTACAGTATCACAGATCGCGAAGCGCTAGCGGTAATCTGGTCCTTGAAACATTTCAGAGATATAGTCTATGGTTATCCAGTGCATATCCAAACAGACCACCTTCCACTCTGTGATTTGTTCAAGACCCGCAACCTAACAGGTAGGTTAGCTAGATGGTCTGTCATCATCCAGGACTTTAATCCCACTTTTCAATATGTACCAGGCAAGTTGAATGTAGTTGCAGACGCACTCTCACGTCACGTAGCAGCAGCTATAACATCACTGCAGCCTGAAGTATCTGAAAACACTACACTAATGTCAGAAGTTGTTCGAAACTTTCAGCGCCAAGACCCCATGTGGTCCAAAGTCATTTATTTCCTAGAATCTGGCGATGCCTCGACCTTACCTACTCTGCCAGTATCACTAGATGAGTTCATACTAGATGATGATCTCTTGTACAGGAAAACACTGCTAACAGGCAAAGATATGCCCAATCGCGAAGTACGCCAACTTGTTGTCCCCCATGCCCTGATACCAAAGGTTCTTCATATTATTCATAATACTCCTCAAGCTTCCCATCCATGTAAAGACCGATGCTTGCGCCAAGCACGTCTCAAATACTATTGGCCAACCATGCGCCGCGATATCAATGCCCACCGTGACTCTTGCCTCTCCTGCCACTGCCACAAAGGATCAACCGGCTTACCAGCACCTCTCTTACAATACCCAATCCCATCACGACCATGGGAAACCGTCTCAATCGATCTCTTAAAACTACCTCTCACAGAATCTGGCGCTGAGTACTTGTTCGTAGCGGTCAACTACTTCTCCCGCTACTGTGTCCTCGTACCCCTCTCCGACAAGACCGCGAAGAGCGTTGCCCGTGCCTTTGTAGATCACGTAATTTGCCCGTTCAGTACCCCTCATACCATTCTTACTGACAATGGTACAGAGTTCAACAATAGCCTTCTAGATGAGATCTGTTGCCACTTTCATATCAGTAAGTGCAATGTCGTGCCTAACCATCCGGCTTCCAATGGCCTTGTCGAACGCCACAACCGAAAAATCTTAGAGTGCCTCAGACATCTAGGCTCCCATAGTTCATCCTGGGATGACTGGATTCCCCAAGTGGCATCCTCCATCAATAGTTCCATCAATGCATCCATTGCTGAATCTCCCTTCTTCGTCCTCTTTGGCTTTGACAAGGACCTCCCATACTCTCTCTTATCCTCAAAGCCAGAACCCATTTACAACATGGATGATTATGTTAAACTAAAATTGGCCAACTTCCAGACAATCCACCAGTCTGTCCAGTCCACTTTGGCTTCCTCTCAGGAGGACATGCTGCAGCGCCAACATAAGTCCGCCTCTCCTATCACTATCAATGTAGGCGATCTTGTCTTTGCTCATTCCCATACGCGTTCCTCTAAGTTGGATGACAAATTTACAGGGCCCCACCGCGTCCTCACTCAACAAGGCAACAAATTTCACCTCCAGGACCTGTCCACTAGGGACACCAGATGGGTCCACGTCGATGACTTAAAGCGAGCACCCTGTGGCCTCGTGTTGGAAGAGTCACTTACACAACCTCCTGCCCCCTCTTCCCCTCCTCCCATCCCTCAGTCTACCTTGTCTCCACCTATCCCTCAGTCTCCTTCCTCTCCACCTCCACCTGCTCATTCATCAACCAATCAATATCGGTCCAAACTGCGCTCTGCCCATCAACCTCTTCACGACCTCCCCCATTAACTCTACCCTGATTTTCTAGGTACGATGTTAGCGATCTCCCTGCTGGCAGTGCTGACCCTCCTGGGGTCTAGGTCAGGTCAGGACGATGGTGGAGTACGTCCCGGGGCCTTGGTCGGCTCGGGAGGCGAGGTCTCCTTGCGCTACGATCTTGCACCCCTGGCCGACGTAGCCATTGCCCTACCTGCCTACGCGCACCAGCTTCGTGGAATCAGGACCCATCTCACGGCCCTCATGGGGACACACAACCCGAATGAGTATCTCTATAACCTTTTCCTACCACTCTCCTGGCAATTGCAATACATAAGTAACAGATTCACTGAGCTCAATGACACATTTTCCATTCAGACATCCGTGGGTCGTTCTCGTGTGAAACGAGGTCTCTTCGACTTCGGCGGTGAGATTCTGAGTGGCTTGTTTGGCGTTGCTACAGCCCGTGACATTTCTGGCTTCAAATCTGATCTCACTCATTTAGCTTCAGCCCTAGAATCACAACGCCGAGTCATTAAAATCCAACACACTATGTTACAGAAGCTCACAACCCAACTCAATGAAGTCACGTCCACTCTAAAAAATTTCACCGATATCTTACAACACCACCTTTCAGATCTCACCGTTATCTCTCAGTTCTTCTACCTCAAACTCAACATGGATAATCTCCAACTAGCCATTGACTCTCTCTTGTCTCAAGTCTCTGCCTTGGTTCGTATCCTGGTCGATGCTATCAATGGACGTGTCATTGCCGACTTAGTACCTGTCTCAGCTCTCCGTTCTGTCCTGGAATGGGCTCACTCCACCTTTGGTCTCTCCCCAGTCCTCCCCTACTCCTCCCTTGAATATTATTATCCTGTTCTCGAAGCCACTCTTCTCACCACATACGTCATCGTCCATATTCCTCTCCGTTCTGCCATAACCTTTAACCTTTGCCACATCATTCCCTTCCCTTTCCGCCTCAACAACTCCTTGTTACAAGTCTCTGTTCCTTCAGAATATTTCCTCCTCTCCCATGATCATCTTTCCGTTGCCTTCCTTTCTTCCACAGACCTCCAGCAATGTTCCTCCCTTACTCCGACCTCTCGTCTCTGTGCTGCCCACCTTTTCACTATCTTCCCTAGCAGTGCTCCACCCTGTGAGTCTGCTTTAGTTCGCAACCATTCCATCTACTCGGCCTGTTCTTTTGTCCCAGCTCCTGACCTCCCGGTCCACCATGCTCAACTCAACAATGTCCAGTACTTCTTCTTTGCTGTTCCCATCTCTGTCACAATCATGTGTCCTAGTTCTTCGGTTCGATCCGTCCCCGCTAGTGGTCTCTACAAAGCACCTGACTATTGTACCGTCAAATCAGAGTCCGTCATCACTTACGCCACTCGCTATCACCACGCTGTCCGTAATCACTCCTATGACATCTTTCAACCACTCGACATGCCTTCTACCCTACCATCTGCCAACATTACCATCACCTCCCTTAACTTGCCCATGCTATCCTTCCTCAATGACGGTGCTTTCATTATGGATCAATTTTCTCTGGCCTTCAGCCGTTCATGGGTTCATCCAACAGTTGTGTTTCCCCCTGTGGTTATCGCTTTCATAGGTTTTCTACTCATCATATGTGCAGTGCATTATTGTGTCAGAAAACTGGAACGTCGACGCCAGGAAATCAGAGTCGCTACAGGCATAGTACGCCCTACACACGACGTAGAAACTCCCCATACTTAGTGCCGTCACATTCAGTGACTACCATTGCCATCTAACAATTAACCAAACTGTGAACAGAACTCTACCTACTAGAAATTGATGGTATTTCTTTAATGCATTACTGAGTGACAGTGTATCCTACAGAAAATACATAAGAAAAAAAAAAACATGAAGGAAGAACAACACTAGAACTCTCATATCTACTCCTTGTTTATCATGTATCATACTATTATCGTGTAATTCCCATTATGTCTTAATCCTTGTATATCTTCTATGTATATATCCTTCTAACTCCCTCCCCTCAACATGGCCATGTCTCCCCTACTGCCCCTGTATCATACTTATCCCTTGTACACACCTCCCGGTCCTGCCTTACTACCATAATCAAACGCCATTTAACTCCCGGTGTCAGGAGACACCATCTCAGTTACCCGGGGGAGTAGTGTACCCCCTACACAATATGTCTACCCGCGATGTATATATGTCCCCCCCCAGTGCATACATGCCCCCACTAAACTTGCTAGGTCAGCATGCTTTCCCACGCCTGAAGACGGCGTTATTGCATCAGTTGATACCAGGCAGCCGAGTCGGGCAGACTATTTTACTGTGAGCTTGTAATAAACTCCTTATCTAGCTGTTTGTACACGGAGTTTCTATCACCAAAGTATTGCAAGTTACATATATATATATATATATATATATATATATATATATATATATATATATATATATATATATATATATATATATATATATATATATATATATGTAGTGGTAGTAGGGGGCTCGCCATCCACTCACTTGATGTAGTGCTGCTCTCGGGTGTCTTCCCTTTCCTCTCCTCCATCCTTCTTTCCTTCCATCCTCTTCTGTCTTTCTTCCCTTCATTCTTCTTTCCTTGTCCTTCTCCCTACGGGTGACTTTACACTCCCTCTTCTGTCTTTCTTTCCTTCATTATTTCCTCTTACTTCTGCCTGTGGGTGACTACACAAAGTGACAAGCCAAATGGTTTCCTGTACACCAGGAAACCATTTACTTTGCTGAGTGGTAACCATATAACCAAATTTTTTCACCTGGGGGTTAAGTGGGTAGTTACGGCACTCCAATCAGGTTGAGCCGGTGAAGGTTTATATCCAAAGGGTGGCTGGGGTTTATTGCTCATGTAATGCCACTCAGGGATGAGTGAGGATGGTCAGTCTCATCTTAAATGTCAGGACCAACTTGCAGAGCCCCGGGCTCCTATGCTCCTCATTGGGCAACATAGGATTGGATGATCTCTCTCTCTCTCTCTCTCTCTCTCTCTCTCTCTCTCTCTCTCTCTCTCTCTCTCTCTCTCTATATATATATATATATATATATATATATATATATATAGATAGATAGATAGATATATATATATATATATATATATATATATATATATATATATATATATATATACATATATATATATATACATATATAGGGAGCCTCTGTGGCACAGTGGTAGAATGTGTGTCTCGGACACTGGTGGGCGCGGGTTCGCCTCCCGCCAGAGTTGTAAAAACATTGCAAAGCGTTGACCAAGCCACTTACTGCTTTGGCGGACATAACGGGTGCTCTGGTTGAACTACAGTAGTGTCGCATACTAGTATGGTGACATCCAGTCGGCTTAACGTGGGCAGATTACACTTGGTTCACAGACTACACACTCATCCAAAGACACTCCAACATTACAATCACACTCACAAGCACTTCTCACCGTACATACAGTCTCTACGGGACAGCCTAAGCCACTAGGTAGAGATACATTGGCTGTATCATCACTGCTTCGGTAGGGATAGGCTGGTGCTGCAGTGGACACTGAACGGCTGATGATGATATATATATATATATATATATATATATATATATATATACACACGCTATGCATACAGTGTAAGAAGCTTCGTAGAAGATGACAGACTTGATCACTTAATGACTGGACTGGAAAACATTAGTTGGGATATTGCAGGTTTGAGGGAAACCCACAGATAGTAAGAAAAAATAATTCAGCTTGAAGACAGCAACCACTTATTTTACTACAGAGGAAGTCAAAATGAAAGAGTTAGTGGTATAGGATTTCTAATTAACTGAAATCTTGCAGACAACATTGTTAAATTCAGCAATGTACCTGTCAGAGCAGCATTGGTTGTAATTAAACTGTGCAAAAATATACCCTGAAAGTAATACAAGTATATGCACCAACTTCTCAAAGTTGAGGTGAAGGAAAGGAAATATTCTATGACGACATCTCCCACATTATGGAAGAAGAAACGACCACATATACTATACTCATAGAAGACTTCAATGCAAAAGTTGGGAAAGCAAAAAATGGAGATGCATGTGTGGGAAAATTTGGAGTGAGGGAAGGGAACGAAAGAAGAGATATGCTGGTAAATTTTGCTGAAATGTATAACATGAGAATAATGAACACATTCTTTCACAGAAGAACATGATAAAAGTGAATCTGGAGAGGCCGAAATGGAGAAACAAAGAATGAAATCGACTTCATTATAGCAGACGATAGCACGATCACAAATGTCACATTTATCAACAGAGTAAATATAGGAAGTGACCATATAATGGTGGGCTACACAGCCAGACTCAGTTTCAGAAGTGAAAGAAGGAAGATGATTAAAGATGAAATGATATGCCCAATAAAAGTAAACGAAAACAAAGCAACCTCTCAGTTGGAAATAAGGAACAGATTTCACGCTCTAAGTAATGCTGAATGTGGCATAGATGAGCTGAATGACAAACTACCAGTACAAAAGTGCTAAGAAAATCAGCGGAGGTAGAAGAAAAACCTAATACAACCAAAGCCAAGTAGTATTCAGAGAAGACACTAGAGCTTATGAAAAAAGAAAGGAAATTAAAGTAAAAACAAAGATGAAACAGAACGAGGGGAATTTAATAATCTCATCAACAAGACACAGAAGACAAGAAAAAAGAAAGCAAAACATGGATCAAGTCAAAGAAACCATCAAAAATGGAAAAAGTCTGAAACAGGTCCAAGGTAAAATGGCACTAGGAAAGCAACAATTACATCACTGAAAGACAAAAACGGTGAAGTCATTAAATGCAGAGTTAAGATGGTGAAGAGAGCTGAAGAATTTTACAAACAACTGTATGCATCAAAGACCGTAGTACCAATAGCTTACTTTTCAGCTGACATAAGTGAAATACCTAAGGTTACACCAGACGAAGTAAACATTTCTCTTAAAAATATGAAAAGAGGGAAGGATCCGGGAGAAAATGGAATAGTAGCAGATTTACTGTTGGATGCAGGAGCAGGAGTACAAAACTTGTTTGCTCACTTATTTAATCAATGTATAAAACAGAAGAAAATTCCCAAAACATGGTGTAATACTATAGTTATTTTACTGTACAAAATGGTGACTCAAAAGATCTTAGTAACTATCGACCCATTAGCTTATTATCAGACATTTACAAACTCTTCACTAATGTCCTTACGAACATAACAACAAATTTGGAGGAAAATCAACCTCATGAACAGGTAGGATTCCGAAGCAGGTATTCGACTACTTGTAATATTATTGGCTTATATTTTACTTATAGTACCGAAAATACAATATTATTATTCTTAAATCTATTAGTAATATATTGTTATTTATTTAAAACACTTATACTTATGTTGCTAACTGAAAGCTTCTGTAACATTATTGGAACAAAATAGACTCTCTTGGAGACTGCCTATCAGCCGACTTTTATTGTGGCCTTTCTGTTGTTTCCGTGTTCCTGCCGTATTTACGGACAATTATTACATGGTGTCAGGTGTGGGGTACCCTCGAATGTCTCCCGAATAAGCTAATTATGACTGTATACCCGAAAGAAGAGGGTTTTCCGTGAAATAGCTGTAACAAGATAGCCTAGGCCTTCGTTGTCGTTATTGTTAGCAAAGGAAGATGGCCGACCATAATCGCCTGCCGGGTCCTCTTTCTTTGGAAGGTAGCTGTGCTGAGAACTGGAGGAGATTTATCCAGGAGTTCGAAATATACCTAATTAGCTCTGAAAAAGAAGGTAAGAAGAATGAAGTTAAGGTTGCATTACTCCTTCACTGTGGTGGTCGTGAGCTGCTGGACATCTACAACACACTTCCTGTGTCTGAAGAGGAAAAGAAAGACTACAAAAAGCTAGTGGCTAGTTTAAATTTGCATTTTGAACCAAAGAAGTATACCACATATGAGAGATATTTGTTTAATACAAGGACACAACAGCCAGGTGAGAGTATTGATAGCTTCGTCACAGACCTAAGAAAGAAGGCCAAGAACTGTAACTATGGTACCCTGCATGACGAATTATTAAGAGACAGAGTTATTTGTGGCATAATTGATGATACTTTAAGGAGCAGACTTTTGAGAATTGATGATCCTAGTTTAGAAGAGGTTCTGAACCAGTGCCGAACCCATGAAGTTAGTGAGGAACACCTAAAGGAATTTAATGCAGCTTTCCAGTCCACTGTTAATGTTACAAGTAAAGCCACCAAGACCAATGCAAGGAATACCAAGAGGAATGGAAGTGAACCCAACCACAACCCAATCGATGCACAAAGCT
Source organism: Coenobita brevimanus (assembly GCF_032717465.1). NCBI lineage: Eukaryota > Metazoa > Arthropoda > Malacostraca > Decapoda > Coenobitidae > Coenobita > Coenobita brevimanus. The sequence continues at coordinate 13,699,172 of NC_136972.1, read as the reverse complement.
GCAAGTTCTGTGGATTCCAGCACGTATTCAATCGCCGATTCTGCCCTGCAGCTGATCAAGAATGTCACAAGTGCGGGCGACGGGGCCATTTCAAGATTAAATGCACCTCCCAAGGACAGCGCAAGCCCCGAAGTAAGTCCGTAAGGAACGCATGTGTGGAACAGGACCACTCTTCTGGGTCTGATGAGTATCAAGATAAGACAGTGGGTTATCTGTGTGCTGAGAGTAAATCCTACAATATAAACTACTGTAAGTCTGGTAAGAAACATGATTTAATAGAACTTGAGCTTCCAGATCATCAATGTGAATTTAGGGCTTTGATTGACACTGGTGCTGAAGTTAGTGTGCTACCAAAGAAGATTTTTGATATGATGAAGCCCAAACCAACACTAGGTAAAACCAAGACTGTTCTTGTGTCTTTTACAGGAGATAAAGTTACTCCAGTTGGTAAAATTTGGATTGAATGCCTACATAATAGTCAAAGGTACAAACTTGTGTTTCATATTGTTGATCTTGATTGTAAGCCTCTGCTAAGTAGGAATGCCTGTGAACTTCTTGGTGTTGTTAAATTTATGAAACAAGTAACGGCAAAATCAACAGAATCTGCAATACCAGTGTCGATGAAGTCACTGATTTCAGAATATGCTGATGTTTTTCAAGGGTTAGGCTGCATTGATGGTAGAGTTCACCTAGAGGTGGATCCCAGTGTAAGCCCTGTAGTGCATCCTCCAAGGAAAGTACCTGTAGCACTTAGAACTAAACTGAAGACAGAATTAGATGAAATGGAGAAAAATGGAGTAGTTGTAAAAGAAAGTACACCAACTGACTGGGTAAATAGTATGGTGATAGTTGAGAAAGGTGACAAACTCAGAGTGTGCATAGACCCTAGAGATCTCAATAAAGCTTTAAAGAGACAACATTATCCCCTTCCTACCATTGAAGAAATCTCCACTAGATTGTCTAATGCTAAAGTATTTTCTGTCCTTGATGCCACCAAAGGATTTTGGCAGTTAGAATTAGATGAAGCGTCATCAAAACTTCTCACATTCAACACATGCTTTGGTAGGTACAGGTATCTGCGCTTAGGTTTTGGTGTTAGTCCAGCTCCAGAAATCTATCAAAGGAGGATGCACGAGATGTTTGATGATTTAGAAGGTGTAGAGGTTATAATGGATGATATTTTAGTATATGGAAGTGACGAGAGAGAACATGATGAAAGACTGAAGACTGTGCTACAGAGATGTAGAGAAAGAAATTTGAAGCTAAACTCAAATAAACTGAAATTAAAGACAGATCAGGTAGAATATATAGGTCATGTTCTTACCCCTGATGGATTGAAGCCTGATCCTAGAAAGGTGGAGGTTATAACAAAATTTCCACCTCCTCAGGACAAAACTGAACTTCTCAGATTCATGGGTATGGTTAACTATTTAGCCAAGTTCATTCCTAGATTGTCAAACATAAATGAACCATTAAGACGACTATTAGAGAAGGATGCTGACTTCCATTGGGGTGATGAACAAGTACAATGTTTTGAGAAATTAAAGAAACTAGTTAGTGAGGCTCCTGTTCTGAGATTTTATGATGTACGAAAACCTGTAACTCTAAGTGTAGATTCGTCTGGATATGCAATAGGGGCCTGTATCTTGCAAGATGATAAACCAGTTGCTTATGCAGCTACCTCACTCACTATAACACAGCAAAATTATGCTCAAATTGAGAAAGAACTTCTGGCCACTGTATTTGGTGTAGAGAAATTTCACTCTTACATATATGGAAAATCAGATGTTATTGTCGAGTCAGACCACAGGCCATTGGAAACCATTTTTAAGAAGCCTCTCTCCTTAGCTCCTCCAAGGTTACAAAGAATGTTGCTCAGACTTCAGAAATATACTCTTGAGGTAAAGTACAAGAAAGCTAAAGAGATGTATGTAGCAGATGCTCTGAGTAGAGTCAACTGGTCTGAGAAACTTGATAAATCCTTTGATGAAGTTAATGTTAATGTGGTTTCCATGGACTTGAATGTTGGTACTGGACTGGAAGTTGAGGTATTGAAACAGAAAACCAAGGATGACCCTACTCTGCAGATGCTAAAGGAATACACTCTTGAAGGATGGCCTGAGTGTAAGAATCAAGCCCCAGTAGAAATACATGCTTACTGGAACTTTAGAGAAGAGATTAGTTATTCCAATGGACTGTTAAGTAAGATGGATAGAGTAATTGTACCTAAAGAGCTGAGAAATAAAGTGATGAGGAATCTGCATAAGTCACATCAAGGTATTGAGAAAACTTTAAGATTAGCTAGGGACCTTGTATATTGGCCTGGAATGAATGGAAAAATGAAAGATCTGATTAGTTCTTGTGATACTTGTAATGCTTTCAGTAACCAACAAGTGAAAGAACCTTTGATGCCTCACCCAGTACCTGATTTACCTTGGCAAAAGTTAGGTGCTGACCTGTTTGAGCTAAATGGCAAATCATACCTAATCCTTGTTGATTACTACAGCAAGTTTGTGGAAGTTGATGAATTTTGAAACAACCCATGCTAGTTGTGTAGTAAAATGCTGTAAGCGTCAGTTTGCGAGGCATGGTATACCTGAAACTATACACAGTGATAATGGACCTCAGTTTACTGCTAAAGAGTTTGAGCAATTCTGTAAATTTTATGGTACCAGTATCCAACACACATCCTCTTACCCTAGATATCCTCAAAGTAATGGACTAGCTGAGAGAAGTGTTCAGACTAT
>NC_136972.1:13686425-13691425 GCF_032717465.1 Coenobita brevimanus | reverse complement strand
TGGTTGAGACACTCCCAATGTCAGGAGTAACTTTCTTACTTGGAAATGATATTGGTGGAAGTCAAGTGTGTCCAGCTCCTCAGTTGTCTAGTGAACCAGTGACTGTGACCCAGGATTGTGATGTCCCTGAGGTGTTCTCTGCATGTGCTGTCACTAGGTCTAAGTCTAAAGTTACTGGTGACTTAGAGGATAATGATGATGATGATGTTATCTTAGCTGACACTTTTCTTGCTAATTTGGACCACTCACCAGATGAGGCAGTACCCCGTACTGTTGATAATTTGTCTCGTCAAGAGTTGGTTGAGGTTGCTGACCCTGAGTTGAAAGGTCTAGCTAACTCTGCTTGCAGTGAGGAAGAGTCATCTGGTGCTTCTACTTGTTATTATATAAAATCAGGAGTACTTATGAGAAAGTGCAGACCCCCAGTAGCATCAGCCGACTGTGAATGGGAGGTTGTACATCAAGTTGTCATCCCTCGTGTTTGTAGGCAGGATATCATTAGAGTGGCTCATGATTCCGGTTTGGCAGAACACCTTGAGTGAGGAAGACTGTGGCATGCATTTTGAAACACTTCTACTGGCCAGGTATCTTCAGAGATGTTTCCTGGTATTGTAAGTCTTGTCACACCTGCCAAGTTGTGGGGAAGTGTAATCAGGCCAAAAAGGTTGCACCTCTAGTTCACATTCCTCCTTTTGAGGCACCATTCACCCATGTGTTGGTGGATATTGTGGGCCCTCTTCCTAAGACTTCCTCAGGATTTTCTTATGTGTTGACCCTGATTGATATGGCTACTCGTTATCATGAAGCCATTCCACTTAGAAATATCTCAGCAAAGAACGTGGTTAAGGAAATGCTAGGGTTCTTCACCAAGTTTGGTCTGCCCAAGGAGGTACAGTCAGACCGGGGAAGTAATTTCATGTCAAATGTTTTCAAGTAGTTTCTGAAAGAGTTGGGCATCACCCAGATCACGTCTTCAGCTTACCATCCCCAGACTCAAGGAGAGTTGGAGAGATATCATCAAACACTCAAATCGATACTCAGGAAATGCTGTTTGGAACATCAGAAAGACTGGGATAAAGGTCTTCCATTCGTTGTATTTGCCGCAAGAGAATCTCCAAATGAATCACTGGGCTTCTCACCCTTTGAACTACTGTTTGGCCATGAAGTAAGAGGACCCCTTAAGCTACTCAAGGAATGCTGGCTGTCGGAGGAAGATGACGTCAACCTGCTAGAGTATGTGATGAAGTTCAAAGAACGGCTGTTCACTGCTATACAGCTGGCGAGAGAGAATTTAGGAGCTGCTCAGGAGAAGATGAAGACTTGGTATGATAAGAAGTCCAGGTTACGCCACTTTCAGCCAGGAGATCAGGTTTTGATTCTGCTACCGGTGCATGGGCAACCTCTTCAAGCCAAGTTTAGTGGTCCTTATTTCGTGGAGAAGAAACTCAGTGATGTCAACTATGTCATCGCCACACCAGATTGTAGAAAGAACAAGCAACTTTGTCACATCAACATGCAAAAGTTATTTCACAGGCGGGACGAAAATAACCCAGTCTGCACTGTAGCTGTTCCACCCGAGTCTGCAAGTGAAGTTCTCTCATGCTGCATGAGCCTGAGTGATAGTTTGGGGAAGAATCCTGATATCATGAATGATCTCCAGACTAAGCTTTCTCATCTAGCTCTCGAGGAAAGGCAGGAGTTTTCAGCATTACTGCAGGAGTACCCGCAAGTGTTCCGTGCCACTCCAGGAAGAACCACTCTGTTGATGCATGATGTCGATGTTGGAGACGCAAAGCCAATTAAACTGCCTCCTTACCGTGTGAACCCAGTGAAAGTTACTCTCATCCAGAAGGAGCTTGGCTACCTGTTGGACCACCAGATGATTGAGCCCTGTCCCTGTCAGAGCGAGTGGAGTTCTCCTGTCACTCTAGTCCCTATGCCAGGTGGGTCACAGCGGCTTTGCATCGACTACAGACGTGTTAATCAGATAACCAAAACAGACACTTACCCACTTCCTCGCGTAGAAGATTGCACAAACAAGATCGGAAAGGCTAGGTACATAAGTAAGTTTGATTTGTTAAAGGGATACTGGCAAGTTCCTATGACTGAATGTGCTAGGGAGATCTCATGTTTTGTAACACTAGGAAAGACTTTTGCATGTTCTGTAATGCCATATGGTATGAAGAATGCACCAGCCACTTTTCAGAAGCTCATGAATGTTGTAACAGAGTGTCTGCCAGGGTGTGTTGTTTATATTGATGATGTATTAATCTTCAGTGACAACTGGAAAGATCACCTATGCCATGTCAGTAAATTTCTTGAGCGTTTGGTTCAGGCTAATCTTGTAGCTAATTTATCAAAGTGTGAGTTTGATCAAGCTAAAGTTCAGTACCTTGGGTACGTAATTGGTGATGGACACGTTGCACCACCAGGAGCTAAGGTTCAGGTTGTAAGTGATCTTCCCAGACCTAAAAGTAGGAAAGAGCTACAAAGATTTTTGGGAATGGTAGGTTATTACAGGAGATTTGTTCTTAAATTTTCAATTCTTGTATCACCACTTACAGACCTACCGAGAAAGGGAGTTAAATTTGTCTGGACCGATAACTGTGAATCCTCTTTCAGTAAACTTAAAGCTATCCTATTAAGTCAGCCATTGCTCGCTACTCCAAATTTTGCTAAGCCTTTTAAGATGGCTGTTGACGCAAGTGATACAGGAGCTGGGGCTGTTTTGCTTCAAGAGGATGATCAGGGTATTGAACACCCTGTATCTTATTACAGTAAGAAGTTCACTCCACCTCAAAAGAACTACTCAACTATTGAGATATAGCTTTTGGCCTTGATTTTGGGTTTACAGCATTTTTCATTTTATTTGTGTTCTGGTTTTGACCCCATAGTCATTTATACCGATCATAACCCACTGAAATTCCTTAGTAAGTTTAAAGATAAAAGCAGAGATTGACAAGATGGAGCCAACTTCTTCAGGAGTATTCATTAGACATACAACATGTCAAGGGGAAAGAAAATGTTATTGCAGATTGCTTATCTAGACTTTAGACAGATTGTTTTAGAGTAATAAGAAATTTCCTTTGTAAATTTCTTTTTCTTTGTGGGGAGGTGTTACATAGCTTATGATTTCATCATCCTTTGTATAATTCTAACGTACAGTATGCTGCATGTTTGATCATGATTCGCCTCGTGGCTTCCATAGCGACCAGGCTTGCGAGTTCCACCTCACTCCCCCCTTCTCCCCCTTATAGTAAAGTCGTTCTTTCTGTTGTTCAGAGCAGGACTGTCAACTCTTCCTCCCCTGTGCCTTCATCTCCGCGTCCTTCTTACAAGTTGAATCAAGCTCTGCTGGCCCCCTATATAATGAGCTCAGTCTCTGCATTAGTTGCCACTTAGATCTACTCCTAATTGTGTTCACATCTCTGTCCTCCCCTGTATAGTGTATTATTATTTTTGTGAGTGCTCAGGAAGTCTCCAGCCATCTAGCTGCTGTATAATTTGAGTATAAGTGTTGTTACCATTTTTCTTGTACTGTATGGCCTAAGGCGTTAATTCGTAGGCCTGGTGAGGTTTTTGTGATTCATGTAAAGTTTTTAATGTCAGCCAGTATTATTAATAATTTGTATATGTAATAATATTATATCTTACTTTAACTGAGCATTATTCGGTTCTCTCATTTATCAGGGCAGACTTAGATAAATTTGTTCTTGCTAAAGTCGTGTTAATAGAGGCTATTGCAGTTAACCATATATGTAACCTGTTTTGCCATTACATTATTCTTATGAGTCCTGAATGTTTAGTTGTTAGTTTCAGCATTAAACTTTAACTTGTAATTTTACCTAACTCTTGTTTTGAACCTGGAACTTTGCGGGACAGTAGTGATTTTAGTATTCTGACTTGAAGTGTTCATTATCTCTCTCTGTTCCGTAACAATATATATATATATATATATATATATATATATATATATATATATATATATATATATATATATATATATATATATATATTTATTTATTTATTTATTTACATATATCATCATCATCATCATCGTCATCGGGACCTCCTTTCCCACCCTAGGGCAGGGTCAGGAGTAGCAATGTCCAAACAGCCCAAATTCGCCCAGTCCAATGGGCCACGCTTCCATTCACGCACCATTCAAGCCTGCGGAATCCTGGCTGTATCTGATACGCCAAAAATATTCACCACGTTCTGTAGCTTCACATACTCGTATCCAACAGAGTCAATCCGGACACTGTCGCGTTAAATAGGGGATGCCAAATCCCTGACCATGCTCTTCTCCTCACAACATTCATGCACTCAGCTCGATATCTTGTTAGTCCCCTAGTCTCTCCGACTTCCAAACCTCTATTCCTCACACACTCATCCATCATATCCCTCCACCTTCTCCTTGGCCTACCTCTCCTCCTCCCTCCTTCAAAGTCGCTCAGATATAACTTTCTCACCACTCTATTATTATCCATTCTCTCTACATGACCATACCATCTCAGTTCACTCTCCCTGATTTTGGTGTCCAAAGTCTTCCCCACTCCATATCATTCACGAATCACACTATTTCGTATCCTATCCAGTCTCTGCACTGAACAAATATTCCTCAGCAGTCCTATCTCCACTGCTTTCTCTCTTGACTTTTCATTTTCATGCCACACCATAGTCTCACATCCATATGTTAAAGTTGGCACTAACACTTTGTCATGGAGGCCTCGTGCAGCTGCAACACTCAAGCCTCTGTTTCCTACCAAGGCCTTCATTGCACCAGCTACTTTCCTTCCTTGTGTCACTCTACTTTCCACTTCCTTTGCACATTTTCCTCGTTTTTCTATCTCTGTACCAAGGTATTCGAAGCCTCTCACCAAATCCAGTCTCTCTCCATTCACTGTAACATCGCGTTGGGAGTCACCTCGTCCCTTAATAACCATAACTTTACTCTTTTCTACATCTACTCTCAAGGCACGACGCTAACAGACATTAGC
>NC_136972.1:13478925-13683925 GCF_032717465.1 Coenobita brevimanus | reverse complement strand
ACCAGCTCTAGATACCATCACTTTTGTTTTATCTACATTTACTCTTAAGCCCTTGTGTCCAGTACCATCTCTCAACTTCCTAAATCTTTCCTCCGCCTCCTTTCACTGTCTGGAATCAACACCAAATCATCAGCATACATCATCTCGCGCGGGAGTCCATTTCTGAAGTCACCTGAGAGGTCTTCAAGTACATGATAAACAACAAGGTGGCACTTAACGAACTAATTAACATCCAGATGATGCGGGAGAGGTTACGCAATGCAATGGAGAGAGAGAGAGAGAGAGAGAGAGAGGATCCATACAAAATAGAGGACGAAAATTAGGCATTTGCAATAACCAAATAGAGAAACTTTTAAGAGATCATGTATTATTCTCATTGAAGCAAGGAAATTTGGGAAAGATGGCTTTTTGGTAATAAAGAAACCATACAAAAAGAAGCATAGGACCAAAGGGCATAAGAATGAAATAAGGAGGAAAAAAAGCTCTCAGCCGGCCTAGATACCGTCCAACCGAATGTAGCAGTGAAAACATAAGAAGGAGCACGATTGACAGAAGAGAGACATGTAAAACAGAAATGGATTAAGGATCATGCAATATCATGCGTAATACAGTATTCCACCTGGGAATAATCCACACCTGAGTTAGAGCAGGTGGATGCGTCTTTCTCCTTTAGCTGAGAGAAAGAAGAATGGAGGGGTCAGGTCGATTAAAGGCAAGGTGAAGGAGGGAGAACTAAGAGGAAGGAAGGAGGTGGAAGTTAAATTTAAGAAAGAAGGGGATGAAGGTGTCGAGAGGAAGAGGTGGTAGGCGGGGTTGGGAGGAGGAGAGAAGAAATCAAGGAACGTAGAAGGGAGAAGTTAGGAGTGGAAGGTGAAAAAAGAATTACAGTCAAAGGGTGAGACAAAGAAGATGGACGTGAGGAGGGAGGGAAGAGTGCGAAATGATGGTAAAATAAAAGGTGCAAAAAGAAGGGGGAAAGGTAGTCAGGGATAATGGAAGTGTGAGAGGGTGAATAACGCGGAGGAGGACGGGTAGGTACGACGAGAGAGGAAGAGGGCTGGAAAGCAGGTGTTTGCGAGAGCTGAGAGTAGTGGTATAGGAAGAGTGAGAGAGAAGAAAGGGGGGAGAAAAGGTAGAAAAAAGAAGGAGAAGTAGGAGACAGGAAGAGATGTTGTAGGGCTATGGGCTGGGGAGGAAGGAGTTTGACAAAGGAAGAGGAAGAATTTGGAGTACGTGGGATAGAGAAACTTGAGAAGGGAAAATAGGTAGGAGTTGGTAAAGTAGAGAAAGAAGGAAAGAGATAGGAAAGGGGTAAGAAAATATGAAGGGGGAATAGGAAAAGAGGTGGGGATCGGTGAGTGGGGTGATATAGAAGAGAAGTACTGTAGGCAAGGTTAGGGGAAGGGATGGAGAGATCGGCAAGAGCAATATTATATGGGTGAAGAAAAACAGATGCGAGGGTTGGTTTTCAATACACATAACCGCTGACAGTTACACGATACATAAACAACCTTGCCACATCTCTCGCTGTCATATCTCAAACTCTTTTTACACACTACCATACCATACACTGCTCTACCACAGACCCCCATTCCTCGCCCTCTTAATTCACCACTTCTGGAAATAGGTAAATTCTTAAACAAACAGCGAATGTGTTGATCAAACTGAAGCTGACTCAGTGACCTTTTTAGACATCTTCTCCCCATTCCTCTTTCTACTCTCTCCTCCTCATTTTCACCTAAATATTCCCCCATATTTTTCCCCAATATTCATCGAACTATATGCACCCCCTGTTCTTCCTCATTATCTACACCTCCTGGTCTCTCCCTCCACCCTACTCGTATTTCCTCACCTCTTATCCACATCCACCCCGTCTCGATATCAACATCCTTTCTTCACTCTTTAGATACACTTGTTCCAAAAAGTATCGGTGCACACTTGGCCCCATAATTTTACACCACAGACGATGTCCATTACAATATGCACAATGACTTCACCCCGCGGTGGTAAACCTCGTTTCATAAAGATGCAGCAGATCGCAGGCTTGTGTATTTCCTATTCGGTATTACTATCATATAGATATTTCACACGATAAGCTGTTATTATCTCGGGATCATTTCAAATATAATCAGTCCCCTTTCACATAAATTCTTAAAGGAAGTGTGCGTCCTGCATCTCCCTTTCCCTTAAACCCTGCTCCATTTTCACCTTCTTGTTAATTAATTTCCATCCCGTCCCCAACTCCCCTTTCCATTTATCCACTACAAACACCTTATCATTCTCCCGTCCCTTATAATTCTTCCTCTCACTCCCGCCTGCTTACACTCCCTCCTCGTCTCCTCCCTCTTCCTTCACTATCCTTCATACTCCTCTCCTGCATTCACCAATCCCCTCTTCCTCCTGTAACATACCCCTTCTCGCCTCTCCTATCTTTATCCATCATCCCGTACCTACAGCACTCTCTGTCTCTCTAGCACTCCTCTCCTGTGTGTTCCCTCATCCCCCCCCCCTCTCTCTCTCTCTCTCTCTCTCTCTCGTTCCGTTTCTTTCTTTTCCCTCCTCCATTCTCCCTCCTCCCCAGCCTACCACCCTCCCTCCCTCTGTTCCATTCCCCACCTCCTCCCATCACCCTCACCCCACATCCTCATTTTGCTAAAAGGCACATGAAGACTGAGGTCATTTTGCACCAAAGTTTCCTTCTTTGTTTTTACCGTTTACTAAAATCATTTGCTTTACTTCCTCCGCCTTTTAAACTGTCTCATTAGCCCCCAAACTATGAATTTTGTTTAAGGCAGGTGTTATTCATACTACTACTAGTAAGAATTATTTCGAAACCATTCTTTCGACGATTTTAATATGACGATCATCATTACATCGAAATCTAGCAAAACTGTGTCCATGCCTTAATAAAAATCTAATAAACCTAAATTAAACGAATTTTCTTAAACTAACCTAACCCATTAACGGACATACAAGCATAAAATTAAGCCCCACTGTAACAGATTTACTATACGCAGTACCAATCTGATCTGAATGTGAACCCAGTGGACTGTTGACTGAACCTGCCCCTCTCCTGCAGCCCACCATCCTCCTGTCAGGGGGATGCGAAGGGCATAAAGGAATGTTTGTATAACTTGCCAGCTCAACCGTCCAGCTATATCGATGTCACTACATGAAGGTATCCCTCACCAGCATCATGCTCACTGTCGAATGGGCACATATGGACACATTTCCGCCCAGTGGCGCTGTCTGTAGGTTACTGCATTCAGGGACAAGCCCAGATATTTCCCGTGACCTAGGACACCATTTACTACGCTGGGGGTTGTCACCTCACCAACACCTGGACGCCTGGTGTTCTAGAGGATTAAGGCGTTCCAAACGGATGTGACCCTTCAGGGACGAAGCCTCTGGAATGGTTGGGATTTATTGATTGTATAATGCCTCTCTTTTTACCAGTTCTGTTCTCTCTCTCTCTCTCTCTCTCTCTCTCTCTCTCTCTCTCTCTCTCTCTCTCTCTCTCTCTCTCGCGGCACAAAGACTCACCGTGAAAGTGGCACTCCCACCTTTACCCTAATTCCTTAACAATGTCCTCGCGACTACAAAAATAAATAAGACTGGATATTACGTTCACCTCCCCTCCCATTCCCTCATCCCACTGTGTGTGTGTGTGTGTGTGTGTGTGTGTGTGTGTGTGTGTTGTACAGCATAGTGTATTGTAGTGTAATGTTGTGAAATGTAAATGTGTGTGTGTGTGTGTGTGTGTGTCTATGCTGGGAATGTATGTGTCTGTATGTATGTATGGAGAGAGAGAGAGAGAGAGAGAGAGAGAGAGAGAGAGAGAGAGAGTAATACCTCAAATCACGCAATCTCAAAATTTTCCCACAGATATATGTCGGCTTGTAACAAAGTGAGAATCATCAAGCACAAAATACGTATAGTTTAGTCGTGGATAACAAGCTGCTCTGTCAAAACTCCCGCCAGATACGTTGTCCACAAACTCTGACTGTGAGCCGAGGCGTGTGTGTGGCCATGAAATAGCTTTTGTGTGTGCCGAGGGGAGAGTTAGTACTGAAATATCCATGAGAATTATAAACATCATCGAACACGCATTCACATAAGGTTTGGGGATTTCGTCGCTCCTCTTCATAGTTTATTTTCTTCTGATGCTGAGGGGAGTGGTGGTACTGATATATTCATGAACATTGCAAACACTCTTTAGGTGAACTCAAAAAATCTTTGATTTTGTATCTTCTATTACTAGCGATTTATCGTTATATTTTGGTGGCGATGGGAGTGATGGTAAAGAAAATTGATGAAAATTTTAAACACTCTCTTCCGCGCATTTACATAAGTTTTGGATTTTTCTTTTTTAGCACATCCTACACACCAGTGTAATTGATTTAGTCTTTATTCTGGTTCCGAGGGGAATACTGGGGCAGTAATAATTACAGAATTTGTAAATGCTACATTTTAAAATGAATATGGAGCCAAACTAGTATTATTTTGGTCCCGACCTTAGTACAGGTAGCCGTGTTGATTTTTTTATCTTTGCCACATAGACCTGTATTATCGCTAGCGTAGGAAACTTCGTAACACTTCTTCCTTAGCGATTTGTTTTGTATTTCATGCTTTATTGTTGTGTGTGTGTGTGTTATTCATATCTTCTAAAAATTACTATAATTCGCATCAGTAGCAAACATTAGGATACAGACCTGCATAAATTCTATTCCCATATCCTTTGACTAATAATAAAAAAATAAAAAAGTTTATTCAGGCTTGTTCTAATGCTGTCCACAACAAGAAGGCCTACAAAAGGCAGCACTGGCATACTAAAAGCTCTGAACTCTCCGACTCAAATTCTTCCCCCTCCTTTTGGTACCTCGCCAAAGAACATTCCTTAATAACTTTACCTCATCATTCTTCCCTCCTTTTTTCCACTTTGATGACACTGTAGCTATTTATTCTACTGATCAAGCAGAACTCTTCGCTCAGACTATCTCCTCAAATTCCACCTTGAACGATTCCGGTGCAGTTCTTCTATCACTTCCCCTCTCTGACTACCTGATGGCTGACGTTAAAATTTCTTCAACTGATATATTTTCTGACATCACTGGCCTTAATACTAACAAGGCATATGGGCCGATGGGTTCCCTCCTGATATTCTCAAGAACCGTGCTTCTGTGTTTACACTCTACATAGGTTAACTCTTTCGTCTTTGTCTGTCAAACTGAGCCTTTGCTTCTTGCGGGAAGTTTGCTCTCATTCAGCCTATTCCCCCAACATGTGACCATTCCCAACCTTCTAACTATCGTCCAAATGTTTTATTATCCCGTAATTGAAAAAGTTTTGAGTCTATCCTTAAAATAAAAAATAATAAAGCACCATTCTCTATCACAAACTTCTTTCTGATCGTCAGTATGGGTTCCGCCAGGGACGATCCACTTGCGATCTTATCATCTACCTTTCACACTCCCGCTCATCCTCCTTTCGGGACTTTGGCGAAAGTTTTGCCATTGCATTTGTCATCAGAAAGGTTTTCGATTGTCTATTTATCTATCTATCTATATACCTAGGCTTCTTCCCCCAAGGAAAGGGAGGTAGCCGAGACAGGACGACACACTCCCCATTTACTCATCCATTCAAACACATTCATTCGCATCTTAGCCCTAAAGGGGAGAACGGACAGATCCTCACCGCACCACACCGCACAAGGGTCAACTGCGCAATGCAATCAGTGACATCCGCAGCAGGGCCCGACAGCAGAGCTGGTTTACCCCTGCCGCATCATAACAGACTTACCCGCACCTGACCTGAAATAGCTGATCAGACCTAATGCGGGAGAATATCCCCTCAGGGCTGCGTCATCACTTATTCATTCACAATTTCTCTCCATTTATATCTGTCACGCACAGCCACTCTTCCTTGCTCAACAGACATCCCTCTCGCATCCAGCGCTCTCTTCACACTGTCCATCCATCCTATTCGTGGTCTTCCTCTCAGCCTTACACCTCATCACATCAGATCTAGTTATCTTTTTCACCAATCGCTCATTATCCATTCTCTCCATATGCCCAAACCATCGCAACACCCTCTGCTCAACTCTACCAGCCATCACCCGAACAACTCCAGTTCTCCTTCGCACTTCATCATTCCGCACTCGATCCATATGCGTCACTCCACACATACTCCTCAGACACCTCATCTCCATTACATTCAATCTTTTCCTCTCTGCTACACCCATATTCCATGTTTCAGCCCCATATAATGCAGTCGGTACCACAACACCCTCATACAGCCTTCTCTTTACATCCATTCTAAGCAAACGACATCTAAACACTTTTTTCATTCCTCACAGCACCTTTCCTACTTCATTTATTCTAAACTTCACTTCTGCATCTATTCTTCTATCCACAGCAACATGTGACCCTAGATATTCAAAACACTCTACCTCCTCAAGCAACTCGCCATTCAAAACTATATTCATCCCCCTACCATCTACCAACCTCGTACACTTCATCACTTTACTCTTATTCTCATTAACTTTCAATTTCCTCCTTTCCCACACCCTTCCAAACTCCTCTACCAACTGTCTCAATCTCTCCTCTGAATCAGCCACCATTGCAGTATCATCTGAAACAGCAGCTGCTTCAGATTCCACTCTCCACCATCAACATTCACCAGACTCAGACCTCCACCTAAAACTCTTGCATTCACCTCCCTTACAACACCATCCATGTAATATTAAACAACCAAGGCGACATCACACATCCCTGTCGCAGCCCCACTCTCACAGGAAACCAATCACTCACAGCATTTCCCACCCTTACACACGCTCTACTATTTACATAAAAACTTTTCACCCCTTTTAGTAACCTACCATCAAGTCCACACAATCTTAAAACAGTCCACAAAGCCTCCCTATCAATTCTATCATACGCGTTCTCTAAATCCATAAATGCCCAAAACACATCCTTGCCTTTCACTAAATACTTTTCACACACTTGTCTCACCGCAAACACGTGATCCACGCATCCCCTCCCTCTCCTAAAGCCACACTGCTCATCACCAATCACTCCCTCTGTACCCTCTCTAACTCTCATAATTAACACTCTACCATACACCTTACCTATAACACTCAACAGACTTATACCCCTAAAGCTAGTACATTCATACTTATCACCCTTGCCTTTATACAACGGGACCACACAAGCACTTGCCCAGTCAACTGGCACCATACCTTTCACAAAGCACACATTCAACAATCTTACTAACCAGTCAACAAGTCACTCCACCACCCTTCAGGCATTCCACAGCACACCCATCCATACCTGCAGCTTTCCCTGTTTTCATCTCCTTTACTGCCTTCTCCACTTCCTCCTTCGTGATCAAAGAATCATTCAACTCTCCCAACACATTTATTCCTTGCACCCTTCCATCCGCCACAATCTCAGCCACCCTTTCGATCGTGTCTGGCATAAATTTTTAGTTTCCAAACTGCCCTCTTTCGGTTTCTGTCCTGCTATCTGTGCCTTCATCTCTAGCTTCCTTTCTGGACCTTCTTTAGCTGCTGTTGTAGACGGTCACTGCTCTTCTCCTAGAGCTATACACATTAGTGTTCCTCAGACTTCTTTCCTATCATCAGCTCTTTTCCTTTTACTCATCAATGACTTTCTAAGCTGTACAACTAACCCTATCCACTCACACGCTGGTGACTCCACCCCCAGGTCGCTAGGTTGGAGGTTACTTTTGTCCTCACAGGCTGTGTTCAGCTGCCCTGCATGGTTGTAGCCTTGGCTGGCACCGCGTGCCCTTCACTCCCTCTGCCAGGCTGATTCTCCATACATTTCCCCAGCCATGGAGCATGTTTCATTCCCTTATACGTGTGGTGTTTGCCAGTTCACTTGTATCCCAGCCATTCAGGAGTGACACAATACCCAACTGTGTGGAGGGGGTCATAACCTTATGAATAAATAATCCCAAACTGAAAATAATACACTTTTTTTCACCTTATTTCATTATTATAAGTATTGTACTCATCGCTTACCGTGATTACACTAATGTTTCTATAAATCTCTTATTCTTATTTCTTACTCTATGAATATTACGTATGAACGGGCATTTAATTGCTATCCATGCTAATTTCTGAAGAAGCAATTTATTCATATTTTACACGTAAGCCTTATTTTTCTAAAAAAAAAAAAATGTTTACAAATGCTATATACTCACGTCACTCATAAAATATATACAAGTCATTGTTGTAAATATCGAGGTCTGACCGGAAAGTATTGGACGTTTAGCTGGTGCAAAATTCAATATTATTTACTGAGTTCAGACTTTAATCACCTTCAAAGTATACTTCCTGGGACTCAACATATTTAGCCCAGAGGCTCTTCTGCTGCTTGAAACAGTTGTTTAATCAGTTTATTGGATTGCCAAGATCTTGTTTAATCAGTTTATTGGATTGCCAAGATCTTTGTTGAACACTGCTAATCAGAATCTGGACTTCATGAAGAAGATAACAGCTTGCGATAACTACTGGGAGTAGGGATGCGACCCAGAAACCAAGTTCAGTCGTCACAGTGGACGACACCGGAGTCATTAACGCCAAAGAAGTCACAGCAAGGAGATGCTTATGCTGACTGTTTTTTTTTTTTTTTTTTTTTTTTTTAATACCTGGTTGTTAGCTACCAGGAACGCAGAGCATTACAAGAGAAGAGAGTTGAGGAAGATGGAAGACTGGCAGCTTCACCACGATAGTGCTCCAGCCCACTCATCCCATCTCATCCAGGATTTTTTGGTGTAACACAGGATCACACAGATCCATCAGGCTTCCTTCTTTCCTGTCATGGTTCCCTGCGACTTTCGGCTAATTTCTAAACTTAATTGGCGGCTGAACGGTTTGAAACTTGTGAAGAAAGTTGAGAATGTGACAAAGAGCTTGGTGATCTAAAAAACTGACTTTACAAAATGTTTCTAGCAATGGAATGATCACTGGGCTAAATGTATTGAGTACCAAGGTGCATACGCTGAAGTGGATTGAAGTCTGAACTTAGTACCGGTATTATTTTGTTTTTGTTTTTTTACAAGCTAAAGCTGGGATACTTTTCAGTCAGACCTCATATACGTGTCACTCTGTGCATAACATTTTATAATATCACTTGATAAACTATTTACAAACATCTCTGCCATTCACTATTTACATTTTGGGAGTGAAAACCAAGAGGGGAAAACACCCACACGAATATCACTTTTCTAAAGAAAAGGCATCGTAGGAGAGGATGGGAACGAGGTTGGCAAGGCTTTGAAAGAGAGGAATGGAGCAAGGGTGGTGCCATGTTCTCCATGTGATATGTCTCCTTAAATGATGATGACTTATGCCTCGACGGAGGATTCACACCAATGGCAGTGTCACTAAGCCCCTTTCTTCGGAGCTTTGTTGGGTACAGACTGGTGGATGTGGAGATGGTGTGCGACATGCAGGTGGACAATGAAATCAGACGATGTGGACATTGTAAAACCTAAGAGCGATGGCTGACGCTACCCAAAATACACTTTGCTGATTGTCACTTGACACTATATTTACGAGCATGCTCTTCAAATTACAGGATAACGGTGACTGCATGAATGTCCATGACCCGAGGGAGATAGAATCCCTCAGTCATGACGTGTAAGTCCGTGACCTGAAAGGTAAAAGTTAAGTCAGGTCCTAGTCAACCGAGTGAATCTCGATTAGCAGCAGACCCACAACACCCATATGTATTTACAGAGCATACTCACCCTATTGTATCTGGACTCACACCACCTCTATAGCCCATCCTGCCTTCTCCTCTCGGTTCACCCCACCCACTAACAAGCTACATAGTGATTATCATAAAATGACTGCTTGGACTATATCATTTTCCCTTTAACTTGGATTAAAATAACTCTCTAACAACAGATTAATACTAGCGTTTGATGCTAATCATGAAATGATGGTATGGAATGGATGTAGTGTCTTAGAAAATGCTTTTCAGCC
Source organism: Coenobita brevimanus (assembly GCF_032717465.1). NCBI lineage: Eukaryota > Metazoa > Arthropoda > Malacostraca > Decapoda > Coenobitidae > Coenobita > Coenobita brevimanus. Next base: position 13,673,910 of record NC_136972.1, on the reverse strand, counting down.
TGTGAGCCACGTGAAATAAGCTGCAACAGGACGAAAATCTAGGACAATTTAGGGTAATACAACTATACCAGCAGACATACAGTATTTATATTCACACGGTTTTCTCAGCCTATCTTAGCTGGTATTGCATCGCCACCCCACTCATTCGTCTGCAACTATTTCACTCTGTGCTGAAAAACGTGAATCAACACAGTCTGTCTCACCCACTGTATTGATATGTTTTTATTTATTTATTTATTTATTTATTTATTTTTTTTTTTATTTATTTTTTTTTTTGCACACAATGCTTCTCTCCCATGACTCACTGTCAGCTGAATAGAATAAAAATCGTGTGATGGTAGGAAGATGAAAAAAGACCATCACAGTATATGAAAAAAAATATATATATATCTAATTGCAAGGAGAAAAAATGAATCGTCCATCATCAGCAAGTATGGAGTAAATATTCAGCATCGTTTTATAGGAAAAAGAAATATTGTCTGACAGCAGTAAACAAGGACTTCATCAGATAGTTAAGTATAAACACAGCTCATCTACCTGAGAGTAATAAATAAATCCTCTCTTAAGTACAAGAATAAATTGACGTCCAAACACTTTGCTATATGAGTAAAGCATCAACAGTCTGTAGATAGAAGAAAAAGCCCTTTTCGTACAACAACAACAACAACCACAACAACAAAATGAACTCGCATAACTGAAATCGGTAAAAATATCGTCTGCAAACAGCAAGAGATTATAAAATGTTAGCACCTCTCTATATGAGTGAACCTCGCCTGATGACACCAAGGAAGTAAGACTTCTTCGTACAATATAATATTATGAGAACTTACTTAAATGCAAAGGGCAAAAAAAAATCGTTCATAGGTAGAAATCATAATATACCGGTAATTGCTGGATAAGCTTATAAACAGCCAATAATCGTCTGTCAGCAGGAAGAGCAAACAAGGAATACATATATGAAGGAAAAACACCAAGTGCCGAGAACGGGTATTTCTTAATCGACGTTTTGGCCATGCAGACTTCCTTTGGAATAACACTTTTTTTTTTTTAAGATTTTTAACTATTGGGCCTGTTGCCCTGATCGTTAAGTCATAATATTATGCAAACACACACACACACACACACACACACACACACACACACACACATATATATATATATATATATATATATATATATATATATATATATATATATATATACCATCACACGATTTATATTTTAGTTCACAATATACAATTTTAGTACATGTCTCCTGTTTGTGTGCATGCTGTCTATATTCTAATAAAAGGCATCAGTGTGCATACATATCTATACATATATTTCCCCACAAGAAGATTTTCATACCTTATAAGCCTATATATATATATATATATATATATATATATATATATATATATATAAAACATCGCAATTAAAGATAATGTTTTTCATTCATTTTTTTTCTTTTTCAAAACCGAAAAAGATATATAAATGAACAAATCCTACTCTAACATCCTAACAGTGTTAAACATTAAAAAAAAAATCCTTAACCAACTATAATTAATGCCTAGAAACAAATAGCCAAATCTAATTAAATGGTTATATTTATGGGTAACATACCTTGGCCAACAGACCACCTTTGACTGCAAATGTGTAATGCATTTCTACATGACAAACCTACTCTCATCACCTGCTGACTGTCAGGCGAGGTAGTTGTATTAATGTAGGGGACATCAATATATGAAAGAGAGCCAGATGAGTCAGAAACCATTCCATATACATTAACTGTCTACCGAAATTAAGAAAACTTATACAGTTGCACAGTATTTACATATGTACTAATGGTGCAATGCCTATGATATGACCGATAGATAACATTGCACCATAATTTTCACTGTGCAGTGGGAATAGTCTTTCAGTATACGGCAACATGTGGATGATAAACAGGCAGTTCATCCGTACTTCATGGCAACTGGGTCAGTCGGAAGAATCACGATTGCCATGAAGTGGTTTGCACGATGGGATACTGATTCAGGTCCACTGACTTTGCCACAAGAAATTTAATGTTAAGTTTCCGAGGGAGAGATTGGGCCATAGCTCATGAGGAGCGTCCCAAGTCTCTTTGTGTTCCACACTTTACAAGTAAGTCAGCCTGCTTATTCCTGTAGATACGACAACGACCAGGCACCAAGATCAGCGTGAGGGACGTCTCACGAATGCATTTTACTAACCCACCCCATCCCGACCACTTTTCCACCACTGACTGCCCCCAATCCCGACCATTTTTGGAATAATTCTTTTTTGGCTCAAACCTCCGCTTTTGGTGAAAAACATCGAAAATTCATAGAGAAATCACTCACGAGGTTTAAAATACTCAATACAGGTAGGAGTACCTCCTTATCTTACTGGGTTTTCTAACAGGCTGGCACCAAAGAAAACGAGTTCTATGGGAGGATAACTATTTCACACCACTCATAAATGGTATTTATTTATTTACTTGGTACGAATTTATATGTAGTACGAGAGTATATTGGTTTTCAAGCAGTAATATAGACATTATAAGCATTGTTTCACTCACTAACTCATCACCATACCTGACCTTTATTTGCCACATTACCTGATCATCATTTCTGACTGTCTCTTCTTCTAATGCTACTCGTATGTAAAGTTTGTCCTCCACATTGTCATTGATTGGGGAATCACTCTGGCCCTGAATTTCGTACCGTGGCATGACATGGTTTTACTGGCCAGGTCACTGATAACAGGTGAATTGCTGAGACAATGGCATGCAGGGGGGGGGAGGAGGTCATGCAGGGTAAGGCATTGTCCCTGCCTGGCATCTTCTAGAGGAAGGTGTCCCGTGTATAAGTACCAAAAATCACTCGCGAAATTGAAAATTGTGCAAATTAGGGACCTTGCAATTGATTCACGTTTATGTACGTCGATGGGATTGGCAGTGACAAAACGTGTGGACGTTAAAGAACGTCGACAGGACGTCGCAGGTTAACGGTGGGGCCCTGGAACTCATGACAATCCATATTGCATGAATTAATTGCGTGAAGGGATTACTTCGAGTCTAAAAATATGACAAATGAGCCATAGAACAGTGTCTCTTTTTTTGCCAATTGCAGAAAGTTCAGAAGTTGGCAGAGATATAAGTATATGCATCGGCAACCGAAACCTGATGTCACATTCAGTCAACAACACACCAGCACCCACACATTCACTCAACATACAGCGATCAGTGTACAATTGGTGGGACCTCATATGACGTACGATAATGCAAAGAAACTAGTGGTGCACTTCCACCTCTGGCGCCTCACACAGTGGTAGCAACTAGCAACTTAAGTAGCCCAGACTAAGGAACCTTTGACACTATAAATCAATCATATCAAATCCTGTGAAACAATGCAACTAGGCCAGTCAGGATATCTCGTAGTTTACAAGCATACCAGTGGTTTCATCATAAAAAATCTTTCAAGTTTTGGTTAATTGTATTAAGTCTCTCAATATATGCAGAATCCTGAAGACTTCCTTTCCATATGTCATTTTCACATCTAATGAACTTAGCTTCCTTCCTGTTAACTCTACGGTCAGTACCCCACTTATGCTTAACAGTTGCATTATCCATATACTTTTGACATCCTACTTAAGTTCAGCTTTTTTTTTTTTCCATCCTCGAAAGGTTTCTCCTATATATGATCGTTCATAGTCTTTACCTGGCACATTATAAATGCCTGACGCTTAACCAACCCCCCAGTCTTGGTAGAGGTAGTTCTAACCACTATCGTTCCAGTCTCAGACATAACGTGACACATTCTGGGTCACTGAGTTGATTGGTAAAACAATTCTTTTGTTTAACTTCACCATCCACTCGGTCCTCTGGTTGATTTCTGTGGCCTTTCTTTATGCTCTGATGATGAAGTAGGAAGGGTATTTTATGCCAGTGAAAGTTTTATCAGTGAAGTCATATTCTTCTTTCAAATACTCCTCTGAACATATCCTCATAGCTAGAAGATAAAACCGTATTAGGATTCTCTCTTCCCTTCTCCTGTCTGTTGCAGAATAAAAATGAACCAAATAGTTTTTGTTGGTCATTACTCTAAAAACTATGAACTTTTTATTAGAGGCGAGAATGTGTTTAAGTCAAAGTTTTAGAATAATGACCAATATATACGGTTTTGTGCATTTAATTTTGCAGTAGACAGGAGAACGAAACACGATGCCTTCATAGGATTTAATCTTCGAGCACTCACGACATGCTGGGAGGAGTTTTTGGAAGAAGAATATTATGACTTTATAAAACTTTTGCAGGCCTAAAATACCTTCTTTGTAAGTCCTTTAGCTAGGCTAGTGTAGGGCATTAAATATATACCATATACTACCCCCCCTCTAGCTGCAGGTTCCCCAAGCAAGGCTACCGTACTACGAGTATAATATACAACCTCCACTCAAGGTGTAGGGTCCCGAGGCTAGGCTACCGCAATCCATTACATATACTACCCCCATCGATCTGTAGGTCCCGAGAAGACTACCGTACGTAAGGGTAGATGACCATCCTACTTAGCTTACTGGTATTACATGATAGAAAAACTTACCATAAACTCTTAAGGACCTGGACCTGCTCCTTATGCTCCTTTCCCCAATCCACTAACCCCCCCAGCAACCCTACTCCTACTTCCTCCACATCTCCTCAGCTAAACCCACCGATCTTTCCCACAACATCCAATCCCCAAACCCCGCCCATTCCAACTCATCCTAATCCACCCCAACCCTTACCTCCATCACAACCTTCTCCTACCCCCTCCCCTCCACCCACACCACCACCTCTCCCCCGTGCTGCAGCAGCCAACACACATCGCGCACATAACATAAACATCCTTCAGTTAAACATAGATGGCATAAACACCAAAAAACAAGAACTCATACAATTCATCAAACGACAAAACATACACATTGCCATCTTACAAGAAACAAAACTACACAGAACACAGAAAACACCAACATTTCATAACTTCACCACCATTCCACAAGACCGGGCCAACGGCTGTGGTGGTGGACTCATCATCCTAGTACACAAATTCATCAACTTTCCAGATATCAGTGCACACACAAAATCACTTCTCCCCCCACATTACACCACAACCGAAATACAATCAATTATAATTCGCACTGGTAACAAGTCACATGTAACAATCGCCAAGACATACGTTCCCCCCCAGTCGTCCCCCACAGTACCACACAATTACTCTCCACAAATATGCCACATCACTAACATACCCAACATCATCCTGGGTGGTGATTTCAATGCCAAGGCGTTGGCCTGGCATGTCAACAACCCTGACACAGAGGGCTGGTACTAGAATCCCAGACAGATCATCTTTTCATACAGAACAATCTCCATCAACACACTCATATCCCACACCAAGTCCTCTTCCTCCCATCATCCCCAGACATCACCTTTTGCTCCCAAAACCTCGCCCCCACAACATCCTGGAGAGTGCTCAAAACCCTTGGATCCGATCACCTCCCAATCATCATCACTACCAAAACCAGAATCACCCCAACTGGCCAGACACACTTACACTAATTATAAGAGAGCCAACTGGAAGGCCTTCACAACTGAAACAGAACAACATCTCGGAACATTAAATAGTACACCCATAACAAACATCAACACCACTGTGCACACTTTCAATACAATTATACAAAATGCAGACAAAAGACACATCCCTAGAGGCAACGGAAAGAGACACAATCCCAATTTCACATCAGAAATTGAAGGCCTCATCAGTCAACAGGACATACTGCGACACTCCCCAACACCCCATACGCAAGACACCATTCAACAAATACAAGAACTCAACACTAAAATAAACAATAAAATATCAGAACAGCAGACACTAAACTGGAATAATTTTCTCCAAACACTTGACCACAAAACAAACATCAGTAAACTCAACGAAACACTAAACAGCATCACACTTTCCAACAGCAACACTACACAATCACATGCTGCCATCACAACAACAGACACCATAACTTCAAACAAACAACAAGCAAACACTCGCATCAATCACTTTTCACGTGTCAGCCATCTAAACCCCCATCGCGACGACCGACATATCACCCGACGTAAGAAATATTTCCCCACAGACCCAGACTACGCACCTTTCACTTGCAACCAGACGAAGTACATTATTAGCAACATTAAGCACTCATCTGCCTGTGGACCAGACAACATAAGCAACATTCACGTTAAACACCTTGGACCTCAAGGCATACAAGCACTCACCAACATATCAAACTACAGCTACTCACACAACATAATACCCAACATCTGGAAGCATGGCATTATCATCGCTATTCCTAAACCCAACAAAGACCCCACGTTACCTTCCTCACACCGCCCCATCACACTCCTCTGCATCCCCTCTAAAGTCACTGAACGACCGGTACTACAACTAGTTACACCTCACATCCCCCTACTCCAATCACAACATGACTTTAGGCCACTACACTTCACAACCACCCTACTTACAGACCTCACACAGAGAGTTTTTGATGGCATGAATTCAGCTAGGCCACCACACAGAACACTTCTAACCACACTTGACATCAGCAAAGCTTTTGATGACATCCCCCGCCACAACCTCACAAACAAAATAAACATGCACAATGACACAAAAAGATGGTTGGCAAACTACTTAGCAGGCAGATGTGCACATGTAACATTTGCCGGTCAGTCTTCGATCAGAATCTTCACAAATGGCATCCCCTGAGGATCTGTTTTGTCCTCTACACTCTTTAACCTATACATGCACGACATACCGACACCCCACACACCACAGATACACATAGCTTCCTATGCAGGTGATATAACGCTTACATGTACACACCAAAATGCAAACACAGCTGCACATATCCTCCAACCTTACCTCAACACATTACACGAATGGTTCACCACAAATAGGCTCAAAATAGCCACAGCCAAATCTATAGTGACCCTTCTCACAAACTGGACAGCAGGACATAGTCACATTCCACACCTCACCATAAACAACACTCCCCTAACACACACACACACACACACACACACACACACACACACACACACACACACACACACACACACACACACAATCCTTGGTGTAACATACAATACATCACTGTCATTTAAACAACACAACACAAACATTAAAAATTAAAAAACACCAAGACTCAGTGCCTTGAGGTCACTTGCCCATGCAACATTCGGACACAACAAAGAAACCACCACCACAGTATACAAACAACATTTACGTACAGTGATGAATAATGCAAGCCCTGCTTGGGCTCCTAACCTCACTAAAACACACTACAACACTCTATAGACCGTACAGAACAAGGTCCTAAAAATAATCACAGGCTGCACAGCTACTACACCCACATACAACCTGCATCAAGAAACCAAAGTCCTCAAAGTCAAGGATCACCTACACATGAGAGGCACCCAAATTCTTGCTTCAGCCTCCACAAACCCACAACATCCACTACACTACATGGCAGCACATCCACACACACCAAGGAACATCAAAACAACACTCAGCACACGATATCATACACAAATACTGTCAACTCTACCCCCTCGCCTGACTCAGACCAGCTTCCAGAAGCATATCCATACTCAAATCACTCGCTGCTCCATTTAGTCACTTAAAGACAACACACAGCTGCATGCACAGCCTCCTGGTATCCACCCTTCTAAATCCTATTTCCCTCGTGAGGATAGGGTCCACCTGGCCAGGCTGAGATGTGGGCATCATCCAGCCCTCTTAAGTTACCAGAAGAGGCCGGATGACTCCTTCGCTGATGCCTGTCCAGGATGTAACACAGCACCCCATACTATTAAGAACATTATGGAAGACTGCACTGTACACAATCACCTACGCCAACAACACACTATACACTCCTTGAGAGCTCTGTGGGAAAACCCGGTCTCGGCCATGGCCTTCCTCAGGGGCTCAGGGCTGTTCAGTCAGACTGCCTAGGGAACAACAACAACAACAACAACAACAACTACTACTACTACTCTTAAGGATAGAACCCATGCAAGACAGTTACTCTGACTGGGTCGTTCCAACCACTACACCACCAGACGTCCATCATTATACCTATACAAAGCTGTCACTCCCACTGGGACGTTCCAACCACTACACCACCAGTCGCCCACAATTATACGTTACTATAATATTGTGTGTCCTGTGTCTCATGGGTGTGTTATTAAGAGTGCTAATGCATAAAGCACACTCAAATAAATTAAACTGAAAATTATATGCGCATCACCCACCCTGGTGATGAATCAGTCCTGGTGTGTGTGTGTGTGTGTGTGTGTGTGTGTGTGTGTGTGTGTGTGTGTGTGTGTGTGTGTGTGTGTGTGTGTGTGTAGGCAAGTACGTATAACTAGCTCAATCAAAACATTTTGAGTGCTGGCAAAGGAAATAAACTCAGCAACAGTTTATTGTCTGCATATTTATGGCCAGTATTATAGTGGAGGATGTGAACCAGGGGAAAGCTGAATGTTACAGCTAGTAGGTGTGTCTCATCAAAATGCTTAGTACACGACAACAGTATTAAAAAGAACAATAATACGAACATTAATAAGGTTGGTAAAACAGTTGTTGGTGATGATGCTGATGAAAATCAAACTACTGCTACTACTACTACTACTACTAATAATAATAATAATAATAATAATAACAATAATAATAAAAAAGTTACTACTACTACTACTACTAGCACTACAACTACTGCTGCTACTAATAATAATGATAATGATAACAATAACAACAATAATAATAATAATAATAAAAATTATTATTATTATTATTATAACAATATTGTTGACCCATTATTACATATCAAAACATGTTTAAATCTTAGTCACAAAATCTTTAATAATTCCAGCAATAATACACTGGCCATTGAAACCAGGATCCAGGAATTTGTAAATTATGGACCTTTGCAAGATTTAGAAACTAAGAACTATCAGACTTCCTGGTTCCAAAATCATCGGGGCCTACACATTCCTTAGAACCTTCCCTGTCACTGCCAGTAACCGCATTGAAATCACAAAGGACCAAGAATGTATTTTGCTAAGAAGACTAAATTACAACTGAGACAAACCTGGTTTAAAACAGCTATTTCTCTTCAAGCATTTCAGGAAGAGTGTACACGATGAAAAGAGAGATGCAACTCTAGGAGTGTTTCTATCTCAACAGCATTATATGCTCATCAACTGGAACAACACAAGAGAAAAGGCAAACAACAACCACCACAGCAACACTTGTATGCTGGGCATCAACATCACAGCCAGACCATTATATTATGTAGCCAACATTACAGGCCCGTAGCCTGGACGGCGTCGAGATGGTCAGACGAACCTCCCACATGCCTAAAAACTCACTGTCGTTTGGTCTTTTTTTTTTTTTTTTTTTTTTTTCAATTATCAGTGCATAAAAAGTCACTCTCCATTATTCAGAGATTTGTGTTGCTTTTCAACGGCATTTATGCATACACCCAGACCCCCACAGCAATCATGCAGCAGACTTTCCGCTAGCCGGCTGCTATGCAAGTGCAGATTCAACAGAAAAGACTCCCCTGCCTTCGAAAAGTCAGGCTACGGACCTCCAATAATGATCTCACCATGACAGGGTTGCCACACACTAGACAGTGCGAGGATGTCAACCCCCAGTCACCCAATCAAAGGTAGCTGATCATCCCTTGAAAGGCTTAGCACATTCTCCATCCCACTAGGAGTGCATTCGGAAGGTTAATCTCTCACATAATTCTTCGGGTTCTTGTGTACTCCGCTCTACCCTTACACAAGTTAAAAACAGCGTTCAGGTTTCGGGGCCTTCCCTCATCATCCTGATACTGGGATCCCATACACCTTCACTAGCAACCTTTATGATGTGTGCCAGCATTACAGGACACAAAAACTCTTCTCAGGCTGGATCCTGAGGATCCCCAGGCAAAACTATGTCAGGGTCAGAGAACAGACACTGACCCTGATCCCAATTCGTCCTTTTAAAACACGCAAGATGTAAGTTTTCCAGGAAGGGGACACTCACTCGACTCCAACCTCCCAAGTCAGGGGATGACTCACTACTAGCTCATGAAGAGGGAAGTGGGATCCCTGACAGGGGTTATCCAGGTGTGATTCGGCGTTTTCTGTCTCCTAGGTGGACTGCCAACCACGGCTAATGAGCTCTTCCCACGCTGCTGGATAGCCGTTGGCTAAGAGGCTCATCCACTCTTGACTAGTCTTGTATTTAGTCCTGTTGGGTGTCTGACCATCCCTCTCACTGGCCTAGACCAGTGGGGTTTCCGGTTTATTCGCCGACAATCCATCCATGAGACGGGTAATATTGGATTACATGTTACAGGGAACCAGTACAGAACAGAACAGAACAGAACAATGTCTATCCTGACTGGATCAACTCATATGCCAATGCCTTTTTTCCTGATACTTTCTGTGTTCTCACATGATATCAATAAATATCCCCTCATCGTCAGGAAGAGATTGTCTTTTAGTACTATGACACCTTTTTGTGTTGTCTTTACTGCCTCCAGACGAATGTACTGTAATCAGATTAGGATAAGCATCTCGAAAAGAAAGTTAATGAATATTAACGCTACCCTGTCTAATAAAAAGAAATCTATGCAGAATAAAAATAATCTTGCGGTGACAAAAACGAACGTCTTAAACATAATCACAAGGAAGACGTCACGAACGAGACATATGGAGGACATCACGAACGAGTCAGTGCATCTATCACTCACTTCCGAAAGACATCTCCCACTTTTTCGCTCTGGTGCGTTGAAGAATGGATCATAATTTGTTATGAACTGTGCTTTTATGAACATAAATAAAATATAAACCGTAAGACGTCACCATCGGGATGATATTTAAGACAGTAAACAACTGACTGTCGGTGGAATTATCGGAAAATATCGTAGCAATGAAATCTGAGATCGAAAGAGAAAGAGAATCAGAAGGAAGAAATGAGAGAGAGAGAGAGAGAGAGAGAGAGAGAGAGAGACAGACAGACAGACAGAGAGAGACAGAGAGACAGACAGACAGACAGACAGAGACAGAGACAGAGACAGACAGACAGACAGACAGAGGGCAAATGGAGACTAAAATGAAAGAGAATGGGAGCAATGAGTTAAAGAAAGAGTGGGTGAAGTGAAAGTGATAGATCTGACGTCTGCTGAAAGGGGTTTCCTGCCTTAACTAAAAACCTAAGGCCAAGAATGTCGTGGCAGAGGATTAGAAAACGGAGACAGGAGAATCGTCTGGCCATATGAAGAAGAAAAACTCAAAAATACGGATATTTTCCCATTTCATCTTAATTTTCGGAGGGTTTTATCAAGTTTAGGAGAGCATATCTGAGCTGTAGGAGTTAGATATATCCTTCATTAAGCTCTTAAGAACTTTCCCACCATGATTCACAACGACTTCAGGTATCATAAATGGCATGGAAAAATATATCGTTACAATAAAGTAGTTAAAATGAGAAAGAATGTCATCTGGTCGTACTAAGATGGAAATTATAACGGGAAGGAAAATCGTCTGGTCGTACCATTGATAAAATGATAAATGGAAGAAAAGGTCGTCGGGTTGCAGTGTAATTGAAAACGGAAGAGGAAGAACTAGTCGTTCCCGTTATAGCATGAGTGAAAACATGCAATAGGCGTCCTCACTGAAAATGTGGAACGTGTTCGAGCGAGCTAGCGAGCAAGTCAGGCGGTGCTGAATTTAGTCTCATGTGGTTCATCATCTTGCTCTGATTTCCTGACCTGAAAATACTAAAAAGAACTTATTAGATTAAACAAAAAAATATTCCTTCACACTTCCTAAAACCAGTTCTTTCAGCAATCCTCGGATAATACTGCTGTCCTACCAGAGAAACCTTAGGCCGTTACTTCTTGCGCAGCTGGCTGTTACGTTAATCTGCTTTTTAAAAATTCGTTTCCTTGATTTATGGAATAACTATTGTGAAGTATGGGTTGCCTTTGAAATGAAAATAATTGAGGATTTTTATGCAATTTCCAGACTGGTGTCTATCTTTCTTCTAACTTGAAAACTGGCAGAGATATATAAAAAAGTTTGTTACTGTACTACAGACAATTCCCCCCACCCTGCCCCCATTTGTTGCTGATGCGATAAATCTTTCGCTCGGGTTCATATGTCGGGGGTCCAAACTGTGACTGAATTTGGTGTTCGAGCGAGCGAAGCGAGCGAGAACAATGATAAAACAAAGAACAAATCCGTCTGCTCATAGTGTGAATGAAAATAGAAAATTATGTACAGTACAAAATAATGTGGTCTTAGCATGGACGAAATTTGAAAAGAGCAAAATCATCTGGTGGTAGCAGCATGAATCAAAGCGTCCATCGGCGGCAAAGTTTAACCCGCCCCGTCCCGACGACGTATGGGTACGTCACCACGATTTGCATTTGCCAGTCCCGGCGACGTATCAGTACATCGTGCAATTGCAATGTGCATAATTTCGACAATTTTCAAATTTCGCGCTTGATTTGCGGTACGTACCCTCACCTGACCTTCCCCTACCTGCCACCAGGCGGGGACACTCGGCGACCCCGCGCGACCCGCGCTAGCCCGCCACTCGTCCACTCACCTGGTAGCCACGGTCCTGCTCAGACATGGCTAAGAGAGGTCTCTCAGAGAGCGAAATTCAAGTCGCCCTGGACACCTTTACCGGCGACAGTGATTCCCCACTGGATGACGAGGAGATGGACAAGGATTATGTGCAGCCAGAGGAGGAAGAAACCACCAGCAGTGACGAGGAAGTTCCGTCACCCAGGAAGCGGCAGTACGTGACTTACCGTGCTGCTAGAGAGGGGCAGGAGGCAAAGAAGGCACGTGGTATATCATATCCCTATCCCCAGCGTGCCTTGGAAGCAGAATTCGAGGTCGAGGACGAGGACGAGGACGAGGACGGAGACGTGGGACGTGCTGCCACGTGGTATGGGCGGGAGGTGATTACCCATCGTGGCCCAGAGCGCACACCACGTCGTCTAAGCAGGTATGGGCCTAGCATTCTGTTTGGGGCAGTAGGAAGTGAAGTGGAGGGAGTGGGGAGTGAAATGGACATTCCTGGGATTAGGGAAAGTGAGAGTGAGGTGGGTGAGTCATTGCTCTCCCTACACAGTGTGAGGCGGCAGAGTGGATCACGTGGGCCAGTGCGGGTGCGTTCATTATCACGTGGGGTTGTGAGGGAGGGGGAAGGTGGGGAGGAACCACTCCAAAGCACGTCTTATGCTCCCCAATATCCCCTAACATGTGGTCGAGCAAGGTTGCGTGAGAGAGCACGTGGTGTGGTAATGGAGGGGGAAGGTGGGGAGGAACCATTCCCCAGCACGTCTTCTGCTCCCCAATATTCAACAATTTCATCCCCACAGCCCCCTAATGTTCCTCAAGGCCGTAAGGGTAAGGGAAAGGGAAAGGGTAAAGGCAGAGGGAAGAGGAGTGACAGTGGGGAAGCCCTCCGTACTCCTTCTCCCCAACCTCCCCAACCAGGATCTCCTCCCCACCCAGACGAAGGCGGTGATGGGGACGAGGGATTTGTGTCGTGGGATTGGGAGGATGGGAGTGATTTTTCTCCCCTCATTCACCCCTTCACTGAGCATGGGCGATCTGGCTGCATTGCACCAAGTATTCATTGTAATTCAAGCAGGTTGGATTTTTTCCACCTGTTTTTCAGTGAGGCCTTCGTAGATCAGATCGTTTTTCAAACAAACCTGTTTGCAAGCGGCCAGCGGCTAGAAAGTGAAAGATTGGGAACAAGGAGTAGGCATTCTATGATTTATGATTACCCTGTCTCCATTCCAGAAATGTTCTTATTTTTTGCCCTTGTCCTTTTGATGGGTATAATAAGAAAAAATAGAATTCCTGCTTACTGGACTACGGACCCTGTTATGTTTAACCCCATATTTGGTCAAGTGATGAGCCGTAATCGGTTTCAACAAATTCTAAGTCGCCTCCATTTTTATGATGCTAATGACCCTGCAAATGCAAACAACACTGACAAAATGAGGCGAATTAGGCTGGTCTTTGATCACCTCAGGCAAACCTTTCGATCCTCATTCTATCCCTATAGAGATCTTGTCATAGACGAGAGTCTCGTGTTGTGGAGAGGCAATATTTCATTCAGACAGTATATACCCAGCAAAAGGCACCGTTTTGGGTTCAAGATCTTTGTTATGTGTGACTGTAGGACTGGATACGTGCAAGACATAGTCTTGTACACCGGTGCACAGACAGACATAATAGAAGATCGAAGTATAGGACTTTCGGGAGCAGTGGTAAAGACGATGATACAAGACTACCTTCATCGTGGTCACGTTCTCTACCTCGACAACTGGTACACTAGCCCTCTTCTCGCTCGTTATCTTCACAGACATGAAACGGGAGTCTGTGGAACCGTAAAGGTGAACCGGCGTCACATGGTCAAGGTAGGGCGGAAACTTGCAAGGAGTGAGGTTGTCTTCTTCAAAGCAAACAACATCCTTGCAACAATGTGGAACCACAACAGAGAAGTAAGCCTCTTGTCCACGGTTCACCGCCCCTTGATGCACCGTACTGATTCTGTTGATTACCATAGCGAGAGCAGGCGTCGTGTTTGGAAACCTGAATGTGTCGTGGACTATAATATAAACATGCGCCTCGTGGACCAGTCAGACTCCATGATATCGAAGGTAGAGTGTGCCAGGACCACGATGAAGTGGTATAAAAAACTGTTCTTTCACTTGCTAGATATCACTGCTCTGAATTGCCACCACCTTCACACCATGACCACAGGAGTTCAGGAAACCTTTGAAGGGTTTGTGAGGGAGCTCACACGAGAAATCTTTGCTAAGTATGCTGTTGAAAGGCCCCAACAGCGCCCCCGCACTGCCCATATTACCCACACTCCCCAGAGAATATCCGCCCGCCATTTCCCAACTCCTATCCCTCCCCAGCCCAACAGACCTAGGCCCCAGCGCAGGTGTCACGTGTGCAGTAATTCCCAGGTGAGACTCACGACACAGAGGAAGGACACCCGCTATGAGTGCGTGCAGTGTGACGTGGGTCTGTGTATTCACCCATGTTTTAGTGAATATCACACGTTGATGCACTTTTAGCATGGTGTGAATGCGAAAGGACGCTGAAAATATGAGGTAAATGCGACAGACAGACGCTCTGTGAAAATATCAGTCATGTGGATCGCCAAATATTAGTATAAAGTGCCTACGGGTAGAACATAAGTGAAAACATTGGGTGTAAGTATATCAATCTGCCCTAAGTTGAAACTTACATAGAGAGGGTTGTTTGATTCGATATTCTGTCGCTCAGTGCAATAAATACGGCCCCTTATTATATATTTCTTATTATGTGACATTATTACGGGTATAATATAAGTTCAAATTATTGTATATGATGATGTATATTCTAAGTCAAATATTCATAGCGTGTCTATAAAGTTAAGATTTCCTGACGCTTAGTCGAATGAATAAGGCACGTATTAGTCAAAATAAAAGTCAGCAAGTGATAAAGTGAATAATTAGTATATAAGTGTGTGAGTGAATTAGTATATAAGTGTGTGAGTATTATGTATGACGAAACATTCCTTGCGAGGGTATTTTCAGGCGATATTCTCACGCTCACTTGAATAAATAATGGCAGTAAGTATGTACAGTGCATTCTAGGGGTGTAAACGTGTGTAATGTAAGTGGGAAAATATAATTTGAGTGAATAAATAAAGTAGATGATGAAACACGAGTGTCTGAGATCGTGGTTGCTACGTGAATAGGCGCTAGCATATCGCTAAATGCCCTCGTAATGAATGATAATAATTGAAAACCTTCACAGTGGTGGAGGAAAGGTTCTATGTAAATGGGAAAATAATTGGAAAGTGATAAAACAATTTGGTATGTTGAAATACGAGTCATAGCGAGTGCGCTTACTAAGCTGATGTGCGCTAAACTTATGCTGCATGTCATCATAATGAATGAAAACATCTGAAAACACTTACAAACAGTTGTAATTGGTAAAATGTCATTGAAACAGAAGTATACAAGTAGAAAAAATGATAGGTTGACTCATACCAGAAACTTAGCATATAGCATGATACGACTCGGACCTAACTCGCTATGCTCGCGCGATGGTACAATGCTTATTTTTCCTATATATGTGTCTGAAATCCATTATATTGTTACTGTTATTGTTTATTAGTTCAAATTCAATAAATGTAGAGGTGTTGTGTGTTGTTTGTCCCATTATTCCTTACCATAGAAAACGTAAACGCATATCCAGCCCATTACAGAATACGATACCTGCGGGGGGAAACCGCACCTGTAGAGACCACTTATAGACCGCAGAGACCACTTTTTTCAGGATTTTCCATCGTTTCTCGACCTAAGCGGAAGTTTTAGAAGAAAAAAAAAATTTCCAAAAAGGCTCGGGACTGGGGGATGTCATAGGTGCGGAAAGGCTCGGGACGTGACGGGTTAAAATTGTCTGTCAGCACATACCGCATAGTATGGTAGTGCATAATTATTAGTGGATAAAATCGTCAGGTTGCATAAGAATAAAAATACGCCTGGGTGTAGCAACAATATGACTAACTAGTCGAAGGCTAAAGAAAAAATACATAGAATCTATAATTATAATAAAGGTGTGTAGTCTGTTTGTGTGTGTGTGTGTGTGTGTGTGTGTGTGTGTGTAGAGATAAGTAGACAGATAGATAGATAGATGGATATTAAATATTAGAATAGAGGAAGGAAAAGCAAGTGAAAAAAATAAAAATCCGTACACCAGATTACTGGTGTCCTCCATTCATAAAAAAAATCTGTAACAGTTGAACTTGAATTGCTGTAGGTTGAAGTCTGGGGGGAAAGAACTCTGGGGAAGCGAGTTCCAAATAGATGCAGATCGGGGAACAAAAGATGTCTGATAGGCAGAAGTTCTGCAATATAGCAGTGTGACATTCCAGTCATGAGCAGTAGCAGATGCCCATGTAGCACAAGGGAAGGCATGGAGAGGTTGCTCAGTGGAGGCAGCTTCGTCTGAACATACACCATAAAAGTATGTAAAATAATGAAAGGGAGGCTACATTCTTTCTTATATGCAGGGAAGGTAGTTTATTTGTAATAACAGGATTATTAATAATTCTAACAGCTTTATTCTGAATCTTGTGTAGTTGTTTTGGAATCTCTCCACATCAGTTCCACCAGGATGAACAATATTCCACCTGAGAGCACTCATGACCGTTATAAACTATAGCCAACTGTTTGTCGCGAAGAAGCTACAAACTCTGTACAATAATCCAGGTTTCACTGAGGCAATTTTGGCAAGTGATATGACATGAAAGGTTCAGCTGAGGTTATTATTAAGTGTAACACCGAGGATTTCAATACTTTAAGAGACAGGAATATGTGTAGCACTGAAGGTAATATAGGAATCAGGCAGTATCTGTTTGCTAGCAAACTGTATATATTAGGTTTTACTAACATTAATTGAGACAAGGTTATTTTATCCCCATTCAGTGATCCTAAATAAGTCATGATTTATGAGGATGGCTGTACCAAGTTGTAAGTTATAGATATTGAACTCTGAGAACGGATGTTTAAGTGTGAATGAACTGTGAACTGTTGAGTCATCTGCATATGAATGGCTGGGATTATGGGTGACAGATAAGACATTAGTAATATGAATTAGGAATAGGGTTGGAGCCAGACCTGATCCTTGCGGCACGCCAACGTTAATTGAGTGGAAACTGGAATATACATCGTCTACTTTTATCTTTCTGTTGCTGAGATGTGAGGAAATCAGAGGAACAAAAGACGTTAGTCCATATCAAGTGAGTTTTGATAGCAGGGAATGGTGCCACACTCTGTAAAAATCTTTAGAAATATCAGGATACTGCATGAGTTTCTCCATGTTGGTCAATCGATTGATGGATATGTGAGTCAGGAGACTGAGTATGTCAATGCTGGATCTTTCATGGTGAAAACCATACTGTCCATCACTAATTAAGTTGTTGGATTCAAGCTGTCTAACCATGTGCTTATTCATTACCATTTCAAATACTTTACCAAGAGAAGACGTGATACCTATTGGTCTGTAATCAGAGGGGTCAGAGGAACTTCCTTTCTTAGAAATTGAGTGGATATTGGCTTCTCTCCAAGAATTAGGGAATGAAGTCTATCTATCTATCTATCTATTGCCAGACGCCTTAATCCCATACTGGGTGGCCACAAACCAATCGCCTCCACGTCGCCCTATCCCCCGCCATTTCACTGCCCTGCTCCCAACTCACACACCCCTCTCTCATATACCTCTCCACTCCATCCCGCCATCCCCCCCTCGGCCTCCCCCCCTCCCTCTCCCCCCCTCCACCTCACTCACATACACTCTCCTCGTCAGTCTCTCACCTTCCATCCTCTCCACATGGCCAAACCACCTCAGTGTGTTCCTCCTAACGCTTCCTATCACATGCACATCCACACTACAACGCTCCTTTATATCCTCATGAAGTACGTATGCATATTCTGAATAATAAGAACAGAAGCAAGTTCTGGGAAGTGCTTTTTACTAACAACTGGAGGAATTCCATCTGGGCCAGGAGCTTTGTTGGTTGGTAAATTGTCTAGGATGGATTTGACATATCTAGTCAGCATTTTAAATGGAGCGGTTCTGGGTGAGCCAAGGTCTAGTACTGGGACTTTCTGGCTGACTTCCTCTAATATAGAATTTCTGGCAAATATACTGGCAAAGGATATTCGAGTTACCACGCGGGTCATTTGTAATGTTACCTTTTGAAGATATTAGTGGAGGTATGAGTGATGACTTGTTAAAGTTATTACTAAAAGAACTGAGAGATGACATGAATAGCCTATTCTATTGTCAATAAGATTTAGTCGTTTGTATGCTTGATTGTGAAGAAAGTTTAATTTAGTGAGATTTACTATTGGTTTTGCATGGTTTCTAGAAATTTTAAATTGAGTGATTCAAATGTTTTTTTTTTTTTTATTAGGTAAGAAATATATGCTAATGACTTTTGGGCCATTGTTCTGGTACAATTGCTATCATACCATTCTTGGGAGTCCGATCTTCTAGTGAACTGTTGATATTATCCAGTCACTTCTCACAGACGCATTGACTGATTTAAATGAAACTTTGGAGGAACACTTTCTAGGGACCCTGATTTTGTATAAACATTTTTTTTTTTTTTTAATGTTCCGAAAAATAGGCAAAAATGATATACTAATCCAACAATAGTTGATTTTCTTAAGCATTGCCACCGGAGCCAAGCACATTTACTTCAGGTCTTACCAAATAATCAAAACATGTTCAGTTTATTTCAAAGTTTCAAAAAATAAACAAAGGTGACGGAGCAAATGAGCGTACGGCGGCCTAACTCGAGTTAAAATAAGGTATAAGCTGTAGACAAGACCCTGCACAAACCCCAACTACGCCTGATCGTTGCATGGTACACGTTGTCATTAGAAGAAGCAAGAATACAATTGCATTGTGGCTTTAGTCTGCATCCTACATATATCCCACGATGGGACTGTCTAGCTTTCACTGTGAAGGGTAATTCATCATCATCATCATTGTGGGAAATATTTTCCCCCAGAGCAGTTGCGCTCTCTAAATTTATCATAGTTTATCCCTGGTTAAAGGCAGAGGACGTAGAGACTGTTGTTAATTATTCAAGCGGTTTTAGTAACCCAGAAACGACGTTCTCTTTAATAATTCTTGTTATTGATAAATTAAATGCTACTGCATTTAACCCCCGTGGACAACTATGCATTGTAAATACATGTAATTATGTGGTATTTTCCACTGACCTAAGCTGCGTCTGCGCGATAGGTGACGTGGCAAGCAGGGAAAGATTCCCCTGTTAAGGTAGATGTGGAATTAAGATATTTACATAGTTAAAGGGAATAATTGGTCTAACTTTAATTTAAGTGGAACTAAGATTAATTTGTTAGATTTACCCTGTACATATCATGATGTAATTTAACTGTATTTAGTACTGTAAATAACTAAAAGTTGGCAACCTACCATTCTATGAGGGAGGTAGAATTGCCGCGTTCACTCACTCTGCTCCTAGTTCTCGTGGAGCTAACACACTCTGCTCCTAGCTCTCGTGGAGTTAGCACGTTGTACATACACACCATAAGGACGCTTGCTTGCCCAAGCAACGATACCAGGCAGCCTCATCGTCATCGGTTAACGATCACTCCCTCTTCATATAGCTAAGTAACCTTTACGAATTGGCCAATTCAAGGGGGGATTAGCGAAGAGATAGATTAGAAGATAGTATTGTAGGTGAGTTAAATCTAATTTACGTTTCACCTAACTCTATGAGACTTGTTTGATTTACTTAGACAACTTTAGGGAAGGTAACGACCTACGAGTTGTGTAGCGAGAAAATTCTTGCATAGCGGTGTCCCGGCAGGGATACCGACTTGGATACATTAAACATTTCTCACATTTTGGTGCCCAGAAAGAGGGCCCCGATTTGTTTACCAGAATTACTCTACATTTTTCACATTTATGGTGCCCCGACCGAGTGAGGAAAACCGATGTGTGCCGAGGCGCTGAATGTGTTTAAAGTTGCTTTTGTGGGGCATAGTTTACTACCACATTCGGTTGAAGTGGAAGACGTGGACGTACGTGTCTATAGGGCTCCGGGAGGAAAGGCAAGCTTTTTCTCTGAAGATGAAAGGCTGAATGCCGTACTAGATTGGGAGCATGACCGTACGGTCCTTTTCCTTGGAGGAAATGATATCCATGAGGACGTGGAGGTCAATGAAGTTGTGGAGAATATTTTAGCAGTGGTAGGAGCCATAGAGGGCTCTTGTAAATCCTCAGTAGCCATAACCCTCCTCGAGCCAAGGAACCTGCCATATGGCTCTCCAGTTTGTTATGGAACATATAAATTAGTTAGCAGAGCTGTGAACCGAAGTTTGCAACGGGCCAGGAAGGGAAGGGATTTCATACATTTTAATGCCAAGCCCTTCCAAGCAATGTTGAAATCTGATGGTATACATTGGAACCATCATGGTAGGGAAGCGGTTCTGCAGAAATTTATAAATTATGTAGAACATAAGAAAGGAGAGTTCTATGCTGTACAAGCTATGGGTGGGCCTATGGAGTATTGAGGTAATAAATTCTGAGCTCTGGGAATATGGGTGTTTTGGCAATTGAGTGTGGGGATGAAATAAAACCCTTGAGGTTTAATAACCCTGGGGAATAGGTTAAAAGTATAGACCTAATCCCTACACTCCTCAAAATTAAACTAAATAATTAGCTGAGCTGTAATGAATATTACGAAATTGGGAGAGGGGATAATTTGTACAATGAGGACTTAATCCCTACCCTCTTCAAAATTTAAAATAATCAAATCATTACTAAGTTGAGGTAAAATTGTGGTTGGAATTCATAATTAAATTATTAAATTAGAACTCCGTCAACATGTCTGTTTCTTTATTGCAAAGATCTTCTAGTAGTAAGGCAGGATGGGTAACTAGAGCCATAAATGATTGTAACCAGTCGTTGGACCAAATACCTCTGTCCAAGGAGAGAATAAATAGTCTCCTAAATATTCTGAAAGATCGATGGAGTAAGTACGAAGAGAGTTACTTAACTTTAGAAGCGGCTATAGTAAAGGCTGAGAATAAGGAACTCTTAGAGTCAGAAACTACGAAGTTTGAAAACAAATTAGAAGAATACTTAACTGTAGTAAAGACACTAGAGTCAAAATTAGCTGACACTGCCGCGGAAACACAAGTTGTGGCACAGCAGAGTAGAGCTGTGTTACCACAAATAACGCTTCCGGAATTTGATGGAGAGCAGAACTGGAAATCCTTCTGGGATCAGTTCAAATATTTGGTACACGATAGAACAGATCTCCCTAAAGTCACCAAACTTACTTATTTGTTAGGACAGGTCAAAGGAACACCATATCAACTGATAAAAGAATTACCAGTAGAAGAAAATAACTATGAAGTGGCTTTGACCATCCTTAGACAAAATTACGAAGACAGGGAACAAATTATAAATCATTTATTGCGGGCTCTAATAGAATTACCCATGCCTAGGCACGATTTTGATTCCTTGCAAAAATTTAGAATTGCAATAAGTTGTAAATTAAGGGCCTTAGGTACTTACGAAGATATTAAAACATCAGATTGGGTGCTTTCAAGAATTGTGTCCTTAAAGCTACCACCGAAAACCAAGGATGCTTTGTATGGTAGGTACCAGAAGGATAATTTCTCCTGTGAAGAGATAGAGGAAGGCTTGATGCAACTCTGTAAACATATGCAAGGAACATTAAACACTACTGAGGTCAAACAGAAGACTGAAGTAAAGGAAAAACCCACTAACCAACTGATTGGGAAGGTTAAGTCAGAGAAGACTAAGTATGTGCCTAAAGAAGAGATAGGTACTTTCCTTAGCTCCACGAAGGCCGAGGATAAAGTATTAAAGATAAGGAATAGACATGCTGAAGATATTAAGGAAATAAAACCTTCCATGGTAAAAGACAGGAAAGTTTGTGTCTTTTGTGGTGAACAACATTCCAGTGTATTTTGTCAACACTACCCTGATTATGCTTCTAGAGTAGGGAAGCTTCAGGAACTGGGGTGTTGTATAATCTGTATGAACTCCGAACATACTGCCGCGGACTGTAAGACTAAATTAAATCTTTGCTTTAAATGCAAAAAGAATCATCATCATAGTGCTTTATGCCCTAGGATGAAAATTGAGGTTCCTAAACCTGCAAGCGTCAATATGACAATTGCAAAAGGGAATGCTCCATTAGTAATGCCAGCTGCAGTACCAATAGCAGATGTGAAAGTATTGTTTGAGAATAGAAACCAATTGGTATGTACCCTGTTTGATACGGGTGCTCAGAAAACTTTCATATCTGCAGACATTGTGGAGAAATTAAAGTTACCAGTTATCGGCAAGGTAAATCTAGCCATTACAGGATTCTTAACAACTAGGAAGGCTCAGTCCTTTGATTTAGTTAGACCTGTAATACAATTAGGCAGATATAAATGCCGTATAACAGCAGCTGTGCTTGATACTATGGAGACAAGTATAAACATAAAGGGATTGAAGGAAACCTCTGATCATTTGCAAAGCTCAGGGATAAAGTTGGCTAAACGGAATGTGGAATCAGATACTGTGGGTCCCATAAAAATGATAATTGGTTCTGATTATTGTGGAAGATTCCTACATAGGACTTTCAAAAGGAATAAATTACAGTTGTTCAAGAGTCCAGGAGGTAACCTTATTATGGGTCAGTTGCCTTTTCCAAAACAAGTTAAAGGAGAAGCCAAACTAGTAGACTCAGTCTTTGTTACCCCCACACAGTCATTGATGGTAGCTAGAATAGGTGCAGAATTAGAACCTACTCAGATAAATGACTTGTTGGATGAAAACATTGAACCTGTACACAAACTGTGGGACCTAGACAGTATAGGTATACACTCTGAGGAACCAACCCCTGAAGATAAAATAACATTGGACTTGTATAATCAGTCTGTGGAGTTTAAGGATGGACAGTATTGGGTAGGATTACCATGGAAACTAAACCATTCAGAGTTACCAACAAATTACCAAGCAGCTAAAGCTCAGTTAAATTCTCTTCTAAGAAAGTTGAGAGATAAACCAGAACATCTGACCCTATATGATAATATTATAAATGATCAATTGAAGAATAAATTTATAGAAGAGGCAGAATACCCTGTTAACCACAAAGAAGGACATTACTTACCACATCATGCTGTAAGCAAGGATTCAGTAACTACTCCCATAAGGATAGTATTCAACTGTAGTAGTAAAGCGTCCCAGGGATCAGCTAGCTTGAACGATTGCCTATACTCTGGACCTACACGAACAGAGAAGTTAGGGAATGTGTTACTAAGATTTAGAGAGAAACCTTACGCTTACACAGCAGACATTAGTAAGGCTTTTCTCAGAATAGGACTGAGAGATGATGATAGGAAATTTACAAAATTCCTCTGGCCTCATGATCCTCAAATTAAGGATAGTCCATTGAAAACTTACTGTTTCCGATCGGTGCTCTTTGGCTCTTGCGCTAGTCCTTTCCTACTTTGCAACACTTTAAAGCATCATTTTGAAAATGCCAAATGTCCAGAAATAGGGCAGGCTTTTTATATGGATAATTTGCAAGGTGTTGCTGATACAGAGTCGGAAGCTTTGAAGGCTTATGAAGTAGCCAATTCCGAATGTGGGAAGGCAAATTTGCCGTTACAGAGTTGGAATACAAATTCACCGCTTTTGAGGAATAAAATACAAGAGGACTATCCAGATACTGACATTCCCAAAATTCAAAATGTGTTAGGTCTTAACTGGGATACAACAGCTGATGTAATAATTTTGAAACCAATTAAGTTCTCTGATGTCACTCTCACAAAGAGGTCGTTGTTAAGTCAGGTTTCCAAGCTATTTGACCCATTAGGATTGGTCAGTCCTATAGTTATTAGGGGCAAATGTTTAGTACAGGAGGCTTGGCGAGAAAAGTTAGACTGGGACACTGAATTAGGTGAGACATATGTGGAACAATGGGAACAGATTAGAAAGGAGTTTGAAACTACATCAAGCATATGTATTCCCAGGAAAATAAACAGTAATGAGAAGTCGCACTTACACATATTTTGTGATGCTTCTCAAAGGGCCTATGGAGCAGTAGCTTATTGCGCAACAGGAGAGGATAGTAAGATTATAATGTCCAAAGCCAGAGTTGCGCCAATTAAAGAAAGAACCCTACCTCAAATGGAATTGGCTTCCATAGAAGTAGGAACTAAATTGGCCAGGTATATAACCACTACTCTTGATACTCAGTTTGAGGATATTTACATATGGACTGACAGTGAGATCTGTCTTTACTGGATAGGGAAGGAAGACAGTAAAATTCCTTTCGTCCGTAATAGAGTGAAGACTATTAAAGAGCTGTCTTCCAAATTTAAATTCATGCATGTGTCCTCCAGACAAAATCCAGCTGATCTGCTCTCGAGGGGTTCGACCGTAAGGAGACTGATCAAAGATAATTTGTGGTTTAAAGGTCCTAAATGGTTACTCACTAAAGATTGGCCTGAACAGAAACAGTACAGTATAGCTGAGATTAGTGTAGTGAACTTGGATCCTGTAGTACCTGAGCCAGAAGTGATCGACATCAGCCGATTTTCATCAATAAGACAACTTCTAAATACTACTAAATTGGTTGTTGAATTTTTGAATAAGAAGATGGGGTTTCAGAAATTAGATCCCCTAGAATACTGGCTGAAAAGAGTACAAAGAAATTCTTACGGGGAAATATATAAACTTTTAGGCTAAGACACTGGAAAAAGGAATAAGCTGATGAAGAATTTAGGCTTGTTCTTAGACGGAAAAGGTCTGATAAGATGTCGAGGCCGATTGGTAAAGGCTGACTTGCCCATCCAAACCAAACATCCCATTTTATTACCTAAGAGTGGGTGCTTTGTACAACTTATTATAAAGGAAGCCCATGATTCCACTCTCCATGGAGGTGTACCACAGACCTTAACCCAAATTCGGGAAAGGTACTGGATTCCTAAGGGTAGACAGGTTATTAAAAAATATCTCAAAAACTGCATCATTTGTAGGAGGTATGAGCAGAGACCTTTTAACTACCCTGGACCACCAGCCCTACCGAAGGAAAGGGTGAGCATAAGTCGGCCCTTCCATATAACAGGAGTGGACTACACAGGGGCTATAACTGTTACGGGTGAGGAAACTCCCCATAAAGTTTACATTTGTTTATTTACTTGTGCCTACACAAGGGCAGTCCATCTAGAACTAGCGGAAGACCTAAGCTCTGAGACATTCCTCAATGTCTTTCGCAGATTTGCCGCTAGAAGGTCTTGTCCTGGCAAGTTAATAAGCGACAACGGAACTAATTTCGTTGGAGCAGCTCCCATACTGTTGAACATAATGAATGACCCGAAGGTTAAGTCGGCGCTGGGAATCAGAAATTGTATTTGGCAGTTCACAGCTCCAAGAGCTCCATGGCAAAATGGATTTACCGAAAGAATGATTGGTATTGTCAAGAACTGCCTCAGGAAAACATTACATAGAACTAAGATCACGAGAGAAGATTTAAGAACAGTAATAACTGAAATTGAAGCCAGGATTAATAATAGACCTCTGACTTATCAAGATGACACTAGCGACTCGCTAGAGGCCTTAACACCGGCTCACATGTTACATGGCAGGAAGCTCCATCCGATGCCTTGTGTGGATATCCAGGAAGAAGTTGATGATCCTAACATAGAAAATAATGATTTAGGACAACACCTTCGGGAGGGATATCAACGTCTGAAAAGGGTGCTGGATACATGGAATAGACATTGGAGCGAAGAGTATCTTTTGAGCCTACGAGAGAGGTTTTATGGAGCTCAAGCTGCCAGCAACAAATCAGTTATTAACATAGGAGATGTGGTTTTAGTGAAGACTGAACAGCCAAGATCCCAGTGGCCATTAGCTAAAGTGATCTCCACACACCCAGATTCTGAAGGGGTGCTGAGACTCGTAAAAATAAAATGCAGGGGACATACCAGTATAAAAACTATTGATAAACTGGTACCCCTTGAGTTAGCAGCCACTCCGGATTCAGAGAATGGTGAAGATCAAACGGGTCAAGAGGCGCGACCAAGTAGGGCCGCAGCACAGGGTTCTCGAGAACTATGGAGGGAACTCTTGGCTAAGGGTCATATTACATGATACAACGTATCATTTTCCGCCGACCCCAAAACTGTGGGAAATATTTTCCCCCAGAGCAGTTGCGCTCTCTAAATTTATCATAGTTTATCCCTGGTTAAAGGCAGAGGACGTAGAGACTGTTGTTAATTATTCAAGCGGTTTTAGTAACCCAGAAACGACGTTCTCTTTAATAATTCTTGTTATTGATAAATTAAATGCTACTGCATTTAACCCCCGTGGACAACTATGCATTGTAAATACATGTAATTATGTGGTATTTTCCACTGACCTAAGCTGCGTCTGCGCGATAGGTGACGTGGCAAGCAGGGAAAGATTCCCCTGTTAAGGTAGATGTGGAATTAAGATATTTACATAGTTAAAGGGAATAATTGGTCTAACTTTAATTTAAGTGGAACTAAGATTAATTTGTTAGATTTACCCTGTACATATCATGATGTAATTTAACTGTATTTAGTACTGTAAATAACTAAAAGTTGGCAACCTACCATTCTATGAGGGAGGTAGAATTGCCGCGTTCACTCACTCTGCTCCTAGTTCTCGTGGAGCTAACACACTCTGCTCCTAGCTCTCGTGGAGTTAGCACGTTGTACATACACACCATAAGGACGCTTGCTTGCCCAAGCAACGATACCAGGCAGCCTCATCGTCATCGGTTAACGATCACTCCCTCTTCATATAGCTAAGTAACCTTTACGAATTGGCCAATTCAAGGGGGGATTAGCGAAGAGATAGATTAGAAGATAGTATTGTAGGTGAGTTAAATCTAATTTACGTTTCACCTAACTCTATGAGACTTGTTTGATTTACTTAGACAACTTTAGGGAAGGTAACGACCTACGAGTTGTGTACCGAGAAAATTCTTGCATAGCGGTGTCCCGGCAGGGATACCGACTTGGATACATTAAACATTTCTCACATTTTGGTGCCCAGAAAGAGGGCCCCGATTTGTTTACCAGAATTACTCGACATTTTTCACAATCATCATCATCATCATCATTAATACCCTTATCTCACTCCATCAACTTAGAAACTTCGAGCTTACGTTACTGTTGCCATTATCTGTCTTGTATTTGTTTTAGGACAAATGTTTACAACTGGATAGGTTAGATTATGGTTTCCATTAACCCTATCAGTACAAGTGTAGTGCCACACATTTGATATTCATGTATGTGTTTAGTAGTACTGTAATTTTAAGTTAGGGTGTAACCTGAATATTAGTTTATAAGTTCCTACCCTAAGTAGTAATTCATATATTAATAATTACTGTAGGGTTAACTATTTTTACATGTATGTATCTCTGTATCTATGCAGTGGGTGATGTAATTGTGGATGTTGAGCTATGGGAATTCCTTAGTCAAGCCGAGTAATGAAAGACACATGCGAGCAGCTTATCCCCTCCCTTTGTGCGTCATTGCCGGGCGCCGAGTTTAAACGTTAAACAGAGTAATGATGAATACAATTCTTTCCGTAACCTAGTTGTGAAATGTTTGCTAATGAAGCTGCTAGAACCCAAATATGTAAGATTAGCAGTCCAAAAGGCCTAAATAATGTCATTTGTGAGGATTTAAAGTTCCGTTTACCTTGGCCGTCACTAGATGGCATGAGCTGCTCTGATTCAAATTGAGATAGTGATAGAATCAGTATCTAAATTAAGTAAGGATTAAATCCCAAATTTTCCCCAATTCATTCAAAAGTCCTGGCGTCATGGGTACACTGCTAAATAAATTGTAAAGAGAATTGAAACCCCCCATATTTCAAAAACACCACATCATTTGACTTGAGCAGTGGCGTCCTTTAGTGCCCGACAGGCCCCACTTGCTGCCCAGACATCGTGTGTAACAGACGTTCGGTTAGGTGAGTCGTCCACATTTCTTCTTCCTCCCCCTCTTTTTCTTTGTTTAATCCTTACTTATTGTGAACTATGAGAAGTAATATTGTTGAGAATTTAACGTAGAGTGACTTGCTGCCCAGACATCGTGTGTAACAGACGTTCGCTTAGTCCCCAGACACCGGCGGCGACGACCGTGTGAGCACGCCATTATTCCCAAGTATTGCCCATAGACTTTACACTTACACTTGCACCACTCACGAGTTATCACAAACCGAAGGTAGTTGTGTTATTAATGATTCTATCAAGTGAACTTTTTTTTTGTAGATAAGGAATAGAAATATAAAAGTGATATGTTCTGTAACGGAAAGGAAAAATTCAAATTCATCAACTGTTCTCTTTCTTTAAAATTAGTTTATTAGAAAAAAATTATAATCAGGAGCGTGGAAAGGAACTTACTGATTGTGAGCAATAATGTGATACTTGAGTTGTACCTCGAGGCTAAACAAGCCCGAGTGATTGGGGTGTTCCTGGTGATTGTATTTCTTTTTTTTGAATTATTCCTCGAGGCTAGACAGGCCCGAGAGATTATGTATTTCTAGTGATTATATAACATTGTTGATGGTGAAATGTAAATAATACTGTCTTGATGTGAGAACCGAGAAAATTATGAGGAGAATACCTTATATGGGTGAAAGATGAACACAAATAATCATTCTTATTGACTCGAGGCAATGCCAGCCCGAACAGACAATTCATACCTGTAGAAAAAAGTGTCCCTGTCTTGAGGCCATTGTTGAGCCCAAGAGTAACGGCCAAAAAAGAAAGTAAAGTACAACGACTCCATACCTCGCGTGTATCAAATTATTTCGTCTGGTGACAATGTTAGAGGAATGATCACCCAAAAGCCTTAGTAACCTTTACAATCTTCTCTCATACTAAAAAGGGTCATGCAATTAAAAATGTTTTTGTGGAAATTAACAATTATTAGAGTAAAGTATATAGCATTTTCTTTTCTTTATTAGTATACCTAATCAAGGAAATTGTCCTCAAGCCAAATTCACTCCCCTTCCAATTCAAGATTCCTTCGCTGAGGGAACGACAACCACCTGAGGTACCGACTAAATCTAAACTCGGCCAAAAACTACAAACGCTACCACAATTCATTCTTTTCATAAATATTTACCATCCACTATATTAAGTCGAGTACCACTTGAATATCCATGGGTGAGTTGATCAATGCCCACAACAGGTAAGAAAATACATACCCCTATCATCATTACACTGGTGTCAGCCAGTGACATAAAAATTCTTAACATCACACTGGTGAATACCGGTGGGATAACATTCATACCTTTACACTGGTGTCAACTGGTGGGATAAAATTCTTGGTATTACACAAGGAAGCTCTTCTAAGCTGAATAACATCGTCCAATTGC
The DNA here is from genome assembly GCF_032717465.1 of Coenobita brevimanus. Classification (NCBI taxonomy): domain Eukaryota; kingdom Metazoa; phylum Arthropoda; class Malacostraca; order Decapoda; family Coenobitidae; genus Coenobita; species Coenobita brevimanus. Next base: position 13,643,828 of record NC_136972.1, on the reverse strand, counting down.
AGCAAGAATAAGATACAAACACAACATCCCACTGGAGTTAAGGAAATGCGTGGTCTTTTCCAGCACCGTTAATCACCAAGTCTGCTGTTAATTTTTACCGTGATGTACGCGTTTTCATCCGTCGCTAATATTTAGATATATTTTTTCGGTTTAGTGTGTGTGTGTGTGTGTGTGTGTGTGTGCGATTCTTGCATTGAACTATCATACGCAAGAGAATTATAAAAAATACGAGATCAATGTGTGTTTGATGGCCGTCTGCAAAATATACAAAGAATTATCTGGTTCATCATGTGTTTTGTTTCATTATTTACCATTGCCCACAAACTTAAAGAAAACTTCTGTTTTCTCTTAAATCAGTTTTACGCTGAAACAAACCAAAACACTGTAACCTGCATCATGAATATAAGCTACCTTAAAGCCTCCCTTAAAATGTGTAGAAACAGTTAGGACCATTTCCAGCTTCTCTTGTAAGTTAGTGTTATCTTGCAAAGCATAAAATCAAAAGACGGTGCTTTTGTTTCATAAACAATAGGTTACTCCATAGCCTTAACTTTGATAAAAAATGAATCCAGTGCCAGCTTCCATAAGTTGTGTAAATTTTTTAGGCTTAGTAACATGAGGAAATTTTAAGTATATCTGGTTTCACCTAAAGTAACTTATGTTGCAGAGAAAATATTTACCTGTATTAAGATTAATAGAGAAAATTTTAGAGAAATTTAGTTTTTGTTCACAGCTAATGTTAACCTTCAAGTAAATAAATAAATAAATATGACTTACACGATCGCCATATTTTTCCTCAACTGCAAGTATAAAAAAGATAAATAATTCAGCAACTTCTGTGTATCTGCCTAGAAAAAGTAAGACTGTGTGTGTGTGTGTGTGTGTGTGTGTGGCTTCTGTATTAACTCTGTTGTTTTAATTCTTATAGAATTTTCCAGCCACAGACACAGATCATCCCAAACTGTGTCTTCTAAGTTGGTGTTACGCTACAAGTAAAAAAAAAAAAAAAATCGTTATTATGATTACAGATTTTTTTATAAGGTCACAAGTATTATAAAATAAGAACCTGCCTGGGCAGCTTCCCATGCGTGATTCATGAATGGGGCTCAACACTGCTGGAGTGATGAAATCAGGCTAAGCGCTGAATGGTACCTACATACTCTTATTAAACACGGTGCTGAAGCACGAACACTCTCACTCTCTTTCCCTTGCAGACCTCTTGACGAAGGAAAAAAATGGTATGGGGTGGAATGGGTAGGATTCGTATTGCAGTGGACTTGGATTGCTCCCTGGCACCTATTTCCTTAACTCTCAGGCACCCCTTCTTGGCCTCTATCCTGTTCCGTTCCTTTGTGTTTCTGCTTTCCTTATTATGAATCGCATTTGTCTTTATTCTGTCATTACGTCTAACTTGCTTTCATTATCATGAATGAACTTTGTCGTAATTCTGTCAGTCATCCTTGCTTTGATCCTTCAATTTCCTCAACCCTACCTTGCTTCACTCCTTCCTGATCTGATTCACCCGCATGTGCTAGTGAAGGGCATAGTAAACTAGCCTATTACTAAATATGCTGTCCTCACCCCCTCCGTGTCTCGCGTCTGACCCAAGTGCTAAGCTGAATCTGACCTCATTCACCCATTTCCTACCTTTTTTTTTTTTCTCTTTTTTTTTTTTTTTACATATCTGTCTTGTTTCCATTCTCATACCTGCTTCGCTTGATCTCCCTTTTCTCCACTCCTCTTGTCTCCTCCCTACATTCCTTAATTTTCGACACTCATACCTTGTTTGATTCGTACTTTCCTCCTACTCTCAATTCTGCCTTAGCTATATGTGTACCTTATCCGTACTTCTTTCCTCATATTTCATTACCCTTACTTTGTTTCACTCCTATCTTGCCTCACTCCCACCTTGCCACACCTATCCTTTCCTTACCTTGATTCACCCTTTTCTTGCCGTGCCTCACCCTTACCTTACCTTCCTTCACCCTTATCTTACGTCATCCTTATCTTAACTTGTCTCACCCTTTCCTTACCTTACCTGTCTCTTACCGTACCTTGCCTCGCCCTTACCTTACCTTGCCTCCCCTTAACCTTACGTTGCCTAACCATTATCTTACCTTGCTTCACCCCTACTTTTCCTTGCCTCATTTTTACCGAACCTTGCCTCACCCTTGCCTTGCCTAACCCTTAACTTGAATCACTTCTACCTTGCCTCAACCCAACATTTCCTCACTCCCATCTTGCCTCAACCTCACCTTATCTTGCCTTACCCTTACCTTACCTTGCCTCACCCTTACCTTACCTGGCCTTACTCTTACCTTACCTGGTCTCACTCTTATCTTACCTTGCCTCACCCTTACCTTACCTTGCCTCACCCTCACCTTACCTTACCTGGCCTCACCCTTATCTTACCTTTCTTCACCCTTACCATTCCTCACATTTACCTTTCCTCTCCCTTACCTCATCTTTTCACCTTTACCTTTCCTCATCCCTGCCGTTTCTCATCCTTACCTTGCCTCACCCCAGTATTTTCTCACCCCTTCCTTCCCTCACCCCTGCGCTGTATCACTCTTAGCTTGCCTCACCCTTGCCTTGACTCAACATTACCTTGTCTTATCCCAACCTTGTCTCACCCGTACCTTTGTTCACCCTTACTTTGCCTCACCCTTGCCTTGCCACACCCCTTGCCTTAGCCCACCCCTACCATGTTTCACCCACACCTAGTCATACGCCAATACTTCCGTTATCAGTACCTTCTGTGTACTCACATGAACGCAGTATATAAAACATCATCTTCAGGAAGAGATTATCTTTCAGTACTATGACACCCTTTTTGTGTTGTCTTTGCTGCCTCCAGAGACAGATTAGGAAGGGCATCTTCTTATGAAGCGAATATTACCGGTATGTCTAACCCATCCAATAAAAAAAAACACAATAATATTCGTTTTGCGCTGACAAAAGCGAAAAGTATAACATATATTTATCTGGCAGACATCACTACGTGACAGTGTGTTAATCACTCAGTTCCGAAAGACATCGCTCATTGTTTCGCTCAGGTGCGTTATGGAGTAGAATATTATTTATGTCCAGCTAGTGCTTCTATGAACATAATAGAGAAACCGTAAGATATCATCATCAGGACGAATTCAGTAACAGGAATTTAGCTATCAGTGAAACTGTGAGCATATATCGTTGCAACAAAATCGAGAGGGAAAGGGAAAGACATAGAATAGGGGGAGGGGGGTAAACGAAATGAGAGGGAGAGAGAGAGAGAGAGAGAGAGAGAGAGAGAGAGAATACGGAGGGGAAAATGAAAGCTGAAATAAAAGAGAATTGAAGTAACGAAGTAAGGAATAAGACCGGATGAAAATAAACTGATACGTTTGACTCCTGCTGAATGATGGTTTATCTTAACTAAAGACATACATTCAAAGGAGTCCTGACACATGATTGGAGAAGGGATGTGGGGAAATCATCTGGTCGGAGCAAACATGCAGAAAACCTCTTAAATATGGAAAGATTTCCATTTTTCCTAATTTTCAGACGGTTTTATGACGCTTCGGAGGACATTTTCGAACTGTAGGGTTAAATATATCCTTCATTAGCCGCGCTAGTACAACACGTCTTTCCCACAATCATTAACAACGACTAGGAGGATCAGTCATGATATGGAATATATGTCACTAGACTAAAGTGGGTAAAAGAGAAAAAATATCATTAGTCTTACTAAAAATGAAATTATTAAGGGAAGAGATGATCGTATGGTCGTAGCACTAATGAAACTAGAAAGCACTCACAGAGCGCATACTTCCGCCGGATCCGGATCCGCCCCAAAATTTAGTGAATTGTTCCTTGACCCTTGGCCCTCTCTTCAACATTTTTTTTTTATTTATTGAGAACTTTTGGAGACATTGTACGGGACACATACGATCCAGATCCGGATCCGCCCCCAAATTCGAGCAATTCTTTCTTGGACCATCGCCCACCCTTCCACAAAATTTCATTGAACTGTATTGAGAACTTTTGCAGATATCATGTGAAAAAAACAAATTAACAAACAGACACAGAGGGAGGCGGTGGCTGAATCGGTAGAGAGGAGGCCTGCATTCTTAATGGACGCAGGGTCGAATCCCAGTTGGTAAAGGAACAGTTTAAGGATATGAATTTCATAAATTAAGACTTCTGATCTACCAGAAAACACGCCGGCATGTAAAATACCCCCTCTAGTACCAATACACCAGTCCCGTATGAGACATCCCTAATATGTATTCTATATGGACGGTGGGTGTTAGCGCCAAAGTGGTGATATCGTAGCCGTCACCGAGTGTTTCCAAAAATGTGATAGATTGTAGGGATATTTAAGAGAAAAGAATGTTCAAGTTGTTCTTGTCGTTGATGGCAGGAGAGAGATAAAGATGAGTCTGGGGTTTGACTGGGGTTTTATTCTCCAGAGGAAGTATCTGACAAGAGCAGTACTGAGGCAAAAGCAGTCTATTCTTGCTAACTCAGTGCGCTCTGTTCCTGTCTTTCCCATCGTAACTCTTCTCTCTCCTAACCCTTTCGGCCCTGTCTCTCCAATTTCCCCTTTATATGACTGGTTGGATTATGCATGAGGGCACGTGTCATGGGGCTTTCCATAACTTTGGAAATTTCTCATCTGTAGTGATACTGTGCTGTGTGCTAAATTCCCTGGCTAGAATGTGCATTGTTGTTTCCTTCAGATCTCTCGAGCTTAGGCAAGACTTTCTTCCAACCTCTATATTACATAATAACAAAATATACGTCACTAGATATAATGTATTGTGTAATGATATTTTTGTGCCCTGACAGTGACATATGGAGGTGTTTGGTACGTAGGAGGACTACTGGGCCTTGGGGATAGGCTCTAAAGCCTTAGCCCAGAGGTGGATACATTTAAAAGTACATAACCTCCTCCAACTTTGTTGGCGGAGATATTTATAATAAGAAAAAGTCGTCTGGTTGTGGCATAATTAAATTATAAAGGGAATAAAAGGCGTCTGGTTTTAGCTTGAATGAATTTATAAATGGAAGAATAACTCATCTGGTTGCCGCTTGAACGAAAATGGAAAAGGAAAAACGACACCGGCTGGTGTAGAATGAATGAAAATTAGAAAAGAACAAAACCGTCTGGTCGTTGCGTGAATGAAATCGTCCGTCGGCAGCAATGTTTGAAATCATCTGCCTGTAGATAAGCATACAAATAGACCATCCCAAGCTGAGTCTCTTAGGTTAGTATTCCGCTACAGGAAAATAAAATAAAATAAGAAAATTTATAATAACCGATTTTTTCCCAGGTCTCAAGCAACATAAAATATCAACCTTCCTTGGATATGCTCTGGTTCATGAATGGTTCTCAACACTGCGAACGTAGTACAGTCAGGGTAAGTGTTGTGAGATAGCTGCATATCAAACGCGGCGCTGAGGCACGGACGCTGTCTCTTTCTTTCCACTGCAGATCTCTCGAGAAAGGAGGGAAAAAAAAAAGCTATCAGAGTGGAATGGGTAGGATTCGCATTGCAGTGGGCTTGGATTGCTCCCTGGCACCTACCACCTTATTTTTTTTTTTTTATAACAGAACAGAGGAGAGCAAAACAAGTGAATTAAAAAAAAATAAATAATCCATACATCGGATTACTGGTGTCCTCTGTTCATAAAATATCTGTAACAGTTAGACTTGGACAGCTGTAGGTTGAAGTTTGGAGGGAAACAACTCTGGGTAAGCGAGTTCCAGAGAGATACAGTTCGGGGAATGAAAGAATTCTGATAGGCAGAAGTTCTGCAATATGGCTGAGTGACATTCCAGTCATGAGAGCTACCAGATGCCCGTGTAGCACGAGGGAAGGCTTGGAGAGGTGGCACTATGGACGCAACTTCGTCTGAGTATTTGCCGTAAAATTATCTGTAAAATAATGCAAGGGAGGCAAGAATCTTTCTTACTTGTAGGGGAGGTAGTTTATTTATAAAAGCAGGATTGTTAATAATTCTAATAGCTTTGTTCTGATTTTTGTCTTATTGTTTTGATGCAACCTCTCCACATCCATTCCACAAGGGTGAGCACTATTCAAGCTGAGCGCACATGACTCTTATAAATTATACCTAACTGCTCGTTAGTGAAGAAGTTACGGACTCTGTACAATAATCAGACACCCCTGCTTGGCCTCACTAACCTGTTCCTTTCCTTCGTGTTCCTGTTTTCTTTATCATGAATCATCTTTGCCTTCATTCTGCCATCGTCATACTTGTTTTTTCCTGTCAGTTTCCTCACCCTACCTTGCTTCACTTCTTTCTGATCTCATTCAGTTGCATGTGCTAGTGAAAGGATAAAGTAATGTAGCCTGCTACAAAATATGCTGTCCTTACCTCCTCCTTGTCTCGTTTTTCCCCTGTGCTTATTTCAATCTGAACTCATTCGCCTATTTCTTATCCCCGTGGTTTGCCTCTGTTTTTAATGTCTTGTCTCCTTTATCATCCCTGCTTCGCCTTATCCCCTTTTCTCTTCGTATCTCCATCCATTTTTTTTTTCGTTAAATTTCCACACTCAGACGGTGTTTTATTCTTCTTTCCCGCACAGTCAATTTTTCACTTTGTGCTTAAATCATCCTTGTTTCTTTCTTCAGATTTCCTTATCCCTACAGTGCCTTTCTTCACCCCATCACTGTGTGCACCACCTGCGCATTAATCATCCCTTGTTAAATGACATGCTTTTTCTCATTAAGTCCTTCCCTCTCCTCAGTCCTATCCCCACACACTACTTCTCCTTGCTCCTATCCTGTTATAACCGACTCTCAAAACTGATGCATTTATAATATAGGTAGAATTTCACAAAAACGAGCAGACAAGTTTCTGGTCAGGTGATTCATTGATAAAATTCTGGCTAAAATGTTCAGCTATTAAGGCATTAAGTTAAGTCCAGTTTATACCTGTATAATCATCATCATCATCAGCAGCCGTTTGAGTGTCCGCTGCAGGACCGACCTATCCCGAAGGAAGTGGGGACGAGACAGCCTATGTATCTCTATCAAGTGGCTTAGGCTGTCTGGTACAGATTGTATGTAGGGTGAGAAGTGCTTGTAAGTGTGACTGTATCTGTATGTAGGGTGAGAAGTGCTTGTAAGTGTGACTGTATCTGTATGTAGGGTGAGAAGTGCTTGTAAGTGTGACTGTATTGTTGGAGTGGCTTTGGATGTGTGTGTAGTCTGTGAACCAAGCGTAATCAGCCCGCGCAAGCCGACTGGGTGCAAGCATACTTTATAGTACACGACACTCGTTCAACCACAGCACTCCTTATGGCCGCCGAAGCAGTACGTGGCCGGAAGAACGCTCCCAAAGTTTCTTTCCCTGGTGGGGCGCGAACCCTCGTTCTCCCATGTACGAAAACGCACACTCTACCATTGTGCCACAGAGGCTCTATACCTGTATGATACCAACGCTGAAATATCTAGCGAGTGAAACTGTAGCATTCTGGCTTGGTGAATACAGTATACGTATGTACGTTTATTTTTACGTATTTACAGTTGGCAACAAAATTCATGCCACCTCTCCTACTTTTCTCTCCACACAGTTCAGAAAACAGTGTGGTGAATTTTCAGCCACGTACGCTGGTCACATATCTGTGCCATCAGTGTCGGCTGCCGCCACTTTACCACATACTGTACATTTTCAAAGTTCGAGGAGAGAAAAGCAAAAGAGATCATATGACTTCTGATGCTGCCTGTACATGATGCGTTACATATATCACTGTACATTACAGACAAGAATATCGGTACACATATTATTTTAACAGTTATGAAACTCTTACACAGTATTCTTGGAAGGTTGCTAATCCTGGATCATCACATCACATGGTTTCAAAAGTTATTACTCACTAACCTGATATTTATCGAATTAATATGTATTCTGGTAGGCCATACGTAATTCTCCTCACTATCCCTGTCTTTCACTGGAGGGTGGCTGTAGGTAGGATATGACACGAAGCCAAGACCTGTTGACCAGAGTTAAGATGACAGTTAGACGCTTTGGTAGGCAGCACGAGAAGCAGTGTGCAATGACACACAAGGCAAAGTTAACATAGAGGGTGTTACTTGTGCACTGAAGGAAAGCTTGAAAATACCAAATATAGTTATTGATTTGGTGTGAAAAAGGCTGGCTACGATTTCTTTCCCTCCTGAGACAGGGAAATGTGACCGCAAACAGTGATATTCCAATGCACATCAATATCTGTGGCCGTATTATTGTGAGATAGGAAGAGAGAGAGAAAACAAACCATGAAATATCGTTTATCATACGGTATATCTGTGACCGATTTCAAGAGGGAGAGAGAGGGGGGGTGGTGAGCATAAACCATGCCTTACCGATGTACAAACCGATAAAATGTGTCTTCGTAAGTTTTGATGAAGACATGGAGAACGGGTCGAACGATGTGGGTTACACATTAATAGGGACCGTATTTACCCTGTGCCTTGCCAAATGTAAATTATCCTCAGACGGATCTGAAAAAATTGTTTCCTTGGTTGTACTCCGTATATCTGGAGTCGTATGCTAGTGCGTTAAGGGGGCTCTATAGCACCGCTTCCTTGTCGATTGATTCTGCATATTCCACATACTCTTCTGTTTGTTATTGTAGCACCTCTCTTCTTTCATTTATTCTTCACATTTCAAATAAATACTCACCTGTGTGCTATTCATGCGTTTTCATTACCAGAAGAGATGATATACGTAACAAAGAAGACAATAAGCGTGGTGTTTGGAGAAGCAAACTGGTAAGGAAAAGGTACCATATATTGCATACATAACAAAGAAAACAATACACATGTGATGCATACAGAAACATACTGGCAGGGAAGAGGTACTACATACTGCTACATAACAAAGAAGACAAAATACACCTGATGTATGCTGAAACAAACTGGTAAGGAAAGGGTACTACGTAGTGCATACATAACAAGGAAGACAGTACTCATGTGGTGTGCTCGCATACTGAAACAGCTGGTAGGGAAGAGGCGCTTGAGATCTTCTCCAACCTAATATATTACAACCCATTGTCAAGGATGACCCATGCCCGGCACTTTCTGATGCCCACGAATACGCGATTGCTAAATAAATTGTTGTTACTCAAACCCGCCATATATATATATATATATATATATATATATATATATATATTGTTACGCTGTCCGCCTTTCCGTTCCCACGGGTGCAGCCGTTACAGCTGGGCTAGGGGATTATGCAGTATGTATCCGTGTCATTCGCCGAGTTTATATTAGCGAGTGCTACAAGTTCTTTTGTTTCTTTCGTTCCCGCCACTGAGAGCAATTTTATTTCATACCATGCTGAGTATGCATTTGATTATTTTGATTGTCTTGTGTGAGCTACCAGTATATTTAATAATGTTTTGCTTGCATTAGAAGTACCAGTTTATTGTAGAGAGAGAGGGGCACGAATATAAGTTCTTATTAATTAATTTGATTCATGCGTTCGCGCTTGGCCGTGCACGAGCCTTGATCAGTGGCAGTCTCTTCCCAGCCAGCTTTAGTATCGGGTGTTTGTACACTCTCTCTCTCTCCCCAGTTATTTTTCTGCCGAGCTGGCGTTTTCATTTAAGTTTATTTTTATTCTTTTGTTGCTGACTGAGGGAAGTAGTTATTTTATTTTGTTTTTCTGACCTTGTTGTCTTTGGAGGGCCAGTCTGGCTCACCGTAGTCTCTCGCTGCCTTAATTAACGTTCCCCAACACACGTACATACACACACACACCCTAACCCCTACACATTCTAATCCCATCTACTTGCACAAGGCTAGTGAGAACTATCGTGAGCTATTAACTGCGTTCCCCCTTGGACACGGGTTAAGTAGAAAGTCGTCACCACCGGAAGTAAGTGGGAGGTGTTCCTGTATACTGTCTCGGGCGGTATTACTTCCGGTAGTGACGATAGTAGGCTAGATCTATAGGTAGGCTGTTCCGTTTTATTATCAAAGTACAGAGTGTTGCGTTCTTAAGTAAGTATTCTTCCGTTGCGCAGTTTTTCTCTAGTTTGCGGAGTGTCAGTGCCGGGGTCTGCGTTATTTTTGCAACGCAGTGGAGGCCGATCATCTAAGGCTGACTTGTTGTCTTTTTGTAATAGCCCCGGGCCGGCGCTAACCGTAACAGTGGCGACCTCGCCAGGATATCCTAACAGTGCCTTCTTCTTGCTAGGATATCGTTACCTTGGCGTTCTCTGTGCTTTGAGGTGAAGTTGATGTGTGTGTAGTTTCTCAGTCAGCATTAGTATTTCATTATTTAGTACTGCCATTGATTTGTCGCCATGGAGTCACGCGTGTCTACGCCAGATCGCGTACGTGCTGAGTCACCTGTGGATATGGAACAACGAGAGGCACATAGCAAAGGTACTCCTCGTGTGAGCCCTGAGTTTGACTATGGTGCTGAGTTGCCTCGTTTCGCTACCCCACTATTACCATCTATGATGCCGCCGAGCCAGTTTAGAGCAGTTCCCCCAGGTATGTCTGGTGCTTTCCTGGAGTTGTTCATTCCACTCCCATATACCCTGGAGCCTTGTCACCGGAGGCTCAGTTGCAGTTGGAGTTGAAAAAGTTGGAGATGGAAATGCAGCGTGCAAAAGAAGAGAGGGAGATGCAGCGTGAAAAAGAAGAGAGGGAAATGCAGCGTGCAAAAGAAGAGAGGGAGATGGAGTTGCAGCGTGAAAAAATGCGATTTGAGCTGGAGAAGACTCGCTTGGAGCTGACTGCTAATAGACCAACTTCAGATACCCAAACCTCAGGCCGTGCAGAGGATAGGGAGAGTTGGTTCTCAAGGAGTCTAAAATTAGTGCCAGCATTTGATGAGTTGAAGTTGACAGAATGGTTTGTCAGGTTTGAAAAGAAGGCTAGGGAGTTTGAGTGGCCCAGGCAGCGCTGGGTGGGGTTGGTATCTAATGTGCTGAAGGGAAAAGCTTTGGAAGTGTATAATAGGTTGAGCCCTGAGGATGTAGATGATTATGATGAATTTAAAACAGCCATCCTGAAGGCATATGAACTTAGACCAGAGGCTTATCGGTTGTTGTTCCGTGGTGCTCGGAAAAGGCCTGCTGACACCTATATGGCCTACGCTAGGTATCTGGAGGAGAGGTTAGACGAGTGGTTGCTGAGTGAGAGCGCCACTTCGTATAACGAGGTGCGTGAACTGTTTTTGATGGAACATTTTACCAACATGGCTGACAAAGAAATTGGTGTTAAAATTAGGGAGAAGAGATTTAAGACCTTGAAGGAAGCAGCGACGTGGGCTGATGACCGGGTGTTTGCCTTGCGGAGTATGGGGGTCAAGTATGCTAATTTTCAGTATTCCAGGGAGAGGACTGTGAGTGGCCCTGCCTGGGACAAATCTCCCGTGAATCAGTCCCAGGGAAGTTCAGAGGAGAAAAAGAATTCTGGGAGAAAGAGCCCTGTATCCAGTTCAGAAGCTAGTTTGTTACTTTTGCAAACAGAGTGGGCATATCAAGCCTAACTGCCCTAAGTGGAAGGCCTCCCAAAATGCCAAACCAGTGGCACTAGTTATAGGTTCGAGTCAGGTGAACGAGAGGAGTTGGGAGAGTGGTAACGGTGAGGGAGAAGTCTGTGGAAAGCTGGAGTGCAGCCGGCTGTGCTCGCTGCCAGCTCAGGCTGAAAAAGTTACCCAACATGCTACGCCACCTCCGGATGAACTGCCTCAGAAATCGTCCCTAGACTGGTGTAAACCTTTTATATGTCACGGCACAGTGAAAATTCATGGGATCAGTTATCCAGTTACTGTGGCTCGTGACACCTGTGCACAACAGTCTGTGTGCAGAAACGTGACTGGAGGGCCTGTAAACTCAGGGAAGTATGTGCTGTGTAGAGGCATGAACTCAGATGAATACTATGATTATGTTCATGTGGAACTCGATTGCCCCATTGTTCAGGCTGCAGCTCAAGTAGCTGTTGCTGATGTAATGCCAGTAGAGGGGATTGATTTTCTGCTGGGGAACGACCTGGCTGGGGAGAAAGTATTTCCATCTATTCCCCCACCAGTTGTTGTGGCAGAGAAGTGTTTTGACGCCCCAGAAATTGGTATTGAAGTTGATGCAGAAGTGGAAGCTATGTTCCCGGTCTGTGCAATTACACGATCTATGGCACAGGTTGCAGCCCGGGAGGAAGAACTGGTGAAGCCACAGGTTCTTGGGGTCGACTGTGATGAGGCAGGGCCACCAATGGAGGAACCTAGTGAGCAGAGTGTTGCTGTAGTGGGTGAGGAGAGTGGGAATGCGTGCATGGGTGCCGCCCACTTCCCACTCAGGACACTAGAGGTGGTGCTGAGTGTGTCTGTGTGGAGACTGAACCCAGCCCACCGACTGAATTAGAAGAATTACAGGACGCTGGGGTCGACTGTGGGGATGCAGGACCACCGTCAAACGCGCCTGAGGAACAGAGTGTCACTGTTGAGGGTAGAGGTGATGATGTCAGTGTGGAGTCTGACATTCCTCCCCTGTCGAGTGTACTAGAGGTGACGCTGAGATTGATTGCCCTTCGCAATCCAGTGTCCCGACCAGTCCCTTATCTCAGTCCTCAGTAGAGCTGGCGGGTGTTGGGTCAGCAGAATTGAGGGTGAAGCAACAGGAGGATGTAACATTAAAGCCCTTGTTTGCTCGAGTAGGGGAAGAAAGAAGTATGGAGTGTGGTAAGGAGGAGCTCCTGATTAAAGACAATGTTTTACATCGCCGATGGACCCCCACTGGCGCCACGGTGGATGGAGGAGTGGGTGAGTTAGTGCAGGTGGTGGTGCCTGTGCAGTATAGGGTGCCGTTAATACAGTTAGCACATGAGGGACCTTTAGCAGGTCACTTGGGAAACAGAAAAACAGTGCAGCGCTTAAGATATAATTTTTGGTGGCCAAGTATGCCGGGACAAGTTGCTGCGTACATCAAGAGCTGTCACACGTGTCAGATAGTGGGCAAGCCTAATCAAGTTCTTCCTGTGGCCCCTTTGACTCCCATTCCTGCAGTTGAACCTCCGTTTACCCGGGTAATCATTGATATCGTGGGCCCTTTACCTCCTACTTCTGCTGGAAACAAGTATTTGTTAACCATAATGGATGTTACAACGCGATACCCAGAGGCTATACCAATCAGAAGCATGCAGGCGAAGTCAGTAGTCAAGCAACTTATCCTGTTCTTTACTCATTTTGGCCTGCCCAAGGAGTTGCAGTCAGACCGTGGAGTAAATTTTACATCTAATTTATTTAAGCAGACAATGACAGAGTTGGGCATCAAACACATTTTGTCCAGTGCCTACCATCCGCAGTCACAAGGTGCCCTGGAGAGGCATCATCAGACCTTAAAGACCATGCTGCGCACCTTCTGCTATGATAGTGGAAAGGATTGGGACCTAGCGGTACCCTTTGTTATGTTTGCAGTGAGAGAGGTACCAACTGAGTCGTTAGGGTTTTCACCCAATGAGTTAGTGTTTGGGCACAGAGTTCGTGGTCCCTTGGATGTGGTGCGAGAGGCCTGGAGTAACAACAAATCTGGCAACCAGGAATCCATGCTTGACTATGTCTGCCGCACTCGGGAGAGACTGCATTGCGCTTTAGAGCTTGCCCGTGACCATCTAATCGGGGCTCAAGCGAAAATGAAGGCTCATTATGATAAGAAGGTCAGAAGTCGTGAGTTTAAGCAAGGAGATGAAGTTTTGGCACTGCTGCCCATGCAAGGAAAACCTCTGGCGGCTAGATTCAGTGGTCCTTATATTGTGAAGAAGAAAGTTGGGGAACTTGACTATCTAATTGTTACCCCAGACAGGCGGAAGAGTACTCAGTTGTGCCACATTAATATGTTGAAGCCATACTACCGCCCAGTTGATTCTCATTGTGGGATGACTGCTGATGTCTCTCACCTGGGATGTGAAGGACGGGGAAAGGAGGACGTGGCATCAAAGGAACGTGCTGTGGAGGGAGCTGTTGGTGCCGATGATGTGAGTAGTGGACCAGGGTTACAGCCACAGTCCCTGGAAGGTGACTTTGGAGCGGACGTCGAGGGAACCAGGGATAAGAGCGCTCCTGTAGTTTTGACGATTGGTAGTGAGTTGGAGGAGCAGGAGGAAGTGCTTAGTCGTGGTGAGATGTTACCAGCTGACCTATGGGAGGGCAATGGTTATGCAGCTCTGGTGGAGAAATTGCGACACCTTGATCCAGTAAAGCGAGAAGAGTTGTGCAACAGATTATGGAAACATCCGAAAGTTTTTGGAGATTCACCGGGATTGACAACTTGGGCTACTCATGACATTGACGTTGGGGATAGTAAGCCTGTAAAATTAGCTCCCTACCGCATCAACCCTATCAGACAGAAAGCTCTCGATAATGAGATCAAGTATATGTTGGACCATGGATTGATCAAGAGGAGTTTCAGTGAGTGGAGTTCACCAGTTACTTTGCAGCCGAAGCCAGATGGGAAGGTTAGGTTGTGTGTGGACTTCCGGAAAGTTAACTCACTGTCTAAGACCGATGCTTATCCCTTGCCTCGGGTCGATGACTCCGTGGACAAGGTGGGAAATGCCACTTATATCACCAAACTTGACTTAGTAAAAGGATACTGGCAGGTCCCGCTGACGGAACGGGCTAAACAAGTGGCTAGCTTCGTTGTCAGTGGTGCAGTATATCAGTGCCAGGTGATGCCTTATGGATTGAAGAATGCTCCAGCCACTTTCCAGAGGCTTATGGATAAAGTGGTGGATGGCATACCTAATTGTGTCGTTTACATCGATGATGTCATTGTGTATGACACCAAGTGGGAGGAGCACCTTGATCATGTGGAAATGCTCATTAGCGGTTGGAGGAAGCTGGCTTAGTAGTCAACTTAGACAAGTGCGAGTTCGTACGTGCTAAGGTCCAGTACCTTGGATTTGTTGTAGGACATGGGCAAGTGGCTCCACCTCAGGCTAAGGTGGATGCCATTTCCAACTTTGCAGCACCCCAGTGTCGCCGTGCCCTCCAGCGATTTTTGGGCATGATCGGCTATTACAGACGATTTATTGGGAATTACTCCACAGTGCTTGCCCCTCTTACTGACTTATTGCGCAAGGATAAGAAGTGGCAGTGGACAGCCGAGTGTGAGCAAGCTTTTACCACTGTTAAGTCTCTGCTGTGCCACCACCCTATATTGCGTGCACCAGATTTTGACAAATCTTTTGTGCTGGCAGTTGATGCTAGCCGAGTAGGGGTAGGAGCAGTGTTGATGCAGCCGGATGAGGGCCAGGTTGAACATCCCATTTCATACTTCTCAAAGAAGTTTAATAGAGCCCAGAAGAACTACTCTGTCATAGAGCAGGAGTTATTAGCGATTATCCTGGCCCTACAACACTTTGCTGTCTACCTGCCCTCTTTTGGCCCTGTGATCAAGATTTATTCAGACCATCATCCCCTGCAGTTTTTGAACAAGTTTAAATTTAAGAACCAGCGTTTGACCCGCTGGAGTTTGCTTTTGCAAGAGTACAATTTAGAAGTTAGGCATATTAAAGGGACTGATAACGTAATTGCTGATTGTTTATCCAGGGAGGGGTCAGGGTCTTGATTCGAAAATTTTGATCCAGGGCTCAAAATTTTCCCTTGGGGAAGGGCGTGTTACGCTGTCCGCCTTTCCGTTCCCACGGGTGTAGCCGTTACAGCTGGGCTAGGGGATTATGCAGTATGTATCCGTGTCATTCGCCGAGTTTATATTAGCGAGTGCTACAAGTTCTTTTGTTTCTTTCGTTCCCACCACTGAGAGCAATTTTATTTCATACCATGCTGAGTATGCATTTGATTATTTTGATTGTCTTGTGTGAGCTACAAGTATATTTAATAATGTTTTGCTTGCATTAGAAGTACCAGTTTATTGTAGAGAGAGAGGGGCACGAATATAAGTTCTTATTAATTAATTTGATTCATGCGTTCGCGCTTGGCCGTGCACGAGCCTTGATCAGTGGCAGTCTCTTCCCAGCCAGCTTTAGTATCGGGTGTTTGTACACTCTCTCTCTCTCCCCAGTTATTTTTCTGCCGAGCTGGCGTTTTCATTTAAGTTTATTTTTATTCTTTTGTTGCTGACTGAGGGAAGTAGTTATTTTATTTTGTTTTTCTGACCTTGTTGTCTTTGGAGGGCCAGTCTGGCTCACCGTAGTCTCTCGCTGCCTTAATTAACGTTCCCCAACACACGTACATACACACACACACCCCCTAACCCCTACACATTCTAATCCCATCTACTTGCACAAGGCTAGTGAGAACTATCGTGAGCTATTAACTGCGTTCCCCCTTGGACACGGGTTAAGTAGAAAGTCGTCACCACCGGAAGTAAGTGGGAGGTGTTCCTGTATACTGTCTCGGGCGGTATTACTTCCGGTAGTGACGATAGTAGGCTAGATCTATAGGTAGGCTGTTCCGTTTTATTATCAAAGTACAGAGTGTTGCGTTCTTAAGTAAGTATTCTTCCGTTGCGCAGTTTTTCTCTAGTTTGCGGAGTGTCAGTGCCGGGGTCTGCGTTATTTTTGCAACGCAGTGGAGGCCGATCATCTAAGGCTGACTTGTTGTCTTTTTGTAATAGCCCCGTGCCGGCGCTAACCGTAACAGTGGCGACCTCGCCAGGATATCCTAACAGTGCCTTCTTCTTGCTAGGATATCGTTACCTTGGCGTTCTCTGTGCTTTGAGGTGAAGTTGATGTGTGTGTAGTTTCTCAGTCAGCATTAGTATTTCATTATTTAGTACTGCCATTGATTTGTCGCCATGGAGTCACGCGTGTCTACGCCAGATCGCGTACGTGCTGAGTCACCTGTGGATATGGAACAACGAGAGGCACATAGCAAAGGTACTCCTCGTGTGAGCCCTGAGTTTGACTATGGTGCTGAGTTGCCTCGTTTCGCTACCCCACTATTACCATCTATGATGCCGCCGAGCCAGTTTAGAGCAGTTCCCCCAGGTATGTCTGGTGCTTTCCCTGGAGTTGTTCATTCCACTCCCATATACCCTGGAGCCTTGTCACCGGAGGCTCAGTTGCAGTTGGAGTTGAAAAAGTTGGAGATGGAAATGCAGCGTGCAAAAGAAGAGAGGGAGATGCAGCGTGAAAAAGAAGAGAGGGAAATGCAGCGTGCAAAAGAAGAGAGGGAGATGGAGTTGCAGCGTGAAAAAATGCGATTTGAGCTGGAGAAGACTCGCTTGGAGCTGACTGCTAATAGACCAACTTCAGATACCCAAACCTCAGGCCGTGCAGAGGATAGGGAGAGTTGGTTCTCAAGGAGTCTAAAATTAGTGCCAGCATTTGATGAGTTGAAGTTGACAGAATGGTTTGTCAGGTTTGAAAAGAAGGCTAGGGAGTTTGAGTGGCCCAGGCAGCGCTGGGTGGGGTTGGTATCTAATGTGCTGAAGGGAAAAGCTTTGGAAGTGTATAATAGGTTGAGCCCTGAGGATGTAGATGATTATGATGAATTTAAAACAGCCATCCTGAAGGCATATGAACTTAGACCAGAGGCTTATCGGTTGTTGTTCCGTGGTGCTCGGAAAAGGCCTGCTGACACCTATATGGCCTACGCTAGGTATCTGGAGGAGAGGTTAGACGAGTGGTTGCTGAGTGAGAGCGCCACTTCGTATAACGAGGTGCGTGAACTGTTTTTGATGGAACATTTTACCAACATGGCTGACAAAGAAATTGGTGTTAAAATTAGGGAGAAGAGATTTAAGACCTTGAAGGAAGCAGCGACGTGGGCTGATGACCGGGTGTTTGCCTTGCGGAGTATGGGGGTCAAGTATGCTAATTTTCAGTATTCCAGGGAGAGGACTGTGAGTGGCCCTGCCTGGGACAAATCTCCCGTGAATCAGTCCCAGGGAAGTTCAGAGGAGAAAAAGAATTCTGGGAGAAAGAGCCCTGTATCCAGTTCGAAGCTAGTTTGTTACTTTTGCAAACAGAGTGGGCATATCAAGCCTAACTGCCCTAAGTGGAAGGCCTCCCAAAATGCCAAACCAGTGGCACTAGTTATAGGTTCGAGTCAGGTGAACGAGAGGAGTTGGGAGAGTGGTAACGGTGAGGGAGAAGTCTGTGGAAAGCTGGAGTGCAGCCGGCTGTGCTCGCTGCCAGCTCAGGCTGAAAAAGTTACCCAACATGCTACGCCACCTCCGGATGAACTGCCTCAGAAATCGTCCCTAGACTGGTGTAAACCTTTTATATGTCACGGCACAGTGAAAATTCATGGGATCAGTTATCCAGTTACTGTGGCTCGTGATACCTGTGCACAACAGTCTGTGTGCAGAAACGTGACTGGAGGGCCTGTAAACTCAGGGAAGTATGTGCTGTGTAGAGGCATGAACTCAGATGAATACTATGATTATGTTCATGTGGAACTCGATTGCCCCATTGTTCAGGCTGCAGCTCAAGTAGCTGTTGCTGATGTAATGCCAGTAGAGGGGATTGATTTTCTGCTGGGGAACGACCTGGCTGGGGAGAAAGTATTTCCATCTATTCCCCCACCAGTTGTTGCGGCAGAGAAGTGTTTTGACGCCCCAGAAATTGGTATTGAAGTTGATGCAGAAGTGGAAGCTATGTTCCCGGTCTGTGCAATTACACGATCTATGGCACAGGTTGCAGCCCGGGAGGAAGAACTGGTGAAGCCACAGGTTCTTGGGGTCGACTGTGATGAGGCAGGGCCACCAATGGAGGAACCTAGTGAGCAGAGTGTTGCTGTAGTGGGTGAGGAGAGTGGGAATGCGTGCATGGGTGCCGCCCCACTTCCCACTCAGGACACTAGAGGTGGTGCTGAGTGTGTCTGTGTGGAGACTGAACCCAGCCCACCGACTGAATTAGAAGAATTACAGGACGCTGGGGTCGACTGTGGGGATGCAGGACCACCGTCAAACGCGCCTGAGGAACAGAGTGTCACTGTTGAGGGTAGAGGTGATGATGTCAGTGTGGAGTCTGACATTCCTCCCCCTGTCGAGTGTACTAGAGGTGACGCTGAGATTGATTGCCCTTCGCAATCCAGTGTCCCGACCAGTCCCTTATCTCAGTCCTCAGTAGAGCTGGCGGGTGTTGGGTCAGCAGAATTGAGGGTGAAGCAACAGGAGGATGTAACATTAAAGCCCTTGTTTGCTCGAGTAGGGGAAGAAAGAAGTATGGAGTGTGGTAAGGAGGAGCTCCTGATTAAAGACAATGTTTTACATCGCCGATGGACGCCCACTGGCGCCACGGTGGATGGAGGAGTGGGTGAGTTAGTGCAGGTGGTGGTGCCTGTGCAGTATAGGGTGCCGTTAATACAGTTAGCACATGAGGGACCTTTAGCAGGTCACTTGGGAAACAGAAAAACAGTGCAGCGCTTAAGATATAATTTTTGGTGGCCAAGTATGCCGGGACAAGTTGCTGCGTACATCAAGAGCTGTCACACGTGTCAGATAGTGGGCAAGCCTAATCAAGTTCTTCCTGTGGCCCCTTTGACTCCCATTCCTGCAGTTGAACCTCCGTTTACCCGGGTAATCATTGATATCGTGGGCCCCTTTACCTCCTACTTCTGCTGGAAACAAGTATTTGTTAACCATAATGGATGTTACAACGCGATACCCAGAGGCTATACCAATCAGAAGCATGCAGGCGAAGTCAGTAGTCAAGCAACTTATCCTGTTCTTTACTCATTTTGGCCTGCCCAAGGAGTTGCAGTCAGACCGTGGAGTAAATTTTACATCTAATTTATTTAAGCAGACAATGACAGAGTTGGGCATCAAACACATTTTGTCCAGTGCCTACCATCCGCAGTCACAAGGTGCCCTGGAGAGGCATCATCAGACCTTAAAGACCATGCTGCGCACCTTCTGCTATGATAGTGGAAAGGATTGGGACCTAGCGGTACCCTTTGTTATGTTTGCAGTGAGAGAGGTACCAACTGAGTCGTTAGGGTTTTCACCCAATGAGTTAGTGTTTGGGCACAGAGTTCGTGGTCCCTTGGATGTGGTGCGAGAGGCCTGGAGTAACAACAAATCTGGCAACCAGGAATCCATGCTTGACTATGTCTGCCGCACTCGGGAGAGACTGCATTGCGCTTTAGAGCTTGCCCGTGACCATCTAATCGGGGCTCAAGCGAAAATGAAGGCTCATTATGATAAGAAGGTCAGAAGTCGTGAGTTTAAGCAAGGAGATGAAGTTTTGGCACTGCTGCCCATGCAAGGAAAACCTCTGGCGGCTAGATTCAGTGGTCCTTATATTGTGAAGAAGAAAGTTGGGGAACTTGACTATCTAATTGTTACCCCAGACAGGCGGAAGAGTACTCAGTTGTGCCACATTAATATGTTGAAGCCATACTACCGCCCAGTTGATTCTCATTGTGGGATGACTGCTGATGTCTCTCACCTGGGATGTGAAGGACGGGGAAAGGAGGACGTGGCATCAAAGGAACGTGCTGTGGAGGGAGCTGTTGGTGCCGATGATGTGAGTAGTGGACCAGGGTTACAGCCACAGTCCCTGGAAGGTGACTTTGGAGCGGACGTCGAGGGAACCAGGGATAAGAGCGCTCCTGTAGTTTTGACGATTGGTAGTGAGTTGGAGGAGCAGGAGGAAGTGCTTAGTCGTGGTGAGATGTTACCAGCTGACCTATGGGAGGGCAATGGTTATGCAGCTCTGGTGGAGAAATTGCGACACCTTGATCCAGTAAAGCGAGAAGAGTTGTGCAACAGATTATGGAAACATCCGAAAGTTTTTGGAGATTCACCGGGATTGACAACTTGGGCTACTCATGACATTGACGTTGGGGATAGTAAGCCTGTAAAATTAGCTCCCTACCGCATCAACCCTATCAGACAGAAAGCTCTCGATAATGAGATCAAGTATATGTTGGACCATGGATTGATCAAGAGGAGTTTCAGTGAGTGGAGTTCACCAGTTACTTTGCAGCCGAAGCCAGATGGGAAGGTTAGGTTGTGTGTGGACTTCCGGAAAGTTAACTCACTGTCTAAGACCGATGCTTATCCCTTGCCTCGGGTCGATGACTCCGTGGACAAGGTGGGAAATGCCACTTATATCACCAAACTTGACTTAGTAAAAGGATACTGGCAGGTCCCGCTGACGGAACGGGCTAAACAAGTGGCTAGCTTCGTTGTCAGTGGTGCAGTATATCAGTGCCAGGTGATGCCTTATGGATTGAAGAATGCTCCAGCCACTTTCCAGAGGCTTATGGATAAAGTGGTGGATGGCATACCTAATTGTGTCGTTTACATCGATGATGTCATTGTGTATGACACCAAGTGGGAGGAGCACCTTGATCATGTGGAAATGCTCATTAAGCGGTTGGAGGAAGCTGGCTTAGTAGTCAACTTAGACAAGTGCGAGTTCGTACGTGCTAAGGTCCAGTACCTTGGATTTGTTGTAGGACATGGGCAAGTGGCTCCACCTCAGGCTAAGGTGGATGCCATTTCCAACTTTGCAGCACCCCAGTGTCGCCGTGCCCTCCAGCGATTTTTGGGCATGATCGGCTATTACAGACGAATTATTGGGAATTACTCCACAGTGCTTGCCCCTCTTACTGACTTATTGCGCAAGGATAAGAAGTGGCAGTGGACAGCCGAGTGTGAGCAAGCTTTTACCACTGTTAAGTCTCTGCTGTGCCACCACCCTATATTGCGTGCACCAGATTTTGACAAATCTTTTGTGCTGGCAGTTGATGCTAGCCGAGTAGGGGTAGGAGCAGTGTTGATGCAGCCGGATGAGGGCCAGGTTGAACATCCCATTTCATACTTCTCAAAGAAGTTTAATAGAGCCCAGAAGAACTACTCTGTCATAGAGCAGGAGTTATTAGCGATTATCCTGGCCCTACAACACTTTGCTGTCTACCTGCCCCCTTTTGGCCCTGTGATCAAGATTTATTCAGACCATCATCCCCTGCAGTTTTTGAACAAGTTTAAATTTAAGAACCAGCGTTTGACCCGCTGGAGTTTGCTTTTGCAAGAGTACAATTTAGAAGTTAGGCATATTAAAGGGACTGATAACGTAATTGCTGATTGTTTATCCAGGGAGGGGTCAGGGTCTTGATTCGAAAATTTTGATCCAGGGCTCAAAATTTTCCCTTGGGGAAGGGCGTGTTACGCTGTCCGCCTTTCCGTTCCCACGGGTGTAGCCGTTACAGCTGGGCTAGGGGATTATGCAGTATGTATCCGTGTCATTCGCCGAGTTTATATTAGCGAGTGCTACAAGTTCTTTTGTTTCTTTCGTTCCCGCCACTGAGAGCAATTTTATTTCATACCATGCTGAGTATGCATTTGATTATTTTGATTGTCTTGTGTGAGCTACAAGTATATTTAATAATGTTTTGCTTGCATTAGAAGTACCAGTTTATTGTAGAGAGAGAGGGGCACGAATATAAGTTCTTATTAATTAATTTGATTCATGCGTTCGCGCTTGGCCGTGCACGAGCCTTGATCAGTGGCAGTCTCTTCCCAGCCAGCTTTAGTATCGGGTGTTTGTACACTCTCTCTCTCTCCCCAGTTATTTTTCTGCCGAGCTGGCGTTTTCATTTAAGTTTATTTTTATTCTTTTGTTGCTGACTGAGGGAAGTAGTTATTTTATTTTGTTTTTCTGACCTTGTTGTCTTTGGAGGGCCAGTCTGGCTCACCGTAGTCTCTCGCTGCCTTAATTAACGTTCCCCAACACACGTACATACACACACACCCCCTAACCCCTACACATTCTAATCCCATCTACTTGCACAAGGCTAGTGAGAACTATCGTGAGCTATTAACTGCGTTCCCCCTTGGACACGGGTTAAGTAGAAAGTCGTCACCACCGGAAGTAAGTGGGAGGTGTTCCTGTATACTGTCTCGGGCGGTATTACTTCCGGTAGTGACGATAGTAGGCTAGATCTATAGGTAGGCTGTTCCGTTTTATTATCAAAGTACAGAGTGTTGCGTTCTTAAGTAAGTATTCTTCCGTTGCGCAGTTTTTCTCTAGTTTGCGGAGTGTCAGTGCCGGGGTCTGCGTTATTTTTGCAACGCAGTGGAGGCCGATCATCTAAGGCTGACTTGCTGTCTTTTTGTAATAGCCCCGGGCCGGCGCTAACCGTAACAATATATATATATATATATATATATATATATATATATATATATATATATTATTGTATGTAGCGCAGTGGTAGAAAATGATAATAATACGGATGTACAAACTTTTCTGAGTAGTTTTATTTATTTTATTCTATTATTATTATTATTATTTTGCGGTGAACACCATATTCTATGTTGATTTATACAGTTCAGGTTTCAAGATGGAGAGATGGCAATTTTAGGACAAGTTGCGGTAAAAGTAGCACATCACCATTCAAACAGCATTGATGAAAATGATGGAGGCTGGGTGTGGAATAGAGGGCAGGAGGGGGGGGGGAATAATTATGCTCTCTCTCTCGCTCTGTCTGTCTGTCTGTCTGTCTCTCTCTCTCTCTCTCTCTCTCTCTCTCTCTCTCTCTCATTTTTTCCTCTCCTCCCTTTCCCCGGTCTCTTCTCTAGTAATTGTTCCTTTCTACGCCTCTCACTGTCTCCCATATACTCGATAACTTCAGCCATCTGTTTCCCCTTGCCCCATCTCACACTATCTTATCCAGAGAAAAACTACAGAGGCATAGTGAGAGAGAGAGAGAGAGAGAGAGAGAGAGAGAGAGAGAGAGAGAGAGAGAGACAGACAGACAGACAGACAGACAGAGACAGAGAGAGAGATGATAGACAGATCGATAGTATGATAGAAGGTAGATGGATGAACATACAGATACAACAAGGTACTCTGATGGACAGAGAAAGTCATACGGATGGGAAGATAGACATAGATAGACAGACAGGCAGATAGTTCGATAGCTAGATAGATGGATGCAGACATACTGATAGCATATCGATATCGATAAATAGATATATATAAACATACAGATAACACTTCTCGGCAAGAATTTCAGTTCAGAGACAAACATGGTATCCCTAGGCAAAAACATGGCACTGACTTAAAAAACGACGTTTGTTTTGCTCTAGAATGTGCAATTTTTAACTCACTGCTTTCACACACATCCCTATAGTACAGTGGTCCATCTTTTCATTGCTTTATTCGTGTTTATTATACGTCTTTATACATATGCAGTGTACAGTATAGTATCCAACATATACATTCCCAGTTGTCTACATCCATTATCGCAAATATGTCGATGTAAATGCATTATGTTTAATATAACTCTTATTTCAGATATTTTGTGGGTTGACATTGTCAACCCCCCTGGGGGAAGGTGGGTTTCAAGAATACTCCCCCAGTATCCCTGCTTGTCGTATGAGGCGACTAAAAGGGTTGGTGGTGGGTTAGTGCCCCACCCCGTAAAAAGAACTAACTAAAAAAGCGAATAAAGCGCCTCGGACCAGGACGGACCATGCGTTGACGACGAAGGAACGGACAAAGGACATTCTAAAGGTGGGGACATGGAATGTAAGAGGAGTGAATGATGAAGTGAAAGAATGAGAGATTGTTCAGGTGCTTGAGGATGCAAGAGTGGATATATGTGGATTGACTGAAACTAAAAAGAAAATGTGAAAGGGTGAGAGAATGGGAATACGGTTTAGGAATATGTGCGGGAGTTAATGAGAATGAGAGGGCAAGAAAGGGAGTATGTCTGATGATAAGCAAGAAGTGGAAGGGGAATATAAGAGAGTATGGAACAGTGGGTGCAAGGATTGTATGGTTGAGAATGAAAGTAGGTGTACAAGCGTGGGCGATTGTGTGTGCATATGCGCCGACAGACGACCGAGTGGCAAGAGTGAAAGATGAGTTTTGGGCAAGAGTAGAAGCATGTATGGACAAGTTTGAGAGGAGTGAGAGAGAGTTTTTGATTGGAGACATGAATGGCAAAGTTTGGAATGTATGAGTGGATGGAGTGGTTGGTCAGTGGGGTGTGCCAGCTGAAGTAGATGGGAATGGTAGTGCTTTAGTGGACATCTGTGCTGGTAAGGGGTTAGCAATAGCTAACACCTACTTTCGGCATAAGATGATCCACAGGTATACATGGAGTTATGAGGAGGATGGATGGTGAACTTGTTGAATGAAAGGCAATGATAGACTACGTGTGTGGGGATGAGCGAAAGAGAAGACAAGTGGTGGATGCAAGAGTGTGGAGAGGGTGGGGGAATGGAATCTCGGACCATCACTTAGTGATGGTCAAGGTAGAGCTGCAAAGAAAATGGTTGAAGAGACGAAGGGGAAGACAGGAGGAAACAGCTCCTGTGAGAAGAGTGGAGAAGTTGCAAGATAGTGAGAAAATGGCAGAGTATAAGAGCATAGTGGAAGAAAGATTGAGAAGGTATGAGTTAGAGCAGATGGAAGGGGTGGAAGACGTATGTAAGATATTTACGGAAGAGATAGGCGCAGCATGTGAAATGGTTTGTGGAGTGAGGAGGAGATGCAGGGGTGTGCAAGGGACAGCATGGTGGAATGATGAGGTGGAAGGAGCTGTGGAACAAACGAAGAAGGCATATAGTGAATGGCTAGCGAGTAGAGGTACGGGAGAAGTTGAGAGAGAGAAGAGAGAGGTATATGTGAGCAGGAGAAGGGAGGTGAAGAGATTGGTGAAGGAGAGTAAGAAGAAAGTGGATGAAGAGTTTGGGAGGAATCTGAGTGTGAAATGGAGGGAGAGTAAGAAATTGTTTTGGAAGGTGGTAAAGAAAGTAAGGCAGTGTGAAAGGGGTAATAGTACGGGAGTAAAAGTTAGGTATAACAGATTGTTGGTGGAGAAGCAGAGAAATTGAGGAGATGGAAGGAGCACTTTGAGGTTTTGTTGAATGTAGAGAATGAGAACAGTGCGAGTATACTGTAAGTGGTTGGGGAAAGGCTGGGTGCAGAAGGGATGAGAGAAGGGAGGAAGAGATCAGTAGGACGGAAGTAGTGGAAGCAAAGAAGATCAAGATAGGAAAGGCCCCAGGAATTGATGAAGTGTGTGGTGAAATGCTGAGGTACGGGGGTGAGATTGTAGTGGAGTGGATATGGAAGTTATGTAGATTGGCTTGGGAAGAGGGAAGGGTTCTGGAGGACGGGAAATCACGTACAATTGTTCCTTTATACAAAGGAAAAGGGGAGAGAGAAGTATGTGGTAACCATAGGGGTATTTGCCTTCTTAGTGTGACTGTAAAAATATAAGGTAGAATACTCATTGTTAGGGTTAAGCATATAACAAAAGAGCTAGTTGAAGACGAGCAAGGGGGATTTAGGAAGGGAAAAGGGTGTGTAGATCAGATATTTGTTCCAAGAAGGTTAATGGAGAAGTATCTAGAGAAGGTAAAGAAAGTGTATACTGGCTTCATGGACTTGGAGAAAGCTTATGGCAGAATAAATAGACAAGGTATGTGGAAGGTACTGAGAATATATGGAGTGGAGGAGAAATTGTTGAGTGCTGTGAAGAGTATGTACAAAGAAGCTAGGGCTACGGTGCGAATGGATGGTGAGCTGAGTGAGTTCTTGATCTCAATGTGGGACTGAAACAGGGTTGTGTGATGTCTCCATGGCTGTTTAATATACACATGGGTGGGGTTGTAAAGGAGGTGCAAGGTAGGTCAGTGGATGTGGGGGTGGCTCTAGTGAATGAGGGTGAGATTTGGAAGATTCCGGTGATGAAACAGTATTGTTGAGTGAAGATGAATGGGAGTTGCAAGGTTTGGTGAATGAATTTGGGACAGTGTGTAGGAAGAGGAATGTGAAAGTTAATGTAAACAAGAGTAAAGTTATGGTGTTTGAGAGGAATGAAGTCACAGGATGCACAGTGAGGTTGGATGGTGAGGATATGGAGAATGTGAGTGCATTCAAGTACTTGGGTAGTGTGATGAGTAAGGATGGAACTTTGGGGGATGAAGTGCGTGAAAGGGTACAGCAGGGAAGGAAGGTTGTTCGTACACTGAAAGCAGTGATGAGAAATAGGGAGGTCAGTATGAGAGTTAAGAAGTCACTGCATGACAGTATTGTGATCCCTACCCTGACGTATGGAAGCGAGGCATGGACCATGCAAGAGGGGAACAAGTCAAGAGTGAGAGCAATGGAAATGAGTTACTTGAGAGGAGCATGTGGAGTGACATGAAGGGATAGGTTGACGAATGAAGAAGTGAAAGAACGTTGTGGGGTGGATGTGGATGTGTTGAGAAGATTAGGAGAAATAGTGAGGTGGTTTGGACATGTGGAGAGAATGAAGAATGAACGACTGACTAAGAGGGTGTATGTAGGTGGGGTGGAGGGAGGAAGAGGGAGGGGAAGACCGAGGATGAGTTGGAAAGATGGAGTTGAGAGGTATATGAGGGAGAGGGGAGTGAGTTGGGTGGAGGGTAGTCAAATGGTGTGTGACAGGGCGACTTGGAGGCGTTTTGTCTGTGGCCACCGTTTGCGGGATTAGGGCGTCGGGCTATAGATAGATAGATAGAGACAGACACTGTCTCACGGATGTCTGAATGATTATAATGCTTTTGTTATATATGTGGAAGTATCATTCGAAAGAAGTAGAAACGGTAGGTCACGTCCCTTGTAAAGACAACCTGTCTACATTATTCTGGCTTTAAGATTGGGGACGAAGAAAAACGATGGGCGCCCCATACCTGCTGCGTGACTTGTTCCAACTCTCTTCACGAATGGCTGACAGAAAAGAAAACAGAGATGCCTTTTGCAGTTCCTAAGGTGTGGAAAGAACCTAGTGGCCACACACCAGATTGTTACTTTTTCATGGCAAAGGCTGTGGAGTTTTCGTCCAAAAACAAAAACAGCATTGTTTATACAAATCTACCGTTGGCAATACGACCGGTTGACCACATGGAGGACCTTCCTATTCCAAGACCACCAACAAGTAAATGTGCATTCCTGACTTCAGATGAAAATAAGATGGAGAGGCACCAGCAGCAGCTGCTCCTGATTCTGCATTCGAATGTCAGCCGTCTGGCAAAGTACCTCATCTAGTCACACAAGGCGACCTTAACGATCTTTAATGTGACCTAAAATTACCAAAACAACAGTCAGAATCACCCGCTTCGAGACTGCAAGGACGGAACTTGTTGCATCCAGACACAAAGGCGACGAGTTTCAAGAAGCAGCAAAAAAATTTGGAACGTTTTTTCAAGTCATTCGAAGAATATGCTGCTGTAGCAATACTGCATGTCTATTCGAAGGCTTGGGAAGGATTCAAGATCCTGACGAATGGCGACTTTTTACCGACTCTAGCAAATCAGGTATGAAAGCTGTTCTCCACAGTGGGAACATGTTACCCAGTACAGCACTTGTTTTAGCTCCTAAAATGAAGGAAATGTACGAAACGATGCAACAACTCCTCGTTTTGACTGAGTGCGACGAATTCCAATGGAAAATCTGCAGCAGTTTGAAAGTGGTATCCATACTGTTTCGACTACAAGGATGTTTCACGAAATACTGTTACCTCCGGTGTTTAAGAGAGAGTCGTGATATGCAGCAACGCTACGTCCAACGTGACTGGCCTTCCCGAAGTTCCTGAAAAGCCGGTGTACACTACGTACAGAACGAACCACTTGGAATAGCAGAAGATATCATACATCCGCCTTTTCACATCATGTTAGACTTGTTTGAAAAACTTCGTCGAAGCCTTGGATAAGGCAGGTACAGGCTTCGCACACCCGAAGAAAATCTTCCTTAAGATAAGCCACGCCAAACTGAAGGAAGGCATTTTCGTTGGCCCACAAACTGGTAGCTTGATAAAAGACACTCAATTTGATGCAACCCCCGAGACAGACGAGCTTAGGGCTTGGAGGTCCCTTAAGAAAATTTTGTGCTGGTTTTCCTGGTTGCGTACCATAAACCTGGATGCTGCATGTCCTTTAAAATTCATTTTCTTCACTCACATCTCGCGTTTTTTTCCAGCAAACTTGGGCTATTTTACTGACGAACAGGGTGAACGTTTTCACCAGAATGCTACGGTAATGGGACAAAGATGCCATGGTATAATTGGCGCTGGTATGATGGCGGACTATTGCTGGATGCTGACACAAGAAACCAATGTAGAGCACCAAAAGAAATAATCAAAAACCTTACCATGAATACCTGTAATCACAGCGAAATTGACTTTCAGCGGTGGAATAATACATTATACTTGATGTTGTTTCTGCATATTATTCTAACATCCCCACTTCATATATCTCGCTTAAAAATGTATCAACCCTCCACCTGACCAAGCACATACCCCCCACCTCCCAGGACGACTAAACAAGCGCATAACGGCCCTCCCCCCCCTTCCCCCACTGCATAACACAAAGACATTAAAACTTAAAAATCTCAGTAATTTATCCATGATAATAATGAACTTATGAGCACATAATGAAATTATGACTCGTGCTTTTTTCAATTAGGCAGCCATTTTTTATTACATAATAGGTACAGTCATGAAACTTCACACATATTTACTAGATATACATAGAATCATGTAACGTGTAGAGTTTCTGCCTCTTAGGTGTAATACTTGCAAAGTCTGAATAGCAAATTCATTTAATTAACCAGTTTTATGTACCTTTGCAGTTTCATATCATTATATAACTTCACGGCATTCAGACTACTAAAAGGCATCAGGAGGTATATTAACACATTCCTGGAGAGCTGAAGCCTGTATGTAGTAATTTCTGAGTCCTAGCAGGGAAACGAAAAAATTATTTTTCTTATTTTTTTCATTTTCAGAATTAGTTAAGACCAGCATTCTACCTATCAAAACGCATTAGATTATCATAAGACACATAACTATGTGAAATTTCATGACTCTATAGTGAACACTTTCTGATTTCTGGCCCGGATATGAATCTTTAGGCCCAGCCAGGCACCTTGCCACCCTGCCACCTAGTTCTGTGTACAGACACATATTGATCCCAGTGACAACAACACCCGCCTCTGACTTTGTCAGGTGGAGAGAAAAAAATTGGAAATTATCTAATCAACCAATACTAAACATAACCTGGGCCCTTCAGATTCCTTGTGCAGGTAGCACTGAAAGCTCTGAGCATTTTTATTTTACCTTTTCATTATTTTCTTGAAAAAAATACTTAATGCACAGCATTTTCCCTACTAAAGGGGAATATTTACTAAAAGACACATAACCATATGAAATTTCATGCCTCTGTAGTGAATACTTCCTGAGTTCTGGCCTGGAAACGATATCCCTGCACCAGGCCAGCCCCCCTACAGCCCTGCCGCCCATCTCTATGGACGGACACCTATTGGTTCCAGTAATAACACCACCTTCCTCTGACGCTGTCAGGTGGAAGAAAAAATAACGTTCCTGGCATAACCAGGCAATAAGAGCATACTGATTTCTGACTAGTGGAAGGCTAAACTTAAGAAAACCTGTGCGCAATATATACAGTATATATATATATATACATACATATATATATATATATATATATATATATATATATATATATATATATATATATATATATATATATATATATATATATATATATATATATATGTAATCATCACCGTCAATTTACCCCAAATCACCCATTCTCATTTCTGAACTAGCTAAAAAGACAAAACTTGTTGAGTACTGCAATTACATTGGGAGAGAGAGAGAGAGAGAGAGAGAGAGAGAGAGAGAGAGAGAGACAGACAGACAGACAGACAGACAGGTATGTTTGTATCTGAGAGAGCTGGTGGGATGAGGACGAGGGATAGCGAGAAAATAACGCAATGGGAATAGACGCTCAGATTAAAAGAGAAAGGGGAGCGGAAAGAGACTGCGGAGTGTGAACACAGAAAGAGAGAGATAGTAAGGTATAAGATGTAAAGACACACAGACGAACAGACAGGCAGATAGACGATGCAGCGGTGTTATGAGGATGATGGAACAAGAGAAATAGAAAAATTATTTGTGGAAAGACAAAATTACCCTTTGATTGAATGGTACTGTTTAATGAGTCAGGATGAAAAGACAGAGGGATAAGTTAAAACTACAAAGGAAGATACAAACTGGGAAAGAAATTAGACAGAAACGATTAAGTGTGAAAATAAAACCAAGCAAAGGAAACAGAATAAATGTGAAGATGGAAGACAGTTATGATGCAATGGAAAAGGAAAGGGATGAAACTAAGAATGAAAGTGGAGAGATAGAAAGACAGACATTGCTTTAAATTTTTTGGTGTTTATTTGGACTGAAGAATCGGAAATGAGATCGCAACGAAAACAAGAAAACTGAAAACGCAGAATAAAACTGGAAGGAGAAACGGATATCCAATGCAAAGGATGTTAATTGTTTATAAGAATGATGGGATGGAAGGCAAGAGAAAAAAGGAGAAAATATAGCAAGACAGACAGGAACGCACTGGATTATGCAGTTTGGTATACAAGGAGAGTTGGCCAAACTAAAGTAAAATTAAATAATCTGTTACCGTGGGGTTACTGACAAAAATGAAAGGAAAAAAAAAGATATATACAGTATTAATGTGATAAAACAAAATGAGATACAAGTGTTTAACGTGTTGCCGAGATATTTGTTTATCTTTATTATATCAGGGTCCAAGTTAGGCATAAGAAAAAGGTTTAGTATAAAAGGGGGAGAGGTGGGGCGGCGGGGAGGGGACAGAAGAGGATAAAAGCAGTTAAAAGCGCGAAAAGGCAAAGACTGACTTGAACAGAAAAGCTGTCATGTTAAAAGAGACACCAGATGAAAGTCAAGGGAAATATTTTATGTATGTGTGGGATACCGGAAAGGACAGAGGGAGAATAGAGGAATACAGTAGAAAAAAGCATAACAAATAGGCAGCTCTGGACATATAGAGACACTAACCTCTAGTCCACGTAGTTTGTTGGATGTAAATGTAACTGTTTCGAAAATCATTTGTTAAGAAGGTTTAAGGAAAAGAATGACGGAGATCACAGAACATCATCATTAATTTATCATTACTATTATTACTCTTAATATTACTGTAGTTACTATTATTATTATTATTATTATTATTATTATTATTATTATTGCTTTAATCTTTTACTTGGAAAAAAAAATTTCCTCGTACCAAGGATGAAAATACGTGATTCGTATAGTATATTTTTGCGCTGAATTCTAGAATGTTTGTAAAATTTATCAGGTATTTCTTTGGGCGTCACTCTCATGCGTTTTAAATTTTAGTAACCCACAAATTTACATACTTACATAATCCGAAAACTAAGACAAACTTATAGTTTAAAAAATAGCTTTCTTTGATCTTCTGTGCCACTTTTCCTCAGGAATTTCTTTCTTAGGAGTCCACCAGTGGACAGCCAGCATATTGAGGCTACATTTGCCTCAGTAACGCTTTACCATATTAGAAATGTCCCGATGAAAACGCTCACCGTGTTCATGGCTCACTGCAAAATTCAGATGGGAGCCCCCCAAAGAATCTCTAATGATATATTCCACTGCAATCTTTGGGAAGACTTAAGGTTACCCACTATTTGAGGACAGTTTTCCGAAAAAGCGCGAATTTAAGTTCAAAAATTTCTTTAGACAATGAAAAAGAACTCTTTACAGTAAAAATATAAAAAGTTATAAGGGACAACAAAGACACAAGGTACCTAGCAGTTACTTTAATCTGGTTTGAAACCGGGTGTTCTTTTTTTTTTTTTTTTTTTTTTATGTGTCCGACTCTGGGCAAAGGCTTCAGGGCCTATATCTTGGGGGCAGTAGCCTATCCCAAGGCCCAGTAGTCCTCCTACATCTCCACATGTCACCACTTCGGCGCTAACACCCACCGTCCATGTTGAATACATGCTAGGGCTGTCTCATACAGGACTGGTGTATTGGTATTAGCGGGGGTATTTTTACGACATGTCGGCGGGTCATCTGGTAGATCAGGAAAGTCTGCTTTTTATGAAATTCAAATCCTTAAACTGTCCCCTGCCCCAGCCAGGATTCGAACCTGGGTCCATCTCGTCCTATATTATCAGCTTTAAATACTGTTAACTGTAGTCTTCCTAAGTATCTTCTGCCTTTGCTGCCCCAATAACTTATAATAGTTATACGGTAAAGGATTCTTTTTCATTCGCTGAAGAAATTTGTGAAGTTAGTTTGAACGATTGTTACATGGCTTCATTTGATTCAATATCCCTATTCACAAATATCCTCCTTGATGAGACCGTGGACATCTATCGTAATAGCCTGTTCAAGGAAACTAACAGCACTGGAGGATTAAATAAGAACCATTCTCATAAACTGCTCTCATTGTCAGTGCAAGATTGCTATTTCATTTCTAATGGTTCATATTTTCAGCAAGTCGAAGGAGTAGCTATGGGAAATCCACTTGGACCCAGCCTTGCTAATGCATTTTTGGCCCACCACGAACCCATATGGTTACAGGATTGACCTACCCACTTTAAGCCCCTATATTTCAAAGGGTTCGTAGATGACATCGTCGCCAGTTACAGCTCCTCTTCTCATGTTCCCTTGTTTTTGGATAATCTAAATTCTAAACACAGAAATTTACAGTTTACCTGTGAAACAGAGAAAGATGATACACTTCTCTTTTTAGATACAGAATTTGTATAGAGAGGATAGGACGTACTTTTGCAACGTCAGCATATACAGGACGAACTACTAAAATTAACCATAACATTCCCCTCCAGTATAAACGTAAATTAATTCTAACTCCAGTCACTAGGGCTTACACCTTGTGCTCCTCATATTTTTCTCTACACAATGAGCTACAGCTTTTGAGGAAAACCCTGTACCAGAATGGATTCTCAACTAATTTGTAGACAACCATATATGGACAAATAACTAAACTAAGAACTACTACTTTGAAAGTAACTCATGGTGTTGAGAAAGCTAAAGTTTATTTTGCAGTACCCTAGTTGGTCATATATATATATATATATATATATATATATATATATATATATATATATATATAAAGTAACAAGATAAGTAGGCTAATTCAACATCCGCAGATACCATTGAGGGTGGTGTTTAAATCTACCCCAAACCTACCCCGTGCTTCATGTTTAAAGACCGTGTCCCAGATGTCCTTCAGTCCTTGGTGGTGTATCAGTTTCTGTTTGGTTGCTGTAATGCAGCCTATATTGGTCAAACCAAGCGCCATCTAGCCACCAGGACTGCCGAGCATTAGGGAAGGTCTCATAGGACAGGACTTCCCATCTCGAAACCATCTTATTCAGCTGTTCGAAACCACTGTGAATCGGAAAGCCACCTTATAAATATTATAGGGTGGCTTCCCGATTCGAGAGTAGTAGTGGAAAAGTAGTAGAGAGTAATAGTAGAAAATTCGAAAATTTCTACTATTCATAGTATAAATAGTAGAAACTATCAAATTTTGTTCATTGCACGGGACGACCTGACGAGAGTAATAAAGAAGTCTCTACTCACAGCAGAGCTGCGACCA
Organism: Coenobita brevimanus; assembly: GCF_032717465.1. Classification (NCBI taxonomy): domain Eukaryota; kingdom Metazoa; phylum Arthropoda; class Malacostraca; order Decapoda; family Coenobitidae; genus Coenobita; species Coenobita brevimanus. Next base: position 13,609,429 of record NC_136972.1, on the reverse strand, counting down.
TCCCTTGGCTAACACGAGTCTACACAGTTGTTCTGTTTTTAATGAGAATATTATATATTGTGTATTGTATGAAATTTTGTTGTATTCCCTGTACTTTTATGTTAATATCAATTTCAGTTTAAGAAAAGTATATGCTGGTTTTATTATTTTTCTTTTAGGTCTGGAGATGCTTTATGTGTCAACCGAAACGTTATTAATAAATCATGCATGTCATCATGCTGCTTTTGCTAACCATCATTGTATATATATATATATATATATAGATAGATAGATAGATAGATAAGAAAAATATAAATATATTTATATAAATATATATATATATATATATATATATATATATATATATATATATATATATATGGCTTTGTAGTTTGTTGTCCAAATAGCATTGTGTAGCGACGAATATTTCTATTTTATTCTTCCTGCTGCTATAGTCATTATATTATCATCTGAGGGAACTGGACCACTCTCACTACTTGAATTCTAGGTGTGGATTTACAAAAAAAGCGATGAACTGTAGTAATTAGTCACTCTGGGCTCCTGTCTGACTGCATTGAGCAGAAAGGGTTAAAGATATTTGCCAGGTGAAAAGAAATAAGCTATGGAAGATTTTTATCAAACTCAGACAGACGTACAATAATGGGAGGGGTTAATGAAGGCTGTGTATATAACCCATTCGGTTGGAAAAATATCCCTGAAATAGTGTAAAATTTTCTGGTGGTGAAAATAACTATATATATAGACGTCGGAGAGAAGTGGTTAAAATGGCGTGGAAGTTGCACCTGTTGTTGTTGTTGTTGTTGTTGTTGTTGTTGCTGCTGCTGCTGCTGCTGCTGCTATGTTGTTATTACTCCAGGATCATCAGAAATGTGAACCCGGTGGACTGGAGGCTAACGTTATTCTTCTCCTGCAGTCCATCATTCTCCCTGTAGGGGCTAGGAAAGTAGTTGAAGGACGTTCGTATAACCAGACATTGGATCTGCCCGGTTATATTGGTGCCACTACGTGAAGGCGTCGCTCTCCTGCACTTATTGTACTCATCATAAAGGTTGCTTTTCATGACTTTATTTTACACTTATCTCGACACTTTACTAACGGCTTCATTCCAGTGGCGTAACTCTCTCTCTCTCTCTCTCTCTCTCTCTCTCTCTCACTCCAGTTCTTTAATACTTACTATGTCACTGTATATGACAACCTTTCCCAGAGCAGTTGATAATCTCACTGTGAGTCTTTTCTCCCACTTTGTAATAAAATGAAATAATTTACACGGAGGAAGGAACGCCAGTCAGTTTAACACGCCTCTCCTCTGAGCTTATAAAACGATATTACATCTATCTGACACTCACAAGAATACAAATATACTGTATTGTCACTCCGCTTTTTCCTCTTGATAGTTACACGTTCTATCAAAATTCACCCTGTCATTACTGGTAGAACCCAGTGTTTGCTCCAGTAAATGCCAGACGATTTTTCACCTGATAATGAGTCATGAAGGCACTAGAGTCTTAAATTGTCTCTATACTTTTCTAACAAATACTTCACGAAAAGAAGTATATATATATATATATATATATATATATATATATATATATATATATATATATATATACTGTATATATACAGAGAGAGAGAGAGAGAGAGAGAGAGAGAGAAATGGATAGATAGATAAGTAGATAGATAGATAGATAGATAGATAGATAGATTACTAGACAGACAGAGACACAGAAGGACAGAGCTGGCTATATGGACTGATAAAGTTTCTTCCTTCAGTGCTCTGACAAAATGAAATAACATACAATTTGTATAGAATCCATGGGGCAATATCTCAGGTGTGTCTCTTTCTCTCTGTTTATTACCTGGCCCGGACAGAGTCTGCAAGGTATTGTTTTTGGTCGAGTTGGTTTGTTTGTTTTGGGCAACATTACGGAAAAACGGCTGAATGAAACTACATGAAGCTTTCAGGGTATGTGGACACTGGTCCCCAAAGCGAATAAATTTTGGAGGTAATCGAGTGACCCTGATAGGTCAAAATCAAGATCACGGATTTTCAGTGTGCTATAACTTGAAAACGGTTGAAGATAGAGACATTCACTATTGCAACATAGAGGATTTCGTAATATGGGCTTTTATTTAGCACCAAGATCTTTGACCTTGAATGACTTTGAGAGGTCAAACTCAAGGTCACGAATAATCAGGGGGGTATAACTCGATACTGGTTGAAGATAGAAGTATTTACAACTACCAAGATATAGGATATCTCATATAGGCTTTTATTTGGCAGCATGACCTTTGGCGTTGAGTGATCTTGAAAAGTCAAATGCAAGATAACGGATTATCAGAGCTTGAAAACATTTGCGCCACTACCTTAGACTTTAACCCATTAGCTTCCAGGGTTTCTTTGTGTGGGATTTTATAGGAAGGGCACTAAGTGTACTGCCCTCCTCCTGTCGGCTCATAGTCGCGAAGCTCATAGGTCCCTGTGTCATAAAATGACTAAATGTCATAAAAGACTTTGTGGTTCCTTTGTGGTTGAGTTATATATATATATATATATATATATATATATATATATATATATATATATATATATATATATATATATATATATATGAGACTTGTCGACGAGCGGTTTTTATATCTTGGAGTAGCTTCCCATTTGTCATGTAGTGACAGGAGAGGTAAAAAATAGTCCCATACTATTCTTTACCTCTCCTGTCACTACATGACAAATGGGAAGCTACTCCAAGATATAAAAACCGCTCGTCCACGAGTCTAATATATATATATATATATATATATATATATATATATCTATATATATATATATATATATATATATATATATATCACTCAACCACAAAGGAACCACAAAGTCTTTTATGACATTTAGTCATTTATGACATTTGGTAGCAGCGAACGTATACGAACCTCGTCTACGAATCAATATTGAATTCCTACAAAATATCAAGACTGAAAACAAAAAGAATACCTCTCACAACCAACAACACAACCAGCTCCTGACAGTATTCTCTCCAACCAGCCCCCTCCGTCTCCCCGATCATCATTCTGATGCAGAGGTCAAGAGATCACACGACGCCTTGCAAGTAGTTTAACAAAATACTGATACGATCTTGCAACTTCTATGACGAACCAGCGAATCTACGGACATCGTCTCCGAATTAAAAGCAAATTTCTACAAAAGCAGGCAAAACTCTACAAGATTAGCTTCAGTTCTACAGTGATTCCTACATAATACAGCCTACAATGCAAATAGCCTACAAGTCTACAAAACAACTCTATAATCTTCACGTAACTTCAAGCAGCAACAAAAAGAATATAAAACAAAGCAAGTAAAGAAGAGGAAAGACCAAAGCAACAAGCACACTCTCTCCCGCCTGACGCAGAGGTCAAGACACGCAGCAAAACACCAGAGCCACATTTATAACGCGACTTACCTTTCTTCACCCAGCTTAAGCATCGCTACTCAGTATTCACCACAGCTACCAGTGTGGGAAGCCGACGTCACCATGTGCTGAGACGACAACACGTTAATCAACCCGTGAAGAACAACGCTATCACCACGTGCAATCCCACCGCTGCCACCAAATGTCATAAAATGACTAAATGTCATAAAAGACTTTGTGGTTCCTTTTGTGGTTGAGTTATATATATATATATATATATATATATATATATATATATATATATATATATATTAGACTTGTGGACGAGCGGTTTTTATATCTTGGAGTAGCTTCCCATTTGTCATGTAGTGACAGGAGAGGTAAAGAATAGTATGGGACTATTTTTATTTGTCTTGGAAATATTAACAAGTCTCTCACACGGAGCGGAGTATAGAGTCCCGGGTAGCTACCTCCCTGTCTCGCTCTCTCTCTCCCATGTTGCTAAACCCTTTCTCCTTCTGACCTCTCTGTTCTATGGGTAACCTCCATTTGAGCTCTCTTTCCTAAATTCTGGTGAAACAGGAGACGTATCACGTGTGTTCCTCGTGGATGGAAAGTTCTAGAAGCCTGTGTGTGAGTATGTGTGTATGTGTGTGTATGGTCACTAGGCGCTGTCGTGTGCCTATCAAGCACTCCTTGAGTTAAGAGTGTGTAAGCATGTTTAGCATTGCTCGATTCTTGCAGACACAATACCTTCTCATCATCTGACTCCCTGCTTCTATCTGTCTCTCTATCTATCTATTTATCTATTAATCTATTATGATTTTGCAATTATAATATGGAGTCCTAACACACCTGTTCAGGGGTTTCCTCCTTTATCAGCTTTTGAAAATGCCCAGTTCCGTCCTATACTGGGGACGTTGGGCGCAAATGGGTTAATTTCTGAATGGCACAAATGGGTCAGCATTTAACAGCAATAAAATATCTGCTGTCGGGCGAGGTTTGTTGTGCCTGGCACCACTTGATATTGTACATTGTTTCCTTGGCAAAGCGTTTGTCACTTGGCATTTTTTTTTTTTTACGCCCGCACTCACACTTCACGTGAGGGGGAGCTGGATGAGAGATGAAGAAGGAATATTGGAGGGGATAATTATGAAGGAGAGACGGAGAGAAAGAAACTGAGAGAGAGGGACAGAAGCTAAGGGACAGACAGAGCAACAGACAGAGAGCGAGATAGATCTGGAGGGAGAAGACTGATGGGCAAAGACCTGGACAGGAACAGAGACACAAGAAGGGAAAGACAAACAGGAACAGGAACAGAGGAAAGGGAGAAGATATAGACAGAGAAAAGGTGAAAATATGGATAAGGAAAGAGAAAAAAAAGACTCGGATATGGACAAGGGCTGGGAAAATGGCAGGGGTAGTGGTAGGGGCAAAATAGGGTAGGGATAGGGAACGGGTAAGAGAGAGAGCACAAGAAAATGCCAGACAGAGAGAGGAATAGGGGTGGGAAATGAAACAGAGACAGGGGTTGGGAGCAGACACAGAAGAGAAAGAAGATTTCCAAGAGGAGATTGGCAAGACTAGGGTTAGGGGCAGGTACAGATCAAAATGTTGAGCATTACTGGAACAGACACAGGGACAGAGACAAGACAAGAACCGGGGACAAAGAACAAAATTCCATGAGAGAAGGACACTTACAAGGTGAGGTATAGAGACTGGTACAGAGACAGATCAGAAGGGAGGAGATTATTAGGATAAAGAACAGAAGATAGGGGAACATGTGATCAGAGGCAGATGCAAGGGCAGTACCAAACACAGAAAAATGGTAGTAAGGAATTAAACAGAGACAGACAGGGAATGTTATGGTGAGGGAGATTGTGAGTGGAGGGGAGAAAGTTTTGATCTGTTAACAACCACATTTATCAAACCACATGTACAACCATATGACATTCTGTAATGAGAGAGAGAGAGAGAGAGAGAGAGAGAGAGAGAGAGAGAGAGAGAGATGCCAATGTAGACCCATTTATTTGGTCTTTAACATAATAGGTCATATATGAAACGAACAAAATCAAGATTAAAAAAAGCACAAAACTACTACACAGATGCTGCAACACAGAGAATTAATATGGGGTTTAGCTAAGCTGTAAAAGTGGAGTATTGCTTTTTCGAAAATCCTTAACTAGTGGCTGACGGACAGGCTAGCTCCTAAAGATGCTTACACACAGAAGTGTGCCCCACAGAACGAATTCCAGGGGCAACGTGGCGATGTATTGACAAGGCTATATTTTTAACGTTCTGTGCATCTCCATCTGTGGAGATTTTAATTTCTTCTTATCGCTCATCCACTCTCTCCCGCTTTTCTATCGCTTTCCTCCTCACTTCTCTTTACTTCTCTCATCTCTTCTCTTCTTCCTCTTCTCCCTTCCCTTCTCGGCTTCTCTCTTCCATTCTTTGTTTCTCCGCACATCTCGTTTTCTCTTCTCCCTCCTGTTTTCTCCAACTGCTTATTCTTTCTTCCCTTTCGGGTATGTTCTTTTTATTTCCAGACATATCATTCTGCCAAGGAACAATTTCTTGTACTGAAATGGAACTGTAGGCGCTGTGAAACCCATCCACTTCCAATTGAGTCTGGAGTTCTTGCTATCTTTAGACGATTTCATTCAATTCAGGGATTATTTCTAATAATATAGATGTTACTGAAGGTTGTATAAAACCTAACCAAGTCGAACTGTTTCCTCAGAAGTTGCTGCAGGTGGAATATAAGGGTATATGGTTAACGTGTAATTTAACCGTGTAAATATCAAAAACGCTGGCAAGTTTTAAGCGGCATCATGTTACTGTTCACCCCGACTCTAACATTTTACTGTAGGCTCTGAGGCCCATTCATACATCATCCAATCCTGTAATTTTCCAGTAGGCACGAAGGGACTCGGAGATGAGCTATTTTTTTTCCGAGGGTGACCAGTTACAATAACCTGAACGGCATTATATAAAGCATAAGCCTCGTGTTTGAACCCTAAAGCACAACGTCATGGTGAAATGTTTTAGGCATTAGACCACCAGACATCCAGATGCAGGTTGTGTGGTTAAACAGCAAATGGCTTCCTTGATTACTGTAGCTACTTGCCATGTCACTCAGTGTAGAATCACCTGTACGTAGCCATGCTGTATATTACTGAATGATGATCTGGTTTAGTTTTCGTCATTTCTGAGATGAAGTTTGCATTGTATATGAATAATGTCACACACATTGTAATAACTGTAAAAAGCCCAACGTGTCTCGAGCACTGTTTTTTTTTTTTTGTAAAACCTGTCTATTTTGAGGAACAAAATGCCATATTATTATTATTATTATTATTATTATTATTACCATTATGTGGAAGCAAGTGAAGCAAGAGAGTGAATTTTTTTTTCAGTGAATGCAAAGAAAATTACAATGAGTGGCCCTTCCCATCCCGTCCATGATGCTTCATCAGAGACAAATAACTTCTTATCTAATAAAGCCAGTGTAGATTTTTTTTTTTCTATACATGTTCAATCGGTCAAATCAGTTTTGTATTTCATGATTCACAAAACCAAAATGTACAATTTGCAATAATTAAAATTATAAATTTATTACAAAAGCAGGTAAGTGAGTCAGCCACGCTATTTCATGAACTGCTTGAGTCAGGAAGCTGAAATTTTACTACAAAATAGCCTTAAGGCTTACGCAGGCCGGAATGGAGTACGGTTCCAAGCAGTTGATTACTCTCTGAGACTGGATGGAATAAAAAAAAATATATATAGGTCTCTTCCGGATATTCTGGATGTTACCTAATTTTTCAAGAAGAATTAAAGCTTGAGCCACCAAACTTGCTAGACTACGCTGTGATGACCTATGGTTACATAGACAAGATCAGTGACCTTCACCTCAAGGTCCCTCATAGCTCGGTTTCTAGTAGGCAACGGCTGAGAGGAAATTTCCTGTCTATCTATCTGTAGCCTGACGCCTTTAACAGATCACCTCCTTGTTGCCCTGTCCCCTGTTATTACCCTACCCTCCCCCTCAGCTCTCACACGTCCTTCATATACCTCTCCACTCCCCTTCATTTCATCCTCTGTCCTCCTCTCCCTCTCTCCCCCTCCACTTCATTCGCATACACTCTCCTCGTTAGTTTCTCTTTCTCCATCCTCTCCACATAGCCAAACTACCTCAGTGTATTTCTCCTGACGCTTTCTATCACATCCATATCCACACCACAACCGTCCTTCACTTCCTCATTTGCCAGTCTGCCGTTCCACGTAACTCCAAGTGCTCCACTCAAATAATTCCTGACTCTTCCCTTGTGTCCTTCCAACAAGGTCCAGGCTTCGTTTCCATACGGTAGAGTTGGTATCACATTATTGTCATGTGGCTACCTTTTTACTTCCATACTCATTTCCCTATTTTTTATCACTATATTCAGTGAACCAACGATCTTTCTTCCTCGCTGTAGCATTTCAAGCACTTCACCGGCTAAATTTTTATTCTTACTTATCACACAACCCAAGTATATAAAAGGCATTCATACTTTTTATTTCCTCACTATCCATCCTCACTGTGCATTCAGTGACATAATTTCTCTCGAAAACCACAATTTTACTCCTCCCTCCATTCGCCTTTAGGTTCCGTTTCTTACACACTATCCAAAACTGATACACCAAGCCTTACAGTTCCCCTTCGTCTTCGCTTAACAATACAGTATCATCTTCAAACAACAGAACATGAAGTTTCCAAACACTGATCTCTCTCATTAGCGCCACTCCAACATCCACTGTCCTACCTTGTATCTCTTCTATAACTCCATGCATATACAGACTGAACAACATGGCGACATGACACATCCCTGTTTCTATCCAACATTGAGAAAATTTCACTTGGTTCACCATCCACACGCACTGCAGCCTTGGCACCCTCATACATACCCTTCACGGTATACGAAAGCTTGCCATTTACTCCATAAATTCTTAATATTTTCCACATTCCTCGTCTGTCTACTCTGCCATATGCTTTCTCCAAATCCATGATCACATACATCTTTCGCTTCTCTAGAAACTTTTCCACTAAAGACCTTAGGATGAATATCTGATCTGCACAATCCCTTCCCTTCCTGAAACTTCCCTGTTCTTTGCCAACTAGTTCCTCTGCGATTTCCTTAACTCTGTTAAAAAGTATCCTACCATATATTTTTCCTATTACACTAAGAAGACTAATGTCTGTAAGATTACCACACACTTCTTTTTTCCCTCTTCCTTTTTAAAGGGGAGTTATTATACCTGACTTCTAATCCACCGGGACTATATCTTCCTCCCAGGCCATTCTGCACATCTTCCATATCCATTCTGCTACTATATCTCCCCTGTGCTTCAGCATTTCGTCACACACTCCATCAATTCCTTGGACAATCCCAATTTTGACTTTCTCCTCTGCTTCCAGTACTTCCATCCTACTGATCTCTTATTATCTTCTCATCTCCTTCCTTCTCTCACCCATTCCCCAGCCACTTAGACTCCAATTATACTCATTCTTTAGGTTTCAAAATCCCTTCGAATGTTCTCTCCATCAGATGATTTTTTCTCCCTTCTCCATAAGCAATCTGCCATTTTTATCTTTCACTCCCCTACTACCTTTTATATCACCCACTCTAGCTCTATTTACCTCCCTCCAGAACATTTTCTTACCTTCCCTCCACTTACCCCCAAATTCCTTCCAAGCTCTTAAGCCACCCTCTTATTACTCTCTTACTAGTCTTTTCACATCTGTTTTCTTCTCTTCATACAACTTTTTTTTTCCATCTCTAATATTCCTCCATGCTTTTGCTTCCCATCCACACACTATTTGCTTTCTTCTCTATCAAAATTGTCCTTGGACAATTTTACGGTGTTCAAATTATTACTATCAAAATTATTATTATTATTATTATTATTATTATTATTATTATTATTATTATATTATAATTATGACTCTTATTTTAATTATCATTTTTATTATCGAAGAGAGTGTACTGAGTGTACAGAGATAGTATGGTCATGTGGAGAGAATGGATAACAATAGATTGGTGAAAAAAAAGGTATATCTGAGCGAATTTTGATGCGGGGAGAAGGCGAGGTAGGCCAAGGAGAAGGTGGAGGGATATGGTGGATAAGTGTGTGAGGAAGAGAGGTATGGAAGTCGTTGAGGCTAGGGGAGTGACAAGAGATCGAGCTGCATGGATGAATGTTGTAAGAAGTGCATGATCAGGGATTTGGCATCCCTTTTTAACGCGACATTGTCTGGACTGACTTTATCGGATACGTTTACCTGAAGCTACAGAATGTGGTGTATGTTTTTGGAGTAACAGATACGTTCGTAGAGTCAGGATTCCGGGGGCTTGAATGGTGAGTGAATGGAAGCGTGGCCCATTGGATTGGGCAAAATTGGGCTGTCTGGACGTTACTACTCCTCACCCTGCCCTAGGGAGAAAAAGGAGGTCCTGACGATGATGATGATGATGATGATGATCATCATCATCATCATCATCATCGTTATTACTATTATTATTATTATGATGATGATGATCATCATCATCATCATTATTACTATTATTATTATTATGATGATGATGATGATGATGATGATGATGATGATGATGATTAAGCTTCACCATATATATTGCGAAACTTTTTGTTTGGGTAAGTATTATTATTTTACTTTGCATTTTTTTTAGAGCCTGATGATATTATACAGGAAGTTACCCTATGGTAACCCAAATACTTGTGCCAAATGTAAATGACCCTGACCTATTTTGAAGTGGTCTGGCCATATGGAGAAGATGGGGAGCGAAAGATTGACGAGGAAAGAGTATATGAGTGAAGTGGATGTGGGGGGGAAAGAGGGGGGGAAGAGGGGGTGGAAGGCCAAAGATGAGATGGAGGGATGGAGTGGGGAGGTACATGAGAGAGGAGGGTGTGAGCCGGGAGCTGGGCAGTGAAATGGCGGGGAGAAAGGGCGACATGGAGGAGAAATTTTGTTTGTGGCCACCCGTTATGGGATTAAGGCGTCTGGCAATATAGAGATAGATTGACAGACCTAATTTTGAATATTATATACTCATTTTTGGTGAGAAAACTCATATTTGAAACTGAAATATCTCCGAATCTAATTGAGATACAACTACGGTAATTATTTGAAGATCATAAGTTTGAAAAGTTTGTTGATAATTTTGGCTGTATATCTTGCCATTTATCCCCGTGGAAAGTACAGGTTTCAAATCTGCTCAGCGTTTTCTTTGTAACACTTTTTAGAGAAAACCGCAAAAGCCGTAAAGCTGCAACTTTACAGAAATATAGCTGTGGTCCCTCTCATTATCTGAAAGGAATCTGGGTATAGTTATGCATACAGTTAGCCAGTTATAATTGTGCAAATATCTATATTGCGTTCATATGAATTTTTTAGGCAGTGAACACCAAAGCAGCATTTGCATAACTACAAAGACAATCATTACCAAGAATTGTTGTGGTGAAGATTCCTAGTTGTGGCTGCACCATAAGTAACTAATTATTATTAATATTATTATTATTGTTGTTGTTGTTGTTGTTGTTGTTGTTGTTGTTGTTGTTGTTAAAATACCCTGCAAGTTTGAGAACAGGATTTTTTTTTTTTTACATTGTTATGGTGGGACTGAAACAGGGTTGTGTGATGTCTCCATGGCTGTTTAATATATATATGGATGGGGTTGTAAAGGAGGTGCAGGGTAGGGCAGTGGATGTGGTGGTGGCTCTAATGAATGAGGGTGAGATTTGGAAGATTCCAGTTTTGCTGTTTGCTGATGATACAGTATTGTTGAGTGAAGATGAATGGGAGTTGCAAGGTTTGGTGAATGAATTTGGGACAGTGTGTAGGAGGAGGAATCTGAAAGTTAATGTAAACAAAAGTAAAGTTATGGTGTTTGACAGGAATGAAGTCACAGAGTGTGCAGTGAGGTTGCATGGTGAGGATATGGAGAATGTGAGTGCATTCAAGTACTTGGGTAGTGTGATGAGTAAGGATGGAACTTTGGGGGATGAAGTGCGTGAAAGGGTACAGCAGGGAAGGAAGGTTGTTGGTACACTGAAAGCAGTGATGAGAAATAGGGAGGTGAGTATGGAAGTTAAGAAGTCACTGCATGATAGTATTGTGATCCCTACCCTGACGTATGGGAGCGAGGCATGGACCTTGCAAGTGGGGAACAAGTCAAGAGTGAGAGCAGTGGAAATGAGTTACTTGAGAGGAGCATGTGGAGTGACGTAGAGGGACAGGTTGACGAATGAAGAAGTGAAGGAACGCTGTGGGGTGGATGTGGATGTGGTTGAGAAGATTAGGAGAAATACACTGAGGTGGTTTGGACATGTGAAGAGAATGGAGAATGAAAGACTGACTAAGAGGGTGTATGTAGGTGAGGTGGAGGGAAGGAGAGGGAGAGGTAGACCGAAGATGAGGTGGAGGGATGGAGTTAAGAGGTATATGAGGGAGGGGGGGTGAGTTGGGGGGAGGGTAGTCAAATGGTGGGTGACAGAGCGACTTGGAGGCGTTTTGTCTGCGGCCACCCTTTGCGGGATTAGGGCGTCGGGCTATAGATAGATAGATAGATAGTTATGGTCGAATGATTTACGTGTGACAAATTTTGATGTCATATGGGTCTTCCCTATACAGTTGGCGTTGCTGCGCTTACTGATTCACTGATTCAGATTATTTGTAAATTTAATAAAAAGGTCTAGAGATAGCAAAAATAAAAGGAAAAATATTTCCTTGGGGTGAATGTGCTAATCATATTACCCAATGATAAATAATCACTTGAGATTTCTGTGAGAGACGGGTAGTAGAATAGGCTTGTCATCTCGCACTACTGGAATTGATTACATGTGACGAATTTTTATATACTCTGGATAAGAGTACCATATAGCTTTATACTGTAGTATTCACATCACGTGATGAATATTCAGCAGACTGATTTATGAGAGTGAAAAGTCAGGCTCCACCCACTGCGACCATCGAATTACTATACCTTAGAAACTTTGGACTTGGTCTGAGGAAACCTAACCTCATTTCATTTAAGCTCAGCCATTCCCTAACCCAATCTTACCTTACCAAACCATAACCTATCTTAGCCTAATCCTACCCACCTAACCATAACTGAATGTACCAAATTGTACATAATCTAACCTAGTCTAGCCTAGCCTAACCTTAACCTTTCTTTATCTTACCTTACCTAATCTATCCTAACCTAATCTAACCTAAACAAGCCTCACCTCACCTCACTCAACATAGCCTAACCTAACCTAGCCAGTTGTTTTTTCGTCAGAAATATCGTTGCTCAAATTTTAGCAAGACCATCCCTAGTGTCAGGAATTTTGCGCTACACCGGTGGAATAGGTCAAGCGTGAAATTAGGTCACAAAATGAGGGCGGTGGATGAGTCAGATGGGCCGGGGAAGAAAGATGGCTGCAGCCACAGCGGAGGGTGGATAGGTCAGGTAGGAGAGACGGGGAGGCTTACGGCTGTATTCTTGTCAGTTATGTACGCATTTTAGGTGGCATAGGAGGCTTCTTAAATCCTCTTCTTTACCGATTCATCATAACCATCTGTGATTCATTCTTAAACCCTTTCACTACGATGACGTCGTTCTTATTCAGTTATGTGCACTTCCTAACGATTTTTGTCACTTCAGAAAGGTGCCGAATTAAAAGGGTTAACAAGTTCTGCATCTAAGGTAAAGTTTATAACAAGGTGAATAAAATCTTCCGATGATGGTCAATAAAAAAAATTAAAAAAATTGGACTGGATGAGGCAAAACTGAGTGCGATCATGGCAGGAGGTGGTTAAATCAGGAAGGAGAGTCAGCGAAGATTTTGAATACAAATATCACGGGTAGTGAGAGCGATACTGAACCTTTGGAAATGTCGTGTCATAGAGCTTAAAGAAATAATGTGCCTGAAACCTTGAAAGACAGACATTTCTTTGGTTTTCAGTAGCTGGGACACAGAAGCCTTGGACAGTAGCAGATGCAGACATCTTGAACAATTAAAAAAAATAAAAAGGGTTAACAGGAATATGGAACTGTCAAAGAGACTGTAGGAGGTATAAACAACATAATTATCACCTGATTCACGATGTGTTATAAGGTTTCAGCGTCTCCTATGTTGGAGAGAAAGGTCTCGTGTTTTGAAGATGCCCGAAAGGTATGTACGAAGTTTAATAAAAAGGCATTCCATGGCAGATCACCAAATTTTTGAAATCTTCCCATTTTGACCCTGTCAGATTTGCTTTAAATTTGCAGAAGTTCATTAACTAGCATATTAATGTAAAAATCCAAAATATTATGGTAATATGCCAAAATCTGTTTAAGACATAATGCTCTATAATACGATTTTTTTTTTAATAATTTTAAGCTCGTTTTTGCAGTCTCGATAAATTTTGCTTTGCCTTAAAATTCTGCATCCCACTTAATGTCTAAGATACTGGTATGATTTTTGTCCAGCATTTGCATTTCAGACACGCATCTGTAGGATCATAGTGCTAGGTTTAAGATTATAGACTTTTTTTTATCCAATTGGTAGGGGAACTAATTCAAGGATTTTTTTTTTTTTTTTTTGCACGAACATGACATTTTGAGGCCATATATCTCTGAAAATATTTTCTGAAAGTGTCTGATTTTTATTTTTTTTGCAACAAAGTTGGCTAATAGTTGGGCATATTTCAGAAAAAAATAGTATAATTAAAACTGTTACAGTGGTATATCACAAAGCATCGAAAAATAAAAAAGAATAACACTATTACGGAAGGCATTTACTGAGGTATGACAAGGAGTACCAGCATATTTATTATATTATGAGATAGATAAAATTTGTATCTAACAGTGTACCAAAAATTGTTTTGGTCTCATGTGTCAATATTTTGAAAATAATCCAAAATACATATTAGAATGACAAGAGTTCATTAATGTTACAGTTATGTTACACCATATCACCCTCCGACAAATGTTAATAAATGTGTCGTACATTTACTAACACAGTACTGTACATAAAACTGAACACATAATTTTATGTTATTATGCAGGTCACTGATTACTCTTTCCTCTTCTGCAGTTATTTGGTAGTGCCTGCCAGTTAGAGTTGATGCAGACATCACCTTCTTCAGAGCATGATACATTAGCTCCCAACATGCGATTGGTCTCCTTAACCAACTGCAGGCTTTGGAAGGACCATGAGGATAAAGGAAAGAAACCGGTATGTCATCTTCTTCACATACTTTCCTTATGTTACCGAGCCACCGGTGATAATCATATTTACAGGCTATGTAGGCATCAGGATTCTATGTCTCTCACTAACAAAGTAAGATGACTTCGCACTGGATATCTTTGAGCAACAACTGGTTGATTTCCCGAGAAAGAAAAAGTGACACCCTCTTCTCCTGATATTTTCCCTGCCTGACTGTGATGAGTAGAAAATGGTAAAATGCAATGATTTCCTCTGGTATATTATTGAATAGGCGAATCGCTCAGTGAGCATGACATTCTTTCACATAACTGTTTTTTTTTCCTATCCAAATAAAATATGTATTTTTTTCATATGTGTTTACATAAGAACAGGTCAGATACTGACAATATATGGCCTGATGTTGTTGCCTGAAGATCTGCTCGTGCTGCACACCGCTTGACTGTTCTGCCAATGTCATCACAAGGTGATTTTCAATGGCAAGAGGAAAGAAAAAAAAATGGAAAAGAAAAGAAAGGCCACTCTGCTAACAAACCAAAATCTTTCTAATGATGCCTGAGCTTAGTTAGGTTTTATGGTTCATGCACTGCGATGCAGAATCACCACCTAAATATATCACTTTTCATAGTTTTGACAATGAGGGAACAGAAGATGACATACTAGTTCTTTCCTTTATCCTCATGGTCCATCCAAAGCCTACAGTTGGCCAAGGAGACCAGATGAATGTTGGTTGCAAATGTATCATGTGTTGAAGGTATTGATGTCTTCAACAACTGGCAGGCATTGCCAAATAACTGCAGAAGAAGAAAGATTAGTGACATTCATAATTACTTTCAATTATGTCATCAGTTACATATAGTATGTAATTGAATTTAGGACATTTTAACATTTGTAGGAGGGTGATATGGTGTAAAACAGCTGAAATAATTATGAAATCTTGTCATTCTAATATGTATTTTGGATGATTTTCAGTATATAGACACATGAGCCCAAAATTTATGGTACGCTGCAAGATACAGATTTCAGCTCTCTCATGATGTAATAATTATGCTGGTACTCCATGTCATACCTCAGCAAATGCCTTCTGAAATAGTATAGTTTTTGTTATTTTTGATATTTGGTGACACACCATTGCACCAATTTTCATTTTGCTAATAAAATTTGTTCTGAAACATGCTCTGCTATTATCTAGGTGTAATAAGAACTTCAGACATTTTCAAACGATGCTTTCTAAGATATGTGGCTGCTAAAGCGATGTTCGTGCAAAATATGTTCAAAATTTCCCTGAATTACCCCACTGCCAAGTAAATAAAAAGTCTACAATCTTAAATTTAACATTATGATCCTACAAATACATGTCGGAGAAGGAAATGAATCATTGCAATGTCTTACGTATTAAGTGAGATGCAGAATTTTATAATGTAGCCAAATTAGTCGAGACTGCAATAACGAGCCTAAATTGAGTAAAAGGTCATATTTAGTGTCGCATCTCAGAAACTAAATGCAAAGTTTTAATAACATTTAGGGTTTTTACATTTGGGCAATAGTACATAATTTAGAAGAAATAAAGAGCGCAGGTTTGAGATGGTCAAGTTGCGACCATTTATGATCTGCCATGGAATGACTCAAGATCATCTGGAGATGGCGAGGATAAAACAAAAATAGAATTCATACAGGAGGATAGAGAGAAGTGAAAACAATCTTTAGCGAATGGAGGGTGGGTTAGGTAAAAGTCTGAGGGGGACCCTGAACACAGAGTATCGTAGCGTGAGAGGGATTGTGAACCTTTGGAGACATGTTGCTGGTCGAAGAAGCAAGTGTAGTGTAGATGAGTGCTTCTCAACCATGTGTGGTGTTGTGTGGTGTGCTATGTTGCAAGGTTTGGCACTGTGGTGTGTTGTAGTGTGGTGCAGTTTGATGTGTAGTGTAGTATAGTGTAGTGTAGTGTGTAGTGTGTTAGGTTTTAGAGAGGGGTGTAGTGAGGCATACTGATTTTTTAAAGTATTTGATGTAGCGTTGTGTATTGTAGTGAAATGCAGTTTTATTTGGCGGTATGCTATTTGGCATTGTAGGATAATGTAGTCTACTGTAGTTACTTTCTCATGTATTTTGTGTGGTGTACAAAGAAGTATAAAGGAAATCAAGCATCAACAGATCTCTTGGCCCTTTGAAGGCTGTCTAAGTTAGGTATTATGGGTAACTAGTCTTTGCATCAAAGGTAGTGAGAGGGAGCCATCCTGCTCGTAGATTCTTGTCTTTGGCACAGTGACCAGTTAACTGGTATGGTGTGGTGTTGTGTGGTATGCTGTGGGGCTGACAATTAGCCCAAGATATAAGCCTACTGCTTAACAATGGGTCAAAAAGGAGTTAAAGTTTGGCCATCGTCAACCTCAAAAGTTTATACCCAATTTAGACCAAACACAGGGTAAGAGTTAAAAGTAAGGCAAATATGATTTGATTAAAATTTGCCAACACTCAAAAGTAAGGGTAACAAGGCAATATCTGTATTCGACCTTTGTGTCTGTGTCAACAAAATAACTAAAACTTTTTTTTTTTTAAATCTTCGTGGACTGCTTCAAGATCATCCAACAGCCTGATTTATTGTTTTTGAGACACAATAGATCAATCACCTGGCGAGGTCTGCGTAATATGTATTTGTTCGATGTATAATATAATCTGTGCAAGAACCCAGCTTTACGAATTGATAACAAAATTCGATTTTGAGGAGTCATACAAAAGTCAGGGTTACAGCGAAAGGTTAACGCCCAAGTTACTGAGCAAAGACAACTGAAAAAGTTTTTATCTGATTTGAATAAATGTTGTTGGAAGAGCTAAATATTTGGCGTGAGTGAAGAAAATCGATTTTAAGAGTTATTTGTGGGAGGTCCAGGTCACAGTTAAATGCTGTGCCCTTAGATCAGTTGGTGGGAGTGGGTGTTGCGCTTTTTGAGTGGTCCTTCTTGCATATTTTGCAAGACATCCTCAGCATACAACAGGGACTTACTGTATTCCCTGCAATAAAGCACGTGCTTGTTACCAGAACTGTTATTACACCCGTGCTTGCCAAAAGAGAGTGGGGTAATGTGTTACTCTCAGCATGTATGTCCTGCTGTCCGTGTGTGTGTGTGTGTGTGTGTGTGTGTGTGTGTGTGTGTGTGTGTGTGTGTGTGTTTTAACAAGATAGTTCCGTTTAGAATGTGATTCAACCAAAATCGGTAGGCGATGGCTTTTTTTTTTTTTATTTACCCGATCTCCCTCATACTTTGTGGAAGAGTTGAGGATAAGGCGAGAACGACAGGATTCAATTTCAAAAGCAATCAGTATAAGGTCAAGGTCACAGGGAAAGGTCAAAGTTCAACCCGTGTGTTTGTATGCGAACAAAATAACTTTTCAGTTTTGGCATGACTTGGAGTAAACTTGGTGGAAGTGTTTAGGATAAGAAACGGAGCTGATATGCGGTTTTTAAGAACAATAGGTCAAAGGTGAACGTCTATCTATCTATTGCCAGACGCCTCAATCCCGTTTGGGGTGGCCACAAACAAATCGCCTCCAAGTCGCCCTGTCCCCCGCCATTTCACTGCCCTGCTCCCAACTCACACCCCCCTCTCTCATATACCTCTCCACCCCATCCCTCCATCTCATCCTCGGCCTCCCCCCCCTTCCCCCCTCCACCTCACTCACATACGCTCTCTTCGTCAGTCTTTCACCCTCCATCCTCTCCACATGGCCAAACCACCTCAGTGTGTTCCTCATAACGCTTCCTATCACATCCACATCAACACCACAACGCTCCTTTATATCCGCATTCGTCAGCCTGTCTCTCCATGTGACTCCACAGGCTCCTCTTAAATAACTCATTTCCACTGCTCTCACTCTTGACTTGTGTCCTTCCAACAACGTCCAAGCTTCACTTCCATACGTTAGAGTTGGTATCACAATACTGTCATGTAGTAACTTTTTCACTTCCATGCTCACTTCCGTTTCTTATCACTGCTTTCAAAGAACCAGCAACCTTTCTTCCCTGCTGTACCCTTTCAAGCACTTCACCCTCCAAACCTCCATCCTTACTCATCACACTACCCAAGTACTTAAACGTACTCACATTTTCCAATTCCCCACCATCCAACCTCGCTATACATTCACTGACTTCACCTCTCTCAAAGACCATCACTTTACTCTTCCCTACATTCACCTTTAGATTCCGTTTCTTACACACTCTCCCAAACTCATCCACCAAGCCTTGCAGCTCCCCTTCGTCTTCACTCAACAACACAGTATCATCCGCAAACAACAGTACAGGGAGTTTCCAAACACTATCCTCTCTCACCAGGGCCACTCCAACATCCACTGCCCTACCTTGTACCTCTTTTACTACCCCAGCCATTTGGTAAATTTTCTGCTTAAACAGTTTTTATCTGATTTTGACGAAACTGAGTGGAACGGTTCTGGGTACGGCAAGGATTTAGGGATTCAATTTTTGTGAATAATATAGCAAAGGTCAAGGCCACATGGAAGGAAGAAATATTAACGTCACACAATAAGGTAAATTATATCTGTTTTGATCTGATTTACATCAAAGTTGATGGAGAGATTAGGAGACAGGAAAGCCTGAAGTACTTATGTATGGATGCAGTCGTTCAGGCGTAAAGTCACGAGGTAAAGTAAAAAATTCCTGCCTATGACCAATCGTAGGCAGGGGTTTTGCCCTCTCTGTATGCTCCCTCTTGTTTTAATTGATTCGTATGGTCTGAATATCTTATATCACACATGTACCTTTCAAAACGTTATAAGAAGGCTTTGTATATGCATATTGTGTGAGAAGATCTCCACTCTCCAATATACAGTATATATATATATATATATATATATATATATATATATATTTATATATATATATATATATATATATATATATATATATATATATATATATATATACAGTATATATATATGCATGTGCAAAAAAAATCACCCCACACTACACCCTACAAGCCTCCCTCATGTTCTCACTCCTAACATTGTCCACTTGCCTTGTTCTTCGATGTTCACTGATGAGAAGAAAGTAGAAAAAAAATAGATGAGAAACAACTGAACACTAAGTAAAGTTAGGGTTGTGAGGTTTATGATCCATGAACCAAAAAATTGGTGAACCGTGTAATTAAACGGGAACATAAACTACAGAATAAGGAAAATCTGACGGGAAGCAATAAAATATTACTGAAATGGCGTATTTCATGAAGATAAATTTCATGCGATGAGTGATGAAAGAACAGCGGGGTCTCCCAATATAAGGGATCTCAATATGCTAAATGCCTCTTATGCGAACTCGACTCAGGAAACCAAAAATATCTTTTATTATGCGAAATGTGATTCTAAAATGCGAATCCGTCATTTGACAGCAAGGGAAAAACGGTATTCCCGCTCACCAGATGGCTGACCGGTTTCCCGCCCTTTCCCTTCCTAACGGCATCTCTCGAGTCTCGTGACTCAGTCTGTCTGCCTGCCCGCGCTGGCATGTTGTGGCGTTTTTACCATTGTACAAGACCTGCTCTTGCTCACCTGTTACATCATGACCCAACTGCTTCATTCCAAGAGTAAGAGGCTCACTTTGGAGCTGAAAATAAAGATTATAGAGCTGAATAAGTAAGGTAAAAGGAACTCAAACATTGGACGTGAACTTAGTTTAGGTGATTTGACAGTGAGCGACATTAACAAGAACAAGGAGCAGATTTTTCCAACCGTCAAGACTTATGGAGGCCAGCAAGTGGTCAGGCGCAGAAAGGTTGCTATCCAACAATTACGCCAATGGAGTGCAGTATAACACACTCTACTCTATTGACAGATATATTGTCTTTCTCTGAGTAAAAGGCTTTCGTAAAATGATAGTAATGGGAAAGTACTGTAAATGTGGTGTCGACCATATACATTTTCTTCCTTTGATTCAATGATTTATAGTATGCGAAATTTTCAATATGCGGCACATTTTGCAAACCATATTTTTGCGTATTGAGAGACCCCACTGCACATGACTGGTATGAGTAAAAAAAAAGACAAGAAATATGTGTCAGAAAAAAAGACTGATTTATGAGAATGAGAAGGGATAATATGCTATAAGATTTGCTGAAAAATATGATTCTTTTCTTACAAAAGTGATATTAGGTTTGACTGTATAAAATGTTGAATTTTATTATTAAAAAAAACATGCATGTGATAAAGAGGGCGAATTTCATCATAAAAAATGAATGTAAATATAATTGCTGTAAACAGGGATGGCATCCTTATGACTTGCACTTTGTTGTAATTTAAATGAAAAAAAGACATAGTTATTGTGGACTAAATAGGTCTGCTTTTGAGTAGGAAGAGCTAAATCTGGCATTTTAAAACAATGAGATGACGTGGAGAAGAGATTAAGCCTGACAAAATAAAGAACCGAAAATACTTTCTATGTTTTATGGACTAGCTAAGCAAGTTCAGTCATCAGGCTTTAATTGGAGAGGGCATGCGGGCATACGCCCCCCTGTTCTCGGCATAATAAGGGTATTTTGTAATAAAGACATTGATATTTACCAAAATATATATGCAACAACTATCTTACTGCACTTGCATTTGTCCATATTATTTTATTTCTATGGTTCCAGCGAGTACTATAAAAGTAAATTTTGATATTTTGATGATTTAAATGCATTACGTACAAATTCCACTGGGAATCACAACCCCTCCCTTTTAAATAGGATTTCGATAGATTTGGCACAGTGATCTTTTCTCAATGATTTAGTGAACGTAATGGATGCAAACGAGAGAGAGAGAGAGAGAGAGAGAGAGAGAGAGTGAATGTGAGTGACGTATTCATTTGCACAACACTGCATGCCTGTGCCTGATCGAGTAAACCCAATCAGTATTGTGCGTGCATGGGATACAAAGGTGTAAAAGTTGTGCCTGGATTTCTATCTGTTGTTGTCGTTGATGTTGTTGCTGCTGTTGTCTCGTTGTTGTTGTTGTTGCTGTTGCTATTATTGCTGCTGCTGCTGCTGTCTAATTGTTGCTAATGTTGAACCTGTAGTTATTGTTGTTGTTGATGATAGTTCTATTTTACTATTGTTGTCGTTTTTCATGTTATATCATTGTTAGTCTTCCTTTTCTGAGACTGAATTTAGACCTTCCTGACAATCAAGAATAAAAGAAAGTTTTCATCGTACCTTAACCAATTTTCGTCAGTCCCATAACACATTGATGGGTGGGATACAACTGTTGAATTATTTTTGTTTTCCGGGCCATTACTCGCCATGATTCACGACCCTCGTAAAAACACCATTGTGATAACAAGCGTTGCCCTGCTGTAGCTTGGTTCTGATTGTATAATGTTTAGGAAACAGGTTTTGTACTGTTTGTTGCTTACTGTGCATCATCATCATCATCATCATCATCATCATCATCGCCTCCAAAATCATTTCACTACACCTCGTAAAATACCATTGTGATAACAAACGATGGTTGTGGAGTTTGATGAATGTATTTTGCTGTGAATATTGTGCGGCGATTTTCTGTTAAGAAAACAGTGGTAGAGAAATTTGGATATATCAGTTTTATAGTGGTGATCATCATCATCAAAACCATTTTACATCACACATTATCCTCTTCCTGCTCCTTGCCTTTCTCCTCGTCCTAATATTTCCCTTCCCTCTTATTTTCCTCTCCCGCCTCCTCCTCCCCCTCCTCCTCCTCCTTCTCTTTTCATTCTCCTTCATGATCATGATGATGATCATCATCATCATCATCATCACTGTCATTCGAATTTTGTTGCTCTGGGGAAGTTTTAGTGTGTTTCTTGGAACCGGATTTTGGTTATTAACTCATGGGGAATAATTGTGATATACTGGGTAAACATCATCACCATCAACGGTGTCCGGTCTCATAGATTTTCCTCATCATATTCACCATCATCATCGCCATCACATCATCATCATCCGACACTGTTTTCATTTCGACCTCCATCTCCACCCAACCCACATTTTGGATTTATACTTATTGTCATAATACCACAGTTTCAGCCCGGCTTGGTCCTTAAATTAATGTGCGTATATGCAATGTGAGATGGGCAAAGGGAGGAAGCAATATATAGGTGGAGGGGGAATGAGGAAGGAGAGAAAAAAGTGTAAGAAACACTATAACATAAAAATTAAAGTAAAGAAACAGAATACGAGATCTGATCGATAAGTATCAGACCTTTAGCTGGTGGGGAAAAAAAGCTTACCTTCTGAGTTTAGCCATTAATCCCTTTCAAAGTATGCCCTTGGGACTTAACACATTTAACCCAGCTATCCTTTCTTTGCTGGAAACAATTGGTAAAGTCATTTTTTGGGATAGCTAACAAGATCTTTGCTGTATTTCTCTTTAACTCGTTTGTGTCTTCAAATCTCAAACACGCCAGAGATATGTTAAGTTTAGGAAATAGCCAAAAGTCGCAGGGAGCCATGTCAGGAGAGTAAGGACCCTGCCGGATCTGTGTGATCCTTTGTTTGGCCAAAAACAAATCCTGGAAGAGATGGGATGAGTTGGCTGGAGCATTGTCGTGGTGGAGCTGTCAGTCCTCTGCATCCCACAACTTTCATCTCTAGTGACACACTGCATTCTGTAGGGGACAGAGAACTCGCAAGTAGTGCTTTCTATTGCCTATATGGCCTTCTGGAGTATACTCATAATGAACAACACCCTGACAGTCAAAAAAAAAAAAAACTGCCAGGTATAAGCTTGACCATTTGAAGGGATTGCACCAGTCTTTAATTTGGGTGACACCAATAGCTTCATGGCCAAAAGCCTACCGAATCTTCCTGATGGTCTGAGATTGCGTGTCACCGTGTTTTTTGGAAAATTTTAAACAGTAACATTTTGGTTAATAAATGAAGGAATGATACCAGCTGAAAAGGTGCTTGGAAGTAAGAACGAAAAAAGAAGCAGAAGAGGAAATATCCTAAGCAAATACAGTTAGTCTCCGTAATGCGGTGTGAGGAAAGACTAGAAACAAACTATAAAACGTCGCCCCGATGCTAAATAACATTATCAAGTGGCTACTTTTTGCAAGAACAAACATAGTTCTTGTAATACAACCACGACGGCACATTTATCTCGATGTGCAAGATATTGTAAAGAAGAGGATTACAGAATCAGTTTTTCCATCAACAACAGAAGTATATCATATTTACAGTTTTTTTTTCATCTGTCGGAACTGAAACAGTCTCTCTACTTGAATCCTATGTCGTGTTGCATACAATTCATTGAGCCTTAATGTAGTTACGAGGTGGTAGGAATGCATCCTTGTTTACTAATGAAGCCAATCCTTCGTACAACACTTGGCCATCAGGTGAGGTAAACGCCATGAGGATTCTTTGCTGGGTTGCATCAAACGTGCTACGGTATTCCCTTTAGCCCCTTCACCCCTCGGACGTCATTTGCTTAATATTGTTCTTGCTGCGTCCAGGCGATATTTTCTAGCTTCGGAAAGGTCCTGAGGAGTGAAGGGTTAATTATTTCACTACGATTACGTCTCTTATCATTTATTCTCGCTGCATTCAGACGACTCAACGAAACTTTGGGAAACCCTGTTGTAGTAAAGGGGCTGAAAATGGAAACAATATCCAATAAACTCCTTCACTATCATAAGTCTTGCTAATAGCTTATGAGTATCGACAAAGATACGAAAAAGTACAACAAAAAGATTCTATTGAAAGAGGATGTGAATGTTATATCTACCCGCTCCAGCATAAAAACATTGTTCTGAGTAGAATTAAAACAGTATCTGCATGTAACAAGGATAAATAAAAAACTACGTCCTCGTGTTGAAGGGGTTTAGTGTGGAATTATCTAAGGCTTCATTAATGGAGCTGTTCTGTACTTAACACTTCTCATTATTTGTAATTATAGGACAAGTCATTAAGCCTTGGAAAAATGTGAATGCCCTTTATTGGTTATAGTTATTTTATGAATGTTAGAGAGAGAGAGAGAGAGAGAGAGAGAGAGAGAGAGAGAGAGAGAGAGAGAGAGAGAAATCATCTTTGGACAGCTTGTGTTGATGAAGTGAAAGTTGTAAAAGTGGACTGGCGGTGAAATATAAGGTTAACTGGAACACGGTATGGAGTCAAGGGTGGGAATGAAACCATTGTTGCTGTGGGCACTAAATCTGACGTAAGCTGATGTGGGTGATTGTGGAACATCAGCTGGATAACCATCATTATTATTATTATTACCGTCATTTTACAATCAACACCGTTAACAACACCATCATCATCATTAGCACCAGTAATATAATCGTCGGCATCATCATCATCATTACAACCATCATCATCATCATCATAATCATCATTATAATCATCATACAGTGTACTAAAACTGAATAATTGAAAAAAAATCCTTCCTAACCGAGATACTGTTTAAAAAGATCATCGTACAAACAATAAACTTACACCATTCGGTTATAAAATTAAAAAATAATGATGACCGTGAGACAAAGAAAATCAATCTTGGAGAGGGATCTCTCTCTCTCTCTCTCTCTCTCTCTCTCTCTCTCTCTCTCTCTCTCTCACACACACACACACACACACACACACACACACACACACACACACACACACACACACACATCCTTCTTCCCATCCTCCCTCTTCCCTTCTTCCCTGTTTTCTCCTTCATTCTTATTTCCTGTACACTCTTCTCACCTTTTTCTTCCCCTTTCTTCACTCCCAGCTCTTATCCCTACATTTATATACGCCTCTTCTTCACCACGCTGACAGAGAATTATTCGTAGGGGGGTGGTGGGGGACGAACAGGGGGATGTTGTTGGTGAGGTGAGATGGAAGAAGCAAATCCCTGTCCTTCCTTCACAGCTTCATCGTCAATCCCCGACCATCTCTGTCCCGCACTAAACCCTTCGTCACAGTGCAACATTGTTGTATGTTTTTCGTCGTCAGTCTCTTCATACAATATGGCTGAAGACAGTTTTCATGTGCTGTTAATTTGTTTACTGCAATAGTCTAAATATAATCGTCTAAAGGTATCAATAACTAAATAAAGTGAGAGGATTGACACTAACAGTCACAATGAAAATAATTTGTTTGCTTTACTCATCTCAGTACAGTCTTGGCAATTGTGTTAATGAGGTATTGTTATACATAAACATATTCAACACTTTAGAGAACAGGCCCTGTAGCGGTACACACCGGGACAAAAACTGGCCTACTTCACACGGCTACTTCACACTCTTGTGTCATGTCCGTCACTTTCCTCCCTGACGCATCATTCCAGAGAGAATCATATGTCGGTAGGGGGAAACAAAAGAAGGCTCTCGCAGTTTAGGAACTTAGTGGCCGCCAGGGAAAAGATAAAAGCAGAATATGTGATATTTAGGCTAAATTTTGTGCCTGACACTACGATTAGGCTATATAGATTGACGGATAGAGAGCTAGATAAATATAGGTAGATAGATATAGATAGATGTTAAATTGTACGGAGATACAATACCACTGAATATTTATGAAACTAAGAATATTCTCTCTCTCTCTCTCTCTCTCTATCCTACACACACACACACACACACACACACACACACACACACACAGAACGGTTAAAGTCTGGCATTAGTATGATAATCACCTTAACCCACTGACGCCCAGTGTCCCCAATACTGGACGGAACTGGGTATTTTCAAAATCTAATAAAGAACGGAAGCCCGGGGCAGGGACCTATGAGCATCGAGGCTATGAGCCAATAGGTGGAAGGCGGTACGCTTAGTACCCGTCCAGCAAAATCCTTCGCACAGGAACTCTGGCCACAAATGGGTTAAGAACTTTCCACAATCCTTCGCACAGGAACTCTGGCCACAAATGGGTTAAGAACTTTCCACATCCTTAAACGCCTCCCACCCCGCACACACACTCAATCATTCCTTCACACACACACACACACACACACACACACACACACACACACACACACACACACACACACACTCTCACACACACACACACACACACACACACACACACACACAGACGGAGTAGTACAAAGGAGTACAAAGGAAACCAAACAGCAACAGACCTTATGGTCCTCTCGAGGCTGTTTGTTACAGAGTAGACTATGACTACAAGATCTAACTCTACATACTGAAGGACAAGGATAGTGAAGCAAGAAGGCTCCCCCCGCCTCCAAACCTTCCAGTTAAAACTGGCAAGAAAGAGTGAGAAAAACCACCATGCAGCATGGAAAAACTGACATGGAAATTTCATAGGAAAGAGTGAAAAGGAAAAGCTACATTCTATAATACATTATCTATAAGATACCAGTATGAATAATCTGAAAGAGAAAGTAGTAAAGTACAATGAATAACCGAATTAATAAATAACTAATGCATGTCACTATGTACAGGTACGTTAAGTTGACGGGGCATCAGCGGACACAGTGTGGATATTCAGGGGGGTGCGGCAGTCTTGCCTGGCGCTATTAAAGTAGGCAGGAGTCAATCAGACCCCAGCTCCATTCATTCCACTAAGACTAGGAACTTCCCCATGCGGGACAAGCAAACAAGTCACCTCCTGAAGCAGTGACCCCTGGTACATTAAAAAAATTCCGATGGTGGCCACGTAACTAACAGGGACCTCAGTGATCCACAGCCTATCACAGGTCGAAAGTATGAGTAGTGACCTTTAACTCAGGGCTATCTGTGCATATCTTAGTCTGTGCATATACTATATTTGCATTTAATAAATTGATTCAGGCTCTAAAAAACTAAAATAAAAGAAATTGAAAATTATACATACACATGTGTTTTATTCAGGAGTAAACATATTAAGCTGGAAGTTGGATGCAAAATACTTATTCAGGCGACCCTTAAAGGTTTGTACTGTATTACAGTTTATTACGCTGGAGGGCAATTTATTTCATACATTTACAACTCTGCTGAAGAAGAAATGCTTAGCTTCATGAGACTGGAATCATTTGCCAATTATTTTATGCCCATTGCCTCTTTTGTAATTCGAGTGATCAACTGTGAAGTATTTATCAACATTCATATTATCATGTCCTTTGTATATCTTGAATACTTGAATTAAATCTCCTCGTATCCTCCGTTTTGTTAGGGTAAAGAGATTCAGGGCTTCTAAACGTTCCTCGTATGGTTTATTTCTCAATCTAGGTATCATCTTTGTCATCCTTTGCTGCGCTCTTTCAAGCTTTTCCACATCCATTTTATAATATGGTGACCAAAATTGAATGCAATACTCCAAGTGCAGGCGTACTAAGGAATTATACAAAGTGAGGACGATATTATCGGGTTTATATTCAAATACTCTGCCTATGAATCCAATCAATTTATTGGCTTTTTTCACAGCTTCTCTACATTGTTTGTTAGGTTTCAAATCATTTGTTATTATAACTCCTAAATCTTTTTCATGGTTTACCCTATCAAGTTGGACATTATTCATGCTATAACTTGCTCTTACATTTTTACTGCCAATGTTTAACACTTTGCATTTATTAACCCGCCCCGTCCCGTCGACGTATGGGTACGTTGCAACGATTTGCATTTGCCAGTCCAGGCGACGTACCGGTACGTCGTGCAATTGCAATGTGCATAATTTCGACAGTTTTCAAATTTCGCGCTTGATTTGCAGTACATATCCTCGCATGACCTTCCCCTACCTGCCACCAGGTGGGGACACTCGGCGACCCCGCGTGACCCGCGCTAACCCGCCACTCGTCCACTCACCTGGTAGCAACGGTCCTGCTCAGATATGGCTAAGAGAGGTCTCTCAGAGAGCGAAATTCAAGCCGCCCTGGAGACCTTTACAGGCAACAGTGATTCCCCACTGGACGACGAGGTTGTGGATAAGGATTATGTGCAGCCAGAGGAGGAAGAAACCACCAGCAGTGACGAGGAAGTTCCGTCTCCCAGGAAGCGGCAGTACGTGACTTACCGTGCTGCTAGAGAGGGGCAGCAGGCAAAGAAGGCACGTGCAACATCCTATCCCTATCCCCAACGTGATTTGGAACAAGAATTCGAGGACGAGGACGAGGACGAGGACGATGACGGAGCCGTGGGACGTGCTGCCACGTGGTATGGACGTGAGGTCATAACTCATCATGGCCCAGAGCGCACACCACGTCGTACGAGCAGGTATGGGCCTAGCATTTTGTTTGGGGAGTTAGGAAGTGAAGTGGAGGGAGTGGGGAGTGAAAGGGAAAGTGCAGGGAGGATTAGGGAAAGTGAGAGTGACGTGAGTGAGTCATTGCTCTCCCTACGTAGTGTGAGGCAGCGTAGTGGATCACGTGGGCGAGTACGGGTGGGTTCATTATCACATGGGGTTGTGAGGGAGGGGGAAGTTGGGGAGGAACCACTCCCCAGCACGTCTTCTGCTCCCCAATATTCCTCTATTTCATCCCCACAGCCCCCTAATGTTCCTCAAGGCCGTAAGGTAAGGGAAAGAGAAAGGGTAAAGGCAAAGGGAAGAGGAGTGACAGTGGGGAAGCCCTCCGCACTCCTTCTCCCCCACCTCCCCAACCAGGATCTCCTCCCCACCCAGACGAAGGCGGTGATGGGGATGATGGGGACGAGGGATTTGTGGCGTGGAATTGGGAGGATGGGAGTGATTTTTCTCCCCTCATTCACCCCTTCACTGAGCAGGGGCGCTCTGGCTGCATTGCTCCAGGAATTCACGGTAATTCCACCAGGTTGGATTTTTTCCACCTGTTTTTTAGTGAGGCATTTGTGGAGCAGATTGTATACCATACCAACCTGTTTGCAAGCACCCAGCGCCTAGAGAGTGAAAGATTGGGAACAAGGAGTAGGCATTCTATCATCTATGATTACCCTGTCTCCCTTCCAGAAATGTTCTTATTTTTTGCCCTGGTCCTTTTGATGGGTATTATACGAAAGAACAGAATTCCTGCTTACTGGACTAGGGACCCTGTTATGTTTACCCCAATATTTGGTCAAGTGATGAGCCGTAATCGGTTTCAACAAATTCTAAGTCGCCTCCATTTCTATGATGCTCATGATCCTGCAAATGCAAACGACACTGATAAAATGAGGCGAATTAGGTTGATCTTTGATCACCTCAGGCAAACCTTTCGTTCCTCATTCTATCCCTATAGTGACCTCGTCATAGACGAGAGTCTCCTGTTGTGGAGAGGCAATATTTCATTTAGGCAGTATATACCCAGCAAAAGGCACCGTTTTGGGTTCAAGATCTTTGTTATGTGCGACTGTAGGATTGGATACGTGCAAGATATAGTCTTGTACACCGGTGCACAGACAGACATAATAGAAGATCGAAGTATTGGACTGTCGGGAGCAGTGGTAAAGATGATGATAGAAGACTACCTTCATCGTGGTCACGTCCTCTACCTGGACAATTGGTACACTAGCCCTCTTCTCGCTCGTTATCTTCACACACATGAAACGGGAGTCTGTGGAACAGTGAAGGTGAACCGGCGTCACATGGCCAAGGTAGGGCGGAAACTTGCAAGGAATGAGGTTGTCTTCTTCAAAGCCAACAACATCCTTGCAACTGTGTGGAATCACAATAGAGAAGTAAGCCTACTGTCAACGGTTCACCGCCCCTTGATGCACCGTACTGATTCCGTAGATTACCGTAGCGAGAACAGGCGTCGTATTTGGAAACCTGAGTGTGTCATGGACTATAATATAAACATGCGCCTCGTGGACCAGTCAGACTCCATGATATCGACGGTAGAGTGTGCCAGGACCACGATGAAGTGGTATAAGAAACTGTTCTTTCACTTGCTAGACATCACTGCTCTGAATTGCCACCACCTTCATGCCATGACAACAAGAGTTCAGGAAACATTTGAAGGGTTTGTGAGGGAGCTCACAAGAGAAATGTTTGCACGGTATGCTGTAGAAAGGCCCCAACATCGCACCCGCACTGCCCCTATTGCACAAACTCCCCTGAGAATATCCGGCCGCCATTTCCCCACTCCTATCCCTCCCCAGCCAAACAGACCTAGGCCCCAATGCAGGTGTCACGTGTACAGTAATTCCCAGGTGAGACTCACGACACAGAGGAAGGACACCCGTTATGAGTGCGTGCAGTGTGACGTGGGTCTCTGTATTCACCCATGTTTCAGCGAATATCACACGTTGATGCAATTCTGATATGGTGTGAATGCGACAGGGCGCTGAAATTATGAGGTAAATGCGACAGACAGACGCTCAGGGAAATTATCAGTCATGTTGATCTCCAAATATTAGTATAAAGTGCATACGGGTATAACATAAGTGCAAAAATTGTATGTAAGTGTATAAATTATGTCGTAAGTGAAAACATACATAGCGAGGGTTTTATGATGCGATATTCTGTCGCTCAGTGCAATAAATACGGCCCGTAATTATATAATTATTATTATTGGAAATGCTTACGGGTATAATATAAGTTCAAATTATTGTAAGTGCTGAAATATATTCTAAGTCAAATATTCATAGCGTGTGTATAGAGATGCTATATCCTGACGCTCAGTTGAATGAATAAGGCACGTAATAGTGAAAATAAAAGTCAGCAAGTGGGAAAGTGTGTAATATATGTGAAGAAATGGTATATAAGTGTGTGAGTATTATGTTGGTCGAAACATTCATTGCGAGGGTATTTTCATGCGATATTCTCACGCTCACTTGAATAAATAATGCCAGTAAGTATGTACAGTGCAGTATAGGGATGTAAACGTGTGTAATGTAAGTGGAAAATTATAATTGGAGTGAATAAATAAAGTAGATGATGAAACACGAGTGTTTGAGATCGTGGTTGCTACGTGAATATGCGCTAGCATATCGCTAAATGCCCTCGTAATGAATGAAAATATTTGAAAACATTTACAGTGGTGGAGGAAAGGTTCTATGTAAAGGGAAAAATAATAGGAAAGTGATAAAACAATTTGGTATGTTGAAATACTAGTCATAGCGAGTGCACTTACTAAGCTGATGTGCGCTAGCCTTATGCTGCATGTCATCATAATGAATGAAAACATCTGAAAACACTTACAAACAGTTGTAATTGGTAAAATGTCATTGAAACAGAAGTATACAAGTAGGTTGACTGATACAAGAAACTTAGCATATAGCATGTTACGACCCGGACCAAACTTGCTATGCTCGCGCGATGGTACAATGCTTATTTTTCATATATATGTGTCTGAAATCCATTATATTGTTACTGTTATTGTTTATTAGTTCAAATTCAATAAATATAGAGGTGTTGTGTGTTGTTTCTTCCAGTATTCCTTACCATAGAAAACGTGAGCGCCTGGCACGTCCATTACAGAACACGACACCTGGCTCGGGGGACCTCACCTGTATGGACCAGTTATAGACCGCGGGAAGCCCTTTCTTTGTGATTTTCCTTCGTTTCTCAACCTAAGCGGAAGTTTGAGCCAAAAAAAATTTTTCCCAAAAGGCTCGGGACTGGGGGATGTCGGAGGGGCGGAAAACCTCGGGACGTGATGGGTTAATATTGAAATCTATTTGCCAGACTTGGACCCAGTTAAACAGTCGATCAAGATCTCTCTGAATTGCCTGTCTTTGCAGTGCTGTATCTGCTCTGTTACGTATTTTAGTATCATCAGCAAATTTTGAAATCTGACAACACAATCCTTTGTCAATATCATTTACATATATTAAGAAAAGAATAGGACCTAACACTGAACCCTGCGGCACTCCACTTGCAACGTTTATCCAGTCTGACTCTTTTCCATTTATTACAACTCTTTGCTTTCGTGCGGTGAGCCAATCTTCTACCCACCTGAGAACACTGCCGTTGAAACCATGTGCCTTTACCTTCTGAAGGAGTCTTTTGTGTGGAACTTTGTCATAAGCCTTTTGAAAATCGAGGTAGACCACATCAACAGATTTAGTCTCGTCTTACATATTCGGTATATCACTGAAAAAGTCCAGCAGATTCGTGAGGCAAAAGCGATTATTACGAAAACCATGTTGCAAATCTTTTATAAGATTGTTTGTTTCTAAGTGTGTTACAGACTTGTCTCTGATAATAGTTTCAAGCAATTTGCAAACGATCGATGTTAAACTAATTGGGCGGTAGTTTTCTGGTTGGGCTTTGTTGCCCTTTTTGAATATTGGGGTTATGTTAGCAAGCTTCCATTCATGTGGCACCTTACTGCTCTTAAGTGATAAGTTAAAAAGTTCATCTAAAGACTTTGATATTTCATTCTGTTATTCCTTCAATACACGTGGCGATATTTTGTCCGGTCCTGGTGCATTATTCTCTTTTAATTAGTTTATTGCAAGCAGTACGTCGCGATCGCTAACTGTAATGTCAGTGATTATGTTGCCCTCTTCTATGGGAATGGGGGAAACAGTAGGAATTGTATTTATATTTTCTGTTGTAAATACTGACACGAAGAAAGTATTAAGAATTTTCGTCATCATAGTTTCATCAGTGTGCTCTCCGTTATCTGTGACTAAGGGACCGATTGCTGGAGTTATTACCTTTTAGCTTCTTATGTAACTGAAAAATTCTTTGGGGTTTGATTTACTGATACTTGCAATATGTGTCTCAAGGTTATTCTTACTGCATTTAATTAATATGTTGGCTTTTTGTCGAAGGTCATTGTATTTATTTTTATCACTTTGACTCTTTGTGGTATTATAATTCTTATATGAAAGATTTTTTGCTTCTAGACAATGTTTAATGTTGGAGTTCCACCATTTGGGTTTAGAATTTTTGGCGGTCCTTCTGTTGCGCATTGGAATACGTAATCTGATGGTATTGTTGAGGGTTTCTGTAAAGTAATTCCACGCGTCATTGATGTCTAAAGTTTCAACAATGGGATGCCAGTCACCTGCACCTGCAATTGCCTTTAGTTCCTTAAAATTTGCTCTCTTAAAGTCAGGCACTTTCTCACAACTGGCCTTGACACTGTCTTCCCTGAATTTAATGTTAAATGTACCTATGCAATGATCACTTGTACTAAATTCTTCTCCTACAATAACATTACTCACTACATTTTCTGACGTAGCCAAGACAAGATTTAGGATGTTAGCTCCACGTGTTGGATAATTTACAAATTGATACGAGAACTTTCCTGCAAGTTGGTATATAGGTCTAACCCTGTGTGTGAGGATAAGGCTTCTCCCCATTTTGGAACTGGTAAATTAAAGTCACCAAATATCAAAGTGCTTTGCATACAAGATAGTTCAGCAATTTGATTGTAGATTTCATTATCGATGTTGAGTGGGTGACCAGGTGGATGATAAATTAACCCAAGAGTGATTTTATGACAAGATTCATTTCTGAGCTGAATATAAATAGTGTCAATGTTTTCAATACATGGCTTGGTAATTTCGACTGGATGAAATCCTGAATTAACATATAACAACACACCACCCCCTGCTCGATTCTTCCTTTCACTACTGAAAATGTGATAGTCTGGTAAATTAAACTCTGCCAGAAAATCTCTCTGCTCAGTATTTAGCCACGATTCTGTTACTCCAATTACATCATAATCTTCGGTAAAGACAAGGGCTTCTAAATCAGAAAATTTATTACATAGACTACACGCATTTGCAAGGATTGCTTTAATGTGCTTTCCTTTCCGATGTAGGGAGCTTCCATTTTTTATTGATTTATCAGATCGTATGACATCTACGTTTGCCTCCCGTGATGCTTGTTTTTTCTCCAGAAAAACCTTACGGTATCATTAAGCAAATGACTGAGACGGGCAGAACCAATGGCATTCAAGTGTAGTCCATCATTCGTAAATAGCGTACGCTGCTCGTAAAATTGGTTCCACATGTCGATGAACTGAACTCCTTCCTGTAAGCAAAGTGACTTGACACTCTGTTATTAATACTAAATGCTCTGCTGAAGAAGGCATTCCCTGAATTAATCCTTGATAGTATGCCTGAAATTAAAACATGGTTAGTTTTCTCCTTGTAGCGTCGGATCATCTTCCTGTACTTCTCCATCAGCTTCTCTGATTGGGTTCGCATGATGTCATTCGTACCTGTGTGAATGATAACAAGGCTGTCATTTTCCACATTCTCTAAAACGTCATCCACAGCCTCTGTTACATCATCTACTCCTGCATGTGGAATGCAAAAACGCTTTCGTTTAGAGGGTGCCCAGCTGCAAAATTCCACCGACTGACCACGGATGATGGAGTCCCCCACAACCCGTGCCTCATGGGGCTCTTCCTCTACTTCTGTGAGAATCTGAAACTTGTTGTATGTTGTTACTGGAATGATGTTTCTTTTCCTTGCAAACCTTGTACCATTCCGCACTGGCTGGAACTCATTCTGTATGGTAGGGGAAGAAGTAACTGCAGCAGGAGGAGGATGGTCAACCTGGACTGCAGTTGGCCTAGCAGTGACATTGTCCTCTGCATTGAGACCAATATTACTCGCAGTGAATTCCTCCAGCACATCTACTTTTCGGGTTAGACTGTTAATTTTGTTTGTAACCTCGGTCAGCTTGTCTTCCAGGCTCTGACATAGTTTGCACATCCAGCAAATAAAGGTGCGGTCCGTATAAAAGGATCCGGTGAAACTACCGGAGCAGGTTACGCAAATGATGTTTCGTGGCATTCTGAAATGCAAGGTAACTGCAAGGATTTATCAGAGAAAAAGAATCTGGTAAAACTGATTAGTACCTGGAAGAGATATTGGAACAGGAAGAAGTTACATATTCAAAACCTGCTAGAACAGTGACAATAGGAGCCCCCACAAACTTCTGAAAGTTGCCAGTGTTCGCCGGATCACTAAATAGTATGGGGTCACTACCTGCTCAGAGGTGGTGTACCTTCCATTTTAAAAATTCCTATCGGGATTATTACTCGTGCATAAAGCATTATACCAGTATTATTATCATCTTAGATATTTTACTGATGCTCTAAACGATATTTACTCTGAAAAGTTCTCCATAGAGTTTACTAAAAGCAATTAAAGCTTACTGTGTGTTTTTGCATTCAGCACATTTTTATCAAGTGTTATGAATCTCTGTTGTTGGAAAAATTTATCAAACAGTTTCCAAAGATCGTAATCTTTCATTTGGAAAATCCTGACATAATTCTATCCATTATACACTTAGTAATAGTAAGAATTGAACGGCCGAAATGTTACGTGGCCGAGATCAGCGACCCGAATTTTTCAAGGCGTGGTATTACTCTTGCTTTGAGAAAACGACTCATTTCTCCTACAATCTATTTTTCCACATATATTTTTAGCTGTGCAGTCGACCACGGCACTATATTTTCCGGATTTATCAGCTGATTTCAAAAGGCGCGAGCGTCAGGTGTGGTGTATACACATCATCAGCGCCGCCCTGGGCCCCTGGCGGCAGGCACACAAACTACACCACGCTGCCCATGAGAAAGCGCCTCCATATGAGCTCGGTGTGTTCATACGATCTTCGATTGTTTAAGTACCATATTTCCTTCATTTGTTATGTAAGGTACAATTTCATTATACCCATTTACCATTTTTCCTTACAAATGTACATTCATCACTTAAAAACACGACAGTGATCAATATTCAGGCAACATAATACTCGCATGTAGGCTGTCCCTAAACTGAAATGGACGCAACTTACCGTTTCTTTTATATTTTGATAAAGAAGACATTTTTTTTCTCAAGTATTATATGTAGATAAATCAACAAATATCCTATTTTCGGTAAAGTAACACAAAAATTGTGCAACATAGGGTAATTCAAGTTGACCCCACTTTTGCACTTTACATTAAGTTATCTGGCGAGAGGTGGCATCTTTCTCCAGTTTGTGGGGGCTCCCATTTATGCGATGTTTACAGGTTTTACTGGTGGGGGTCTTGTTGCTGTTTAGAACTGTACAGAAATAGCTACCTTACTGGTTAGTAATACACCTGTTACAATGAATGGAAAGCTAACCGTTACCTGGAATGAAGAACTAAAATTATACTACCTGAAATACAACAACGATGAAGTCACAACAGAGTCTTACAATACACAAATAAGTTGTTTATCACCTGAAAAGTTACAACATATGAAAATACAATTATATCTTACCTGTAAGGATAACTGTAAACCTGGGATATTAACTGTTTTCGCTGGCGAAAACAAACAAACAAACAAAAACTAAGGGAATAGTACTCACAACACTGTGCACAGGGGAATGCTTAACACTAAATACGCTGAGTATACTGTACCAGACTGTAGTTGTTTACATCTACCAAGACAACAGCGCCAACCACAGTCACAACTGATTGCCATAAACTGCTTAAATCGTCACAAAAATCGTTCCCACACTACTGTTAATACACAACAATTACACTGAACTGCTGTATCACCAGAAAATAATGCTCAGTTCATACAAAGACAAGTCAAAACATTACAAAAGTCCACTCGGCCTACATCAGCTCGAACAAAGAAATAAAAACAATACAAAGTTCCACTCAGTTCCGAATGGTTATACTGAGTTAT
Organism: Coenobita brevimanus; assembly: GCF_032717465.1. NCBI lineage: Eukaryota > Metazoa > Arthropoda > Malacostraca > Decapoda > Coenobitidae > Coenobita > Coenobita brevimanus. The sequence goes on along the minus strand of NC_136972.1, from coordinate 13,572,301 downwards.
AAACTGTTCTTACTGGTGAAAGAACATACAGTTAACACTCACCCAATTGTAGCTCTAAATTTACACAGGGTAATACTAATCACTTCCACGAGAACAATAATAACCACCCACCGCAGTCACCCTATTTGGCGCCAAACGTAAACAAATACACGACCAGACAGAGCTTTTCACACTTAAAATACAGCAAAAAAACTCTAGCATACACTGAACTTTCACACATTTCACTGGAATAATACTTCCAAGACACTTGTAAACACAGATGCACTATTTGCACACGGAATAATCATTCAAATTCGCTCAAATCGAGTAAAAACTGGTGAGTGAGAGCGGATACGTCCTTCCGCAGCGGGGACGACTGAAAGAGAGAGAGAGAGAACGGTTAAAGTCTGGTATTAGCATGATAATCACCTTAACCCACTGACGCCCAGTGTCCCCAATACTGGACGGAACTGGGCATTTTCAAAATCTAATAAAGAAGGGAAGCCCAGGGCAGGGACCTATGAGCATCGAGGCTATGAGCCAATAGGTGGAAGGCGGTACGCTTAGTACCCGTCCAGCAAAATCCCTCGCACAGGAACTCTGGCCACAAATGGGTTAAGAACTTTCCACATCCTTAAACGCCTCCCACCCCCCCCACACACTCAATCATTCCTTCACACACACACACACACACACACACACACACACACACACACACACACACACACACAAACCTATCTTTCCCGACTGAAAGACTATGTGAAATCAACCTTTGCTTTAAGGAGCTACGATTATTGCAAGCTCGGTCTTTTAATTAAATAATGAGGATGGACCAATATACATAAAAATAATGAAACCGACCAAAGTGGTTCGCTTGGCATCATGCAATCAGCCGCTGTGGGGGAAAAGTGCGTGAAAGTATGGTTTGATCAACATTTTAGGACAAAATGGTTCATCACAGTGGAATGAGTCTTTAGCCTGTTTATAAAGTCTTGGGAACGAATTAGGTTAATTTTGTTAAGGTCATGCTAGGTTCGATCAGACTAGGTTAGGTTGGACTGGGTTGGGTTGAGTTTGGGTAAAACAGATTAGATAAGGTCTGGAGAAATAATGATCTAGTTACAGAGTGGGTTAGAGTAGGTGAGAGCAGGGAAAGCTGAGAGTAATACTGCATGTGATTTAATGGGAGAGTAGGTTAGGTTAGGTTATGGTAGTTAAATAGGTTAGATTATGTTTGATTAAAGTCCGTTGTTTGATGCTATGAAGTAAAGTTTAAAACAACTCGCTTTCTGTCTTCATAAGAATTTATTCAGACACCATGCAGCCACCCAGTATGACTAGAATGTATTGAAAAAGTTGAAAATATCAATTGGTTTGACCAGCAAAAAGCTACTGAATGGTAATTCGAGGCAGAATTAGCCTTCAGTTGCTTAAGGCAATATACAGTGGAAGGAATGAACCTGGACTGACACTCTTCACCGAAAGAGTGGTGAAAGGCAGACGACTATCTAAAAAAGCGGGGCTAAAAAGAAAAGATTAAATACTAAGTTTGTTGAACTAAGCAGGATAAATGTTTTCCTCGAAAATTTCCACAGTAATACCTCACGTCTGCAACAATACACAGGTCAGTCCTCGTTTTCCCTCAGTATTCTCGGCATCCTTATCATTTTAATCTGTTATAAAGATACTGTATCATTACAACACGTGTCAGAGGTATTGCAACTGAGCAAAATCTGAGTCCTGTTTTTCCCTGCAGTTCCTGACTTCCATACATGGGTAATAATCGTCCTTACTTGGTCTAGGCTGATGCTTTCGTGTGTGTGTGTGTGTGTGTGTGTGTGTGTGTGTGTGGGCGGGGGGGGGGGAGAGGCAAGGATGTGTTGAGGAGGGTGTGTGCAGAAAGATAATTTTGTCTAAATTCCCTCTTTTCATTGCCTTACTTTTTGTCTCAGTGCTGATTCAATTACTCTTTACAATCATTAATATATTTTCTTTCCTGAACGTTTTTCTTTTTTAGACTCCCTTTAAGGCGGACACAGCACCTATTTATTCACGACATCTGATCTCTCTTCTGGCCAACCCCATTAATTCGAGAGAATCACAGTTATTAGTCATACAGATACACAACAGACCAGCCTTGCAACAGTCTTCATCACTTCATGCCTACCCTTACGTGCAGCCTCTGTCTTGGGTTATATTACTAAAGAATCAGTGTCAGATTACAAGACTAACCATTCTTATTAACTCTTAACTCTTACACAGATCGTTTTGATTTTCCTGCTTTGTAACTGCAATATTCGTTCTAAATTGATTGAAAACTCTTGGCAACTGTGCGAGAAAAGTCAGTATATACACAAGTAATCTTAGGCACATTAATTCCTCTGCTTGAACTATGAGGTGCTTGGGTGCTGTGTGAGTGAAGAAAGGCATAAATACAAGTAACTCTTCTCGCAATAATCCCTCTCCTTTAACTGTGAAGCGCTTGGGAATTGTGTGAGTGAAGACGAGTGTATGTACAAGTATTGTAATATTAGGTCCAATCCTGTATACATTTAATCTTTTGCACATATTTCTTTTGCTGTAACTGTTGTTTGGTAGCTGTAGGGATGAAGGTAGAATTATAAAAGCAATCTTCTGCACAACTTAAACTCAAGAGAGTTTACAAATAGGATCCCTGGTCTTTCAAATGTCTGATCATTGTTATTCGTGTTCCTTTCAGAGGAACTAATATTTCATAATCTATGACTCTGATTCCGCCATCAGCATAACTGTAGGAGGTAGGAGTGCAAGTACCATTTCTCTTTAAACATAAGAGAAGGGGATCTTTTGAATCGTTTTCGGGAAAGTACAGATCTGCAGACGCATTTTCGCTGTTGTTGTATTTTCAAGTTCGCAAATTTTATGAGGAGGGAGAAACGTAGGGAACACGCGTTGTTTGGTTACATGATTGCTACCCATAGTAGCAAATGATTTCCTAGCTTACTGGAAATCACTAGAGTTGTTGCTCAATGTAGAATAACTTATGGGTAGCCTTACATGGAGGGACGTGTGAGTTGGAGGGATAGCTGCCAAATAGAGGAGGACACTGCGATTTGGAGATTTTTTTTTGTGATCGCCCTTTGTGGGACTCGGATACCTGTCAACAGACAGACAGATAGATTGATAGAGGTCGCTCTTTTATCCATTCATTGTGCAATAACCCCTTAATTGCAAGTTACCTATATTGCATTATATTTGGACTGACATCAAACTTATTGTATGCTCCGTAGACCATAATGACAATAATAATGTTAACTTTTAGGATCCTATGACTTACTCTTAGTTTAATGGAGTTGTGTGGCGAGAGAAGGAACAGAACAAAGGAGCTGTCGCAGTTATAAGTGGATTAATGATGACAGCATTAACTCTCAGGCTCCCAAGGCTAATTCTCAGCTGAATGAAATAGTCTGGTATTAACTGGAACACAATACACGATTGGTGTGGACCATGCTAGTGTTAAAATTAACGACAAATAATTGGAAAACAACAACTATTAAGGCAATAGCCGAAGAAATAAAGTATATCACAACTTTAAGGTTATTTTCTGCCATGGAAAAAATTCAAAATATATACAATTAGTTTCCTTTATACATTTTTACATTACATTTATTCATTGATTTTCTATTCCTGTTCATTCTGGATGTATTCTGATGACAAAATTTCTCCTTATTTTAGTGAAATTTCTCTCTCTCTCTCTCTCTCTCTCTCTCTCTCTCTCTCTCTCTCTCTCTCTCTCTCTCTCTCTCTCTCTCTCTCTCTCTGTCCGTCGAACACATCTAATTTTCTGTGTTCCTGTCACTTAATTACAAACGGTTAAGATGAAGGGAAAAAATTCATTCGCTGTTATGAACATGTTCTCATGAAATTAATTTCAGACACTCTTTTTGTTTTTCGTGGCTCTCATTGCTATGTTTTCCGCTGTCTGATCCCACTTGGATATCATTTCTATAGTAAACTGTTTCTCTCATTCTTTTTTTATCCCCCTCCTTGTCCTTTTTCAATCTCTCTCTCTCTCTCTCTCTCTATCTATCTATCTATCTATCTATCTATCTCTCTTTCAGGTGGAGTTGAGATTAACCAAGGACAATAATCAAACTGCAATTTTTGCCTGCAGACTAGATTCTTAACAGTAGTTTGTTGCCAGCAGCGAGGGCCGAAGTACTGAGGACAACACCACTGCTCTGCCAAGCGTCCCTGTTCCAGCGCCCCAAAGAATCAGTCTGGCCAGAAGTTTTGTGACCTCTTCTGCCCCCACTTCTAATGATATTTCTCTTCTGGAATGTCATCCAGTGTGGACTGGTGTGAAAGCAGTAAAGAATCAGACCACAGTACCAGGGCCAACTAATACCAGTTTTTAGGATCTTGCGGATTCAAAAGAGGAACCCCACGAGAGGCCAACAGGCAGAATTTTGCGGCAGAGTATTCAGTAACAGGGAACATTTCTGTATATCAGATGCTGGAGCTGATGACGTGATCGTTACACTTGAGAAGTGACCAGCGTTTCCACAGATAATCCTCTTTCTGTTGTACATGCAGGTGTAATGATGTGGTATGGAGCAGACCTCAGGAACTGTCTGAGCAATTCAGGATGATGATCCGGTGATACAGATCTAAGGAAAAGAACATTGTGATCCCAGGAGTACTTTGTAGGACTAGAGCGCAGAACAAATTCATAGGAAGGACTCAATTATTGATTGAAGCCTCTTTGTTTAGAGGAAAGTGTAGCTTGCTTTATCTGAATGCTGTTGGTTCCGCACACCTAGACCATCTCGTGATGATGCTGTTAGTTCTTTTCCAAAGAAACAATCCATAGCGCTCAGGGGAGGCAAGCAATCCAATGTAAACTGTGATCAGAGGATGATTGGCATCCCAGATGCCCGTATATTGTACATAATAATGTTTTTGTCGTTAATGCACTTGGTTATTTAAATAAGTTTACCGATTGAGAGACATGCATTTGTTAACGACTATGACATAACTGGCATTATTAAACCTGGTTAGATACTGAACAAAGAGACTCTTTAGTAAAATACAGTTTACCAGGTTTCACGATTATTAGTAGTTTGAGAAATGGGAGAAAGGGAAACTGTGTGCTGTTGTACATAAAAACAATGGTTCTTCATCCAGTACTGACTACTAAGCCTAGCACTAATAGTACTGACCCACTTCAACTTCACCTCAAAATGAATCACGTGAACAAAAACTCTTGGGTTGATTTATTGTCTGCCAGCCCAGGCCAGTGAAACTGACCTTAAATTGCTTGAACCATTTCCGAAGGTTTCTTGTACTCAGAACTGTGCAACTTTCGAATATTTTAATCTTCCTGTAACCAGATGGAATGAATCTTTCTCAGGGAACACAGGAGTGAACTTGAACATCAAATTACAGGAAAGTTCGTTATATCAGTTTGTTGAACCAACACGTGAAGGAAATATCTTAGCTATAGTATTGGCAACATCAGAAAACTTAGTTGATAATGTTCTTGTAGGAGATGAATTTAGTACTACAGTCGCGGCGCACGACTCTAAGGTTGTCATTATCGTACCCTGGCAACCTACCATTCAAAAGTGCGTCCGATTTCGTATCATATCATACACGAATCATATTATTATGCACGAATATATTATACACGAATATTTTTATACACGAACATATACACAGGGTTGCAATACGTCCGGATTTTCCCGGACATGTCCTGCATTTAGGTGTCAAAATTTTTCGTCCTAGAGGAATTTTAAAATTTCTCCAAAAGTCCGGAATTTCAGCTTCCATCACTTTTCTCGAAAGATTTAATATACTATTAAACTCTGCAATGACGAGAGAGAGAGAGAGAGAGAGAGAGAGAGAGAGAGAGAGAGACTTCCATTGTTTTCGTCAGGTGGTAAGTGTTGCCAAGTTGGCTGGTTTAGGCACTTTAGTGCTAGCAGCTAGCTAAAATGTCCTGCCTTTTCCCCTTGTTCAGCCACGAGCTCTCTCTTTTTTCTTTTTTTTTTCATACCTAGTACTGTTATAGCCATAAAATAAATGGTAATTGGTCACAATTATTGGCTTAGTTTTAATTTTTACACTGTAGCACTTGTTATTCTTATGATGTTATCCTGCATCTAAGGCGTTGTTGCATTTAACAGTCATAATCTTGCCAATTCAGTACTTTGCCTGTTTTCCAAAATATTGTAAAAAGATTCAAGAAGGCGCTCCAATCGGATTGAGCCTGTGCAGGTTTATATCCAAGGGATGGTTGGGGTTTATTGCTAAAGTATTGCCACTCAGGGATAAGTGAGTCTGGTCACTCTCATCTTAAATGTCAGGATGATGGATAGATAGATGGATGGATGCAGTACAGCTGCACTGATGTGTGTGTGTGTGTATATATATATATATATATATATATATATATATATATATATATATATATATATATTAAAATAGAGAGAGAGAGAGAGAGAGAGAGAGAGAGAAGGGCTTCATAATGCCAAAAGCCCAAAGTTTGTGTTGGGGGGGGGGGACCAAGGCTTGTAGCGGAGGCGTCCGGTATTTTGACTGTTTAGATATCCAACCCTACAAATACACGAATCGGTTGCGTCTTATATTATACACGAATTGGGACGCACTTTTGAAGGGTATGTTGCCAGGGTACGATAATGACAACCTCAAAGTCCTTCGCCGCGACTATAGTAATAATTGCATTGTCACAGCCAACCTTAATTTCACTGACAAATGCGTAAACCCCAGTTTCAAGAAAGTTACAGACCTCAGCTGAACTGACTTTAAAAAGTAGAAACTTATTACAGGTAGTTATGATAGGGAACCAATTATTCAGTCAACGAATGACCATGACACATGGATTCTGTTTTCTGAAAGGCATAAAAAAGCAGTCAAGGAATGGGTACTGGTGTGTGGTAGACGACTTATGAAAAGATTAAGCCAAACTGGTGGAACAGCAACAGTAACAACCGTCTATCTGCAAAGAAACTTATTCAATAATATTATAAGGCCACAAATAATAAGGAAGAAAATTATGTATCGTTACCTTCGCTGAAATGCAAAAATAATAAGACAAAGCAAGAAATATCCCAAATACTTACCCGTATTTCTAACACCAGTAAATCAAAAGCCAAAGAATTTTTGGTTATGTAATGAAACAAAATTAACCCCAACAACGTCAGCAAGTTTCAGCAAATGCAGGGCATACGAATGATGACATAGAATTGACTACAAAGCTTAACACTTTCTTTAGATTAGTATTTACTCTAGAGAAACCATGTCTGATCTCTTCGTTTTCCACCGTATATGTAGATGAAGATAAAACAGTGGGATAGGTACCGTGTGCGATAATTCAACTTACGATCAGCAAACACCAGGACCAAACGGAATATCTCGAAGAATCTTAAACCAAGTGAATAATGAAGTATCAAACCCTTTAGCCCACATATTCACTGTATCATAAAAAAATGGTGCTGTACCATAAAACCTGAAACGTGGAAATGTAATGCCAGTACTTTAAAAAAATGACAATAATTCATAAACAAGAAATAATCATCCAATAAACTTAACATCAGTGGTAGGCAAGATGTTGGAAATCATAATCAAAGATACTGTGGTCAAGCATTTAGAATAAAGTAATTAAGTTTCACTTATGACTCACCTAATGGACTCCAACTGATCGTGACTAATCTCCTCGATTTCTTCAATGAAAATATCTGCCGGTGTATTTTATTTCGATTTCCAGAAAGCATTCAGCGATGTTTTCCATAAACAACATTTTGAGAAGCTTGAGGTCTATGGCACCAGATGCAATGTACAAAGTTTTTAATCAGAAGTAAACAAAGTGTTGTAATTAATGGGAAGATATCCTACTGGAAGAATGTTACAAGCTGAACACCACAGGGTTTAGTTCTTGTTCCTGTACTGTTTCTAATTTATACTGACAATTTTGATGAAAGGGTGTGTTGGAAAATCTCCAGATTTGCTGATGATACAAAAAATTGGTAACAAAGTGGTTAGTGCCATATACAGGCTGATGGTGCAGCGAGATCTTGATAAATTATTTAGCTGGGCTTAATTTTGACATGGATTTTAATACTGACAATGGCAAAGTTCTTATTATTAGGAGTAAAACGGATAATTTTAGGTACACAGTGATTAATATTGTAATGTGAACCAAGAAGAAATATTTAGGAATACCTATAACAATTCTTATAACAAAGTTCACAGTGGATGGAAACAATGAAAAATACTGATAAACTAGTTAGATTTATAGGCAGAGCTTTTAAATTCAGGTTAGTGATACCGTTCTGATATTGTTCAGTTCTATAGTATTCCCCCATCTGGGTACTGAATTTAGTTTTGGCTACTTTATTACATGAAAAATAAGGATAAATTCGTAAGGTGCAGCGACGAGTAATAAAAATGATACCCAGATTAGGAAACTAACCATATTTAGAATATTTAGAATACCTAAAGATATTTAATATGCTAAAGCATATACTACTAGGAGATCTGATTCAAGTATACAAATTTCTTAAGGGACATGACAATATGGTAGTCGATAAGTACGGTGCTTCACACCAGAATGGTCAGATTGCACCAGAGGTAATTATTATAATATCTTCAGTAAATGTTTTCAGTATAATGATGCAAAACACTGTTTCTCTAAAGCGCTGTTAACACATGGACCTAACTGCGTAGAAATGTGGTTGATTGCAGTACAGGAATAACATCTAAAAGTCGCTTGGATAAGTATCTGGCTTCCATTTCCGAGTTAAACGCTTTCATGACTCAAAAATTCTACAACTAAGCAAACTTTTCCCTTCTTTCAGAGAGAGAATAATGAAACAGTAGTGCTATATTATTTCCTCATAATGTTACCCCTGACAAATTTAATTGGTGTCGAATAAAGTTTATTTTATTTTTTTTACCTTTCATATTATATTTTTATGGCAGCTTATCTATTCTGCACGGTGGTCCTCCTCTCTTCTTTTCTGTCGGCTTCGGCTGGGCAGTTTAATTTGCGGGGCTTAGCCTTCTTGCTTTGTTATTCTTACCTTCAGCTCATACAATCAAATATCATACCCATAGTCATTTCTGCAGCAAACATCTCCGAAAGGACCATTATGTCTATTACTATTTGTTATCCTTTGTATCCAATGCACTCTTCATATCTCGCCACACTTCCAATCTTCCTTCTACTCTCCCGTCTCCTCCATACTTCATGTTCCCCACCCCCTCTCCTCTCTCCCACCCAGTATACTGTAGTTTCTCCTCATCTGTTTTTCTCCTCTTACCATGTGTCCCGATCCCGGAAAAAGCCCCGCTGCACAACATCCGTGCCAGAGTTATTCATATTAGAAATTCCACAAGTGAAATGACTCTGGGAATCTTTCTGAGGATGTCGCTTTCTGTGAGGTGGGTGACACGCTCTGTAGTAAAGCTTTCTCTTTGGTATGCTACACCTTCTGCGGGACATTAAATTTTTTGAGGGGGGTGAAGGTATCGAGTGGGGAAGGGGCGAATGGGAGTAACAGAGGTATGGAAGGACGTCGATATTTTTTTCATATACACTCAAGGTTAACAGAAACGCTCATTGTCGGGCAGTTTTATTAAGCTTTGGAGAGACTCTTACAAGGAAAGAGGTTAAATATTACCACCACGCTTCCTTTCACAGTAGGCAGCCTCTCTGAACAGAATAAATTCGCCTGGTCGTTGCAAGACTCTGCTACAAATTGACGCCATCGTACTGAAAGGGTTAAATGAACTTAATGTCAGTGCTTATTTTAGTAAGAGTAAACAAGAAACGGCCAAAGTATTTCTATATCTCGTGAGTGAAAGTATCAGAGTAGGGCTTAAGAGGGTGGAAGTTTGCTCTCATTCACCTTGTGCCGAAAAAAAGTAACCATTCCTAAATCGCTGACTATTACCCATCTCCACACAGCTCAGTCTGCCTATCTTCAGAGGGATAATACAAACACGCCTCTCTTCTCATACTCTTCTCTGGGCACCAGTAAATGTTCCATCAGGTGCGTTCCATTGGAGATCTTTATACACAGCCATCAGTTTTATGGTTTTCCTCTGCTAGGAATGCAGGTGAAAAATTTAATATACAAATACCCAAAATATCGAAAGTCAGGTGCATATAGAATTTCCAGTCTACTCTCCCATAATTTTTATCTTTCCATCTGTCTACCGCATTTAGATTTCCATCTGGTTGCTCTAAAACTGTAGCTGTTGTTGTAAGGCAGCCAACAAGGTGTTCCCCAGGAATCTGTCCTTTCACCAAATACTTTGTTATTATTGAGAAATGATTTATTGAATGCTGTGAAGAGTATGTATGATGGTGCTAAGGCTGCAGTGCGTGTGGATGGTGAACTGAGTGAATTTTTCTCTTTGAAGGTTGGGTTGAAACAGGGATGTCATGTCTCCATGGTTGTTCAATCTGTACATGGATGGGGTAGTAAAAGAGGTACAAGGTAGGGTAGTGGATGTTGGAGTAGCCCTGGTGAGAGAGGATAGTGTTTGGAAACTCCCTGTACTGTTGTTTGCAGATGATACTGTGTTGTTGAGTGAAGACGAAGGAGAGCTGCAAGGCTTGGTGGATGAGTTTGGGAGAGTGTGTAAGAAACAGAATCTAATGGTGAATGTAGGGAAGAGTAAAGTGATGGTCTTTGAGAGAGGCGAAGTCAGTGAATGTACAGCGAGGTTGGATGGTGAGGAATTGGAAAATGTGAGTACGTTTAAGTACTTGGGTAGTGTGATGAGTAAGGATGGAGGTTTGGAGGGTGAAGTTCTTGAAAAGGTACAGCAGGGAAGAAAGGTTGCTGGTTCCTTGAAAGCAGTGATAAGAAGCAGGGAAGTGAGCATGGAAGTGAAAAAGTTGCTACATGACAGTATTGTGATACCAGCTCTAACATATGGAAGTGAAGTTGGACGTTGCTGGAAGGACACAAGTCAAGAGTGAGAGCAGTGGAAATGAGTTATTTAAGAGGAGCCTGTGGAGTCACATGGAGAGACAGGCTGGCAAATGAGGATATAAAGGAGCATTGTGGTGTGGATGTGGATGTGATAGGAAGCGTTAGGATGAATACACTGAAGTGGTTTGGCCATGTGGAGAGGATGGAGGGTGAAAGACTGACGAAGAGAGTGTATGTGAGTCAGGTGGAGGGGGGAAGAGGGAGGGGGGAGGCCGAGGATGAGATGGAGGGATGGGGTGGAGAGGTATATGAGAGAGGGGGGTGTGAGTTGGGAGCGGGGCAGTGAAATAGCGGGGGACAGGGCGACGTGGAGGCGATTTGTTTGTGGCCACCCCGAAGGGGATTGAGGCGTCTGGCAATAGATAGATAGATAGATTGATTCAGTTGACCATCGAATACTCACAACTCATCCTATTCATCATTCGCTTTCCACCCAAGTACCCATCGTAATTTTCAATACAAAATTCAATTGATAAGACTGTGGCACAACTAACTTCTGCTCTGGCTGCTATTATTATGATTCATTATATTATTATTATTATTATTATTATTATTATTTCCCTCCACCTAGTACATAGATGAAGACTGTTATTTTGCCGGTATTATTATTATTTCGGCCTCAGAGTCTCGTGAAGATTCCTAGAGAACAGGAGACCGCAGAAGGAATCTGAAGGGCCCAGGTTATGTGTCCTGGGATGGGTCATTGGGGTCATTGCTGATAGAAGAAAAAAAAAACTATTCCTTTACATGCAGTGGAAGGGCATGGAAGAAATAGCCATATCAGTATTCTGGGTGAACGGAATAAGTTGGTTGTTTATACTGGAAATTTCAATCCTACCTGCACTAGGAATCTGAAACAAAATTTTGGCAGACCGTTTCCTAAGAGTTTATTTCGTTTTATTATTAGTCTCCATCTGCTACATAGGTGGAGACTTGTTTTCGCTGATATTATTTTACTCTGGCCTCAGAGTCTCATGACGATTCCACGTAAACCAGAGACTGTGCATACATTTCAGTAGAGCAGCTGCAGAGTTTTGAAAAACTTTTCCATCAAAATAAGACCATTTTCTTATATTATGGTAAACAAAAAAAAAAAAGACAAAAAAAAATCATACATTTTGTACGCCATACAAACAGAATTTTTTTTTGTGTGTGTAAAACATAGGGGCTATTATGAACACATGTAAATGGGGCTATATAGAACAATAAAGGGACTAAAAGGAAAAAGATGGGGTTTATTGGAACTAGTGGGGCTAAATGAAAGGAATTGTACATTTCACTTGTACATGACCACTCTACCTTACAATCAAGTTTGAGAATGAAAATCAAAGGCAACCTTACCTCTAAAAGTGTCACTCAACTTCAGCACTGTTATGACATCATCTTTATCAACTAATCCTTCATCTGGTTCTTTGGGAAGGGTAAATGCAAATTTATCAGTAGAGTCACTCTCACATTTCCTCTAATAATCAATTTGCCATTCACTGTTGCAATCCTGGCTTTTTCCTTTAAGTTTGCCTACATAATGCACATTATATTTCTTCTGAGCAAAATGAACTAGAACATAATCGCCTTCCTTCATCATACAGGTAGTCACATCAGGGGTAGTGCTTCTTGTCTGGGCAGTAGACTCTGCTTCTTCAGAGAGGTCCTCAAGGTTTAGTAGCATCTCATCATCACTTTCACCTTCCATTTCTGTACTCATTATTTTCTTAAGGCTTCGAGGACGTTTTGGATCTGTAGAGGTTCCACTTGTGCTAGCTTCTGAGGAAAGGGAGGCATTCAGATCTTCAGCTGTAACAGTGGTTCCTGGAGAGACATTCACTCTCTTCCTCCGTGGTTGCTGATGTTTGACGCTTGTGTCCCTTGTTTCCTTCAAGTATTGCAGCAACTCTTGACTGACATTCTCAGGTTGCTTTTCTGCATGCCTCATCTTTGACAGAACAACATCGGGCTTAAATGGATAGATGCCGCAGGCATGAAAAGCACTTTCACACAAACAGGGCCATTTTTCCTGCGTATCCAACATCACAGAGAGAAGCAGCTTTGGGAAGGCCCACTTGGGCATTGATGCAAGAAGTTTTCCTTCTCCCGTTTTCCAGTCTGAGTATTTTTTCCACGCCTTTTTCAAAGGCGCAAAGCATCCAACATCTAGGGGTTGTAGGAGATGGGTTGCATTGGGTGGGAAGAAAGTCATTCTGATGTTGTTTTCCTCAGAGTGAAACCACTTCAAGTGACATATGGCTAAGCAGATTATCACCTATTAGCACTTTCGGTTCTTTGTTTGGGAGACTCTTTACAAAAGGAAGCACAAAAGACTTAAACCATTCTACAAAGATATCTGCATCAAACCATCCTGATTTTGACACGTTGTACTTGGCATGAGTGGGTCCACCAGCAATTCACGCTTCTTGCATACGCTGGCCATCGTACACAATATATGGTGGAAGAAGCTTGCCTGTTGGTGTTGCTGCAAACATGATAGATGTTGAGCTAACTGTTGTGTTAATAATGCGTTCAGCATGCTTTGCACCTCTGCGAAACAGCATCAATTTTGTTTTGGGGCCATCGGTGAGATTAGTCTCATCTAATTAATTATATTGTCAGGAGGAACCCCGTCAAGTGTTTTTTCAAGGTTTTTAAAGTATTCATTAACAATAGTGTCAGAGACGGCAGCATTTTTCCTAAATATATTTTGACAATGCCTGCTTGTTATAATGTCAGAATGGCGCTTAAGGAAACCATAGCCCCAGTCAACACCAGGTAAATTATTTTTGAAGCAGCTGATTTGTCGACCTTTCTTGTTCAAGAAGTGTTGCACAAAGTGGCACAGGTCTGCCATGTCAAAAGCAAGCCTGTAGTCTCCAAGGGCAGCTAAATTATCAGCCATTGCCCTCTCTTCATCTTGTAAAAGGGCTGTAGGATGCCCCAACTGACCAGGGTTCTTGACATGACCTTTCCAATGTCTGTGAAGAGTTGCGATGGGGATTTTGTAGCGACTGCAAATTGTCCTTACTGTGTTGTCTCCTTTGTCAAGGTCAAGAACACGAGCCATGTCATCTTGGTTGTATTGGAGCCTATTGGAATGTTCTTTTCTCTTGTAGTTCCTCACCATGCTAGAAATAGAAACAAACTCTTGATTAGTACCGGTAGTACACATTTTGAAAAAATTTCAGGCGGGTTCCATTTAGCCCCAGGGTCACGTTCCATTTAGCCCCATCCACAAATTTCAATGCTAGTATCTACATGGTTAAGCCTTTCTACCTCATGCTACTACACAACGTACCTTAATAGGCAGTATTAATTCCTGAAGAGTTGAGCTTCCTCTGTCAAATATTGCATGCGTGGCGGACCTTAGCGTTTTATGCTCATTCTAAGGCGTACTTAGCATAAAAAATCAGCTCTGCAAAAAAATATATATTAAAAATGTAAAATAATACTGGAAGCAAACACAACTTGTTTTTTATCAATTAAAAATAATATGAAACACATACATGCATTCAGTTTTTTGTTTTGAAATTCTGAAAATTTACCAAAAGTCATTTAAAGAAATAAAAACTAATTAAGCGAACATGTTTCAAATAGCCCCATCAGGAACAATTTCGTCACCAACAGACATGAAGCCAAAGTTTACATACAGTAGCTGTCATCGAACTTATTTTCGTAGCCTTTCAACTCAGAGATTTACAAGTTCCTAATTTCTGTACCTCTGGAATAGGCATGTACGTGTACGGTTGATCCACCACTTCGGTACAGTGCCTGTGGTGTCTTCAGTATCATTTTTGTGACTTGTGCCAGGCTTCTCATCGCCCTCCTACAACTTGGGTTTTAACGTGCCGTGCTTTAACCAGTTTTCCATCACAAGGCAACACAAAAATGTTGTGTGATGGAACACAGTCGCAGTACATGACGAAGGCAGACTATAGCCCCTCGCCTGTGGCCACAGCTACAACTGTGCTGAACCCATCGACAGGGTTGACGGATGGCTTGCGACCATGAGTGATGAGAGTTTAATGGATGCTAATCTTAACGAATTAAGTTCCCTTAGTTATGTTGTATAGTTACAGTACACAAATGACTTTGAATTTAAAATTCAAACATTCCATAATTAATACCCGTCAGTATAATGTAGAGTACCTGTCAGCAATTACAGACAGACATTTAAGTCAGACAAGTATTGGATGAGAGCCTTGACACACGGAACCCTTGGTAGCCTATCACGGAACCCTTGGTAGCCTATCATGGAAGCCTGGGGATCCACGGAACACAGTTTGAGAACCACTGCTCTACGGATTCAACCACCACATTTCAGAAAAGCCAATCCATATTAAAAAATATATGGTGGCTGGTATTCAGTTGTCTTTGATGAAATCATCACCAAAAGCGGTAGGCGTCTGCACATCCACAAAAATGTTGTTTCCTGAAGGTGTGATGAAAAATCTTTAAGATCTTTTCGAGATCTGGGCTGATTACACACACACACACACACACACACACACACACACACACACACACACACACTGACAAATGCTTTATCGTCTTGCCTTGCTAAAGGCACGGGATTATGAAACAAAAGCTTTCCTGGGTTGAATGCTAATCACTCTCCAACATCTCTTGCCAGCTCAGGTACAGGCTTCCTGAAAACTAAATTTGAAGAAAAATCACAAAACTCTATGGAATTCTGCCACCAAGATTCACAAAAAGCCAATGAAAATGAAAAATATATGGCGGCTGGTGTCTGGTTGTCTTTTATCAAATCCTCACCAAAAGTAATAAACTTCTGCACTTCCACACAGCTGCTATTGCCTGAAGGGTAAAAGAAAATTCGTCCATAACTTTTCGAGATACCTCGGTAACAAACACACACACACACACACACACATATATATATATATATATATATATATATATATATATATATATATATAGGGAGCCTCTGTGGTACAGTGGTAGAGTGTGCGTTTCGTACACGGGTGTACTAGGGTTTGCGCCCCGCCACCCTAATAAACTTTGGTAGTGTTTACCTGTCCACTTACTGCATTGGCGGACACAAGGGGTGCTGTGGTTGAACCAGTGTCGCTTACTATAGAGTATGTTTGCACCCAGTTGGCTTGTGCTAGCCGATTACACTTGGTTCACAGACTACGCACACATCTAAAGCCACTCCAACACTACAATTACACTTACAAGCACTTCTCACCCTACATACCATCTCTACCAGACAGCCTAAGCCACTTGGCAGAGATACATTGGCTGTTTCGTCCCCACTTCGGTCGGGGATAGGCCGGTCCTGAAGTGGATAATCAAACGACTGATGATATATATATATATGTATATATATATATATATATATATATATATATATATATATATATATATATATATATATATATATACGACATTATTAAGATTGGACAATAAATGGGGGAAAGTGTGTACATGGATATCATGAAAAATTTCCATGTTTTCTCCGATAGCAGAAGAAACTGCGTATTTGCTTTATTATCAACATTGTTTTAGATCCTCAGAATATTGATTTTTATCTTCTTAGTGCATTTACACGCAACATACCTTTCTCCATCCTTTTCACTTTTTTTATCTACTCTTTCCTTTCCAATCATATGATGCTACTCTCTCTCTCTCTCTCTCTCTCTCTCTCTCTCTCTCTCTCTCTCTCTCTCTTTCACTCTCTCATAACCAAATACAGACATGATACATAACCCAGTCCTCTATGATCACTCAGTTTTTTTTCCTTTTTTGTAGCTTTGGTGAAGAGCAGGAAATCAGCTGCCAAGAGGCTGGGTGTGCTGAGCAGACTCTATTCTCTCTTTAACTCCTTCAGTCCGATGACGTACTTATTATATTTTTGCCACCACTAAGCGTTATTAACCAAGGTTAGACTGATCTCTAGTAGTGAAAGGGTTAATGAAGGCTGTATCTAACCCCTCCATTTCAAAAATATCCAAGTCGAGCAAATTCTTGTGATGAAATGAATATTTGCATGAAACAAGTGTCAAGGCAAGGAAAAGATAAACTGTGCACAGCAGCTGACCATACTGAGAAGTGTGTGTGTGTGTGTGTGTGTGTGTGTGTGTGTGTGTGTGTGTGTGTGTGATGGGGCAGCACAGAGAGGTATTATAAACAATATGAAATCAGCCTCCCATCTTTGACTGGTTTCCATTAGTATTGTTGTCTTTTTGCTGTAGTGTTACAAACTCAGTCTATACTGTCAATGTTGTTGTTGCTGCATTACCCCAGTATATATGATAGAGTAGACCCTTCAACTGCAGGAAAGCAACCACCCTTGCAGAGTCGTTCTGTGCAGTGAACCGGTGTTCTCATGCAGCTGATAGCTTTTGGTTCCTGGTGAATGCCACATGTGCTCCTCACGACCCAGCTGACAAGCCCCCGATTTTATTTGTCAATATGGTTATCTTCCAACATTGTAAATGGTTTCCTTACAGGAAACCATTTGGTTTTGTCACTCAGTGTAGGATAACCTAAACTAGAAAGAAGAATAAGAAACTGTAACAGCAAGGATGCGAGAAAGAGGAATGGAGGAGGACACACTCAAATAAGAGAATGACAGACATGATGGAAGAATTAGGCAGCATTACATTACTACATCCCCTACTACACTGCTGGGGGAGACGGTGGCCGAATCGAAGGAAAGGTGGCCTGCAGTCCTACTGGACCCAAACTAGAATCCCAAATTGGGTAGAGAACAATTAAGAGATTAGAATTTCATTGAAACTTACTGAACTCATCTACCAGAAGTTCCACCTACATGTAAAAATATCCCAGCTAATACTAATACACAACTCCTGCATGGAACAGCCCTTTCATGTACTCAGAATGGACAATAGGTGGTAGTGCCTCAGTGGTAACATTCGCAGGTGTATGGTATGTAGGACTCTAGGTGGTAGTGCCTAAGTGATAACATTCGAAGGTGTTTGGAATGTAGGACTGTTTATCCTTGGGAACGGGCTATGAAGCCAGTGTCCAGAGTCTGACACATAAAAAAAAAAAAAAAAAAAGGGAGTGGGTGGATGATGAGCTCCCACACATACTACCATTAGTGCCACTATAGTGCATCAGAGCAGAATTTCTGTTGTTCCTTGTGGTTGAGATAGTGGGATAAACAGGCAGCCAAGATAGCAACTAAACATTGATTGACTGGCATAGTTCGTAATTGTCGGTATTTGTGTTTTGATAAGTTAGTATTCTGCTGAAAATTCATATTCTCTGGCTACCAAAGACCTTTTTTTTTTTTGTGTACTGTCATCAATGTGCGATATTATTTAACATATGAGGGACTTCTATAACTGGAGGGAACAGATATACACAGGGATGTTCCTGGAGTATTTGGCATCCAGGGTGCACCTATCCACCGGCACCCCCTAACCACCAGAGATGAATAATATACAAATGAAAATTCAATAAAATTCATTATGACTGTAATTAGCTTCTCAAAGACGTTTGTAAATATTTTCATGGACTGAATTTTTTGCAAATGTTTCATGCATGTAATTAGTAATATTATGAATATAATCACTTTCGTTTTCAGATTATTGACTTTTAACCCGCAGTGTCCCGTCAACGTGAATTAACGTCCACACGTTTTGTCACTGCCAATCCTTTTGACGTACATAAACACGAATCAATTGCAAGGTCCCTAATTTACACAATTTTCAATTTTCACTAGAGCGATTTTTGGTACGTATTGTCACGAGGTTTTTATATTATCACGGTGTTTTTAAAATATATACTTAAATATTATTTAAATTGATAATAATATTCAATAATATTAAAGAGCAGGGACAATGATTGTCTTGCTGCATCAAGCAACGATTACTTTACGCTGGCTTAGCACGATTCTCTGAGAACGAGAATTTATAAACTTTCTCAACAGTACACAGCAGAGACTAATTACTCACAATTGCTGAATTACTGTACTGTTAGCCTCTGGAGAAAGTTACATCGCCCCCGACAATAAATAACTAATACTAATAATAATAACATCAGGTTCTTGCTGATGCATTAACTCCTGGCACAACGGATTTTAAGTTAATACAACAAGACTGGTCTAAGTACCAGTTATGAAAGCAAACGTTTATGCAAGCTAGGAGCTATATGGGAAATAAGCTTAATTATGGAGAAATGAAACAAGAGTTTACTTACATTAAGCTCAAGAAAGGAACTGTTAAATTTATTAATCACAAAAAATAAATTTAACGTTACAATTCAAATCAATTAAATGAGACGCACTCGCTCACTCACACAGAAGCTAAATACTTACGCCTAGGGAAAAACACCTTAACTTAGCTCTTAAAACTACAAAATACACAAAAGAAATACCAGTCGATGAATGCTATGTATCACCACTAAGGTGGGAGTACTGGGATTACTGAACTAGTGGAGCTTGGGGTGCTAGCTGACCTCTCCACTTCTGAGCACAGAACCTTTCTCCGTCACAGCAAACACAAAACTGAGTAAGTCGTGGGAACAAAAGAGGAGCACTCGGCCTCATTTTTTAACGGTCGAATGAGCAGGGACGAACAATAAAAAACAATAGTATCGCTCAGTACAGCACTTAGTGACGTGCATTAAATCGGTCACTCCTGAAAACAGTGACGAATGTTTTGAAAAGTGTACCCCGAAATGGAGGGAGAAACGGTTAGCTGAGCGATACACAGTGAGTTTTCAACTAATAGATCGTGGCTTCTCACAAAAGGGAAATGTCGCGAATTGATTCGTGACATTACGCCCTTACAAAGTTAAATTTTTTCCTTATGGGAAAAAATTTGTGGATATATATATATATGTACACATCCTAAGTCATTCGCACAAGATTCACACTGTGGTGTGTGTGCTATCCTGCTACAGGAGAAAGTCGCAGTCGCCAGTGAGCGAAAAAAACTCGTATTTACGTTAATAGAAGCAAGCTTGAGGGAAAAACTCCGTGACGATGGTGAAAATCCTGTACTCAGGTCAAACTGAGCAAAAATTCGCTACATTTACACTGACAACTAATTGTTGTGTAGTGTGGTGTATGTAATACACGGTGTAGGTGTGACAGTTGTAGTGTAACTGTACCTACGTGTAAAATGACATAGTAAATAATAACATGGCGACGACGAAGGCAGAGGAGAAGAGGCGGCAGCATGCGGCAGACGATCAGCTGGTCCGCACAGTAAAACTGCTACACCCATTGCTGAACCTGCAAAACCAATTGAGGTGGAACATCAAAAGTGTCAATGAGACAAAATTCTTATTAAGTTACAAATACTCTCTCTGCCTAGCAATCAGTACATGCTACGAAAAGTACGCTCTGGCTGAAAAATACGAGTGACAGCCTAAGCTTCGTACATTCGAGGTCGCCATTAATTATAGCACACAATTATGGTCGGCAAGTTGAGAATCCTTGTGCAAACTCGGGTCTTCCATAGCCTCGAACTGCACACGGGTCCTCAACCTGTGCCTTAACCTACAGTACTTATATGCATGGGCAGAGTCGATGAATGCTATGTATCACCACTAAGGTGGGAGTACTGGGATTACTGAACTAGTGAAGCTTGGAGTGCTAGCTGACCTCTCCACTTCTGAGCACAGAACCTTTCTCCGTCACAGCAAACACAAAACTCAAGCAGAGTTCTCACTTCCCCCTTAACCTACAATACAATACTTATATTAGTACCGGGAAGCTGAGAATCCTTGTGCAAACTTGGGTCTTCCATAGCCTCAAGTCGCCTCTGCGGAGTTCTCTCTCGAACTTCCCCCTTAACCTACAATACTTATATTAGTATCGAGAAGCTGAGAATCCTTGTGCAAACTTGGGTCTTCCATAGCCTCAAGTCGCCTCTGCAGAGTTCCTCTCGAACTTCCCCCTTTACTACAGTACAATATTAGTATCGGGGAGCTGAGAATCCTTATGCAAACTTGGGTCTTCCATAGCCTCAAGTCGCCTCTCAACTTCCCCCTTAACTTACGGTACATAATATGTATGTACAGGCCCTGGACATAATGTGTCCTGTGGGGCCAATGGGCGAGACGTCAGGTCTGCACCCACTTCACCACTACCCTGTCTCTCAACTGTCTCAGAGATTACAGGTGTGGTTACAAATGGCACAGGAAGGGCATGTCCCTGATTAGTGGTGATACTTTGGCACACACTGCAGGAACGGACAAAACTATCTATGTCCCGTCCCATCCCTGGCCAGAAAAAGTCAGCTCGGATACGGCCCTGGGTCTTCCTTTTGCCCAAGTGACCTCCTGAGGCTGAACAATGACCCCATTGTAACACTGCTAGGCGGTACTTGGCGGGAACGACAAAC
Source organism: Coenobita brevimanus (assembly GCF_032717465.1). Lineage (NCBI taxonomy): Eukaryota > Metazoa > Arthropoda > Malacostraca > Decapoda > Coenobitidae > Coenobita > Coenobita brevimanus. The sequence goes on along the minus strand of NC_136972.1, from coordinate 13,550,982 downwards.
TGCAGTCGAACCTCGCCCTCGGGTGTTCGAGACTCACGGTAGAGCCGTCCTTGTTTACGAAGGAACTTGGCTCGACCTCCCTGTGAATACTTTATCACTCGACCCTTTTGTTTGTTCCGCACGGTAGCAAGTGTCGGGTCAGAATGTTGTTCTTGCACAACAAGTTGACTACACATCAGATCTTGCGGCGGTTCAATGATCACTGGGGTGACACAGTCTGGAGCCTCAGTCATGGCTCGTGTTACCGCAGCAGCCGAAGTCTGAGTAGCGTCATCATCGGAGCAACTATCCTTGACTCCTTGAATATTGCCTACTATTAAGTCAAATAGAGGCTCTGGCATGACAACTGCAAGTGTCGTACCAGTATAAAATGGAGATGCCACCTGGATACATGCCTCAGGGAACAATCTCACTGATCCATCAATAAGCTTTGCATGGATCTGTCGACCTGTATACTGCTCAGGCCGAACTAGACTCTGCTTGACAGAGCAACCTGAGGAACCATTGTCTCTCAGGACCTTCACAGGAATGCCTCCCACAAACCCTGGCTGAACAAGGAAGGTACTGTCACCTGTGGGAGGGCCTGTGGAGGAAGCAGCTAGCCACTCATGAGGCTGCTGAATTGATGTGGCAAACATTGTGCCTTGAGGGTTATATTGGGAAGATGGAACATTGGCCATCTGTGGAGGGGGGTTCACTGTCACTGTGGGACTACTGAACTGTGGGGAAGTACCCACACTGGTAGGGACGTGACCACCGTGCTGCTGCTGAGGAATGAAGGCTGCGTTCGCTTCCTGCCTCTTTTGAGCTGGTGGTGAAAAAGTTTGTCCCGACGGTCGGTTGCGTGGCTGATACTGCTGCTGGTTAGGGTACTTGTTGTACCTCTTCCAAGCAGCCTGCTGTGTATTTTGCCCCTGGTCCTTCTGTGGTTTTGGACCTTGGCCATTACTCTGAGAACGGCCTTGGTGCTGGGATTCAGTCTGAGATGGCTTCCCAGACTTGGCAGTATCTTTTCTGCTCCAGGTGTTTTGCTTACGAGTTTGATACCCGTATGCAGTAAAGAATGCGTCAGCCTTTTCTGCCATTTGGCTGGCATCTTTCACCTGGCAGATCTTAAGCTGTGCTATGAGCTCAGCAGGCCACGACCTCTCTAGCTGTGTACGCAGCATAAGGTCAATTATCCCCTCACGCGTGGAAGGAGTTTCATCTTTCTCCATCCACTCATTTAAGTAGGCTGTGAGACGATCAAGGAACTGAACAGCTGTCTCCTTGTCTTGGAGATGAGCTCGCATGAACTGAACTTTGGCGTCGTCTACTGTGAGACCATACGCCTTCATGAGTGCAGCTTTCATCATCTCATATGTGAGATTGTCTCCACGAATTCGGTGGAGAATATCGAGGGCAGGGCCCTCAAATAGGCTAAGAAACTGAAGCCGCTTAGCTGCCTCATCCAGTTGATACATGTCTGCCATGTCCTCAAAACGAGCTATGTACGGCTCGAATCGCTCGCTTTCCTTGTATGAAGGAAGCTTGATGCGTGGGGTCGCCAGGACATGTGCAGAGAGAACGCTCGTGGAGCTTGGACCAACTGCACCAGACGTGTCTGAAGCCAAGGAATCTCGCTTGAGCTTCATCATTTCATATTCGTGTTTTTCACGTGCTTCTCGCTCGGCACGTTCGTGTTCTCATTCTCTCTCTCGTTCCTCACGCTGTTCTCGCTCATGTTCCAAGTCGAGTTCGCGCTGTTTTTGCTCGTGTTCGTGCTGTTGTCGCTCTCGTTCATGTCGTTCACGCTCGTAATCGCGCTCTTTCTCACGCTGCTCTTGTTCATATGCACTCCCTCTTTCACGTTCCTCACGCTGTTCTTGCTCGTATTCGCGCTGAATCTTACGCTCTTCACGGGCATCATTCTCGCGCTGCTGTTCCTGATTATGCCGTGAGAGTATATACTCTTTAATTTCGGTTGGGTCCGAAAGACCCATATCTTTGGCTTCCTGTAAAAATACAGTAGTAGCCATGGCGCTAATTTATTAAGCAAAACCGAAATTGAGTACTGACTGCTTAGCGACGAATACTAATAAACACAAGTAAAGAGTACAGACACAAGCTAGTGGTGACCAGTCTTATCTAGTTAACTGGCAAAAATAAATCAAAAATGTAAATGACTGGGAAGACTCAATAATAAACACAATGGGTACGCCGACTTCCCAGGAGCGAATAAAATCGTCTGGCGTTACCAAGAATAAACTAGAGTTAAGTACTCTATTGATTAATAAAGCAAAAATTCACTTGCTAAATCAACGGTAACCACCAGTAAACTTGTGCCTATAAACTTTAATGATAAATACCTAAATATGAATGAGTGAGCACTATCTCGTGAATAGCTTTAGAGCTAGGAGTTAATATCCTGGCGAGGTCGCCAATTGTCACGGGGTTTTTATATTATCACGGTGTTTTTAAAATATATACTTAAATATTATTTAAATTGATAATAATATTCAATAATATTAAAGAGCAGGGACAATGATTGTCTTGCTGCATCAAGCAACGATTACTTTACGCTGGCTTAGCACGATTCTCTGAGAACGAGAATTTATAAACTTTCTCAACAGTACACAGCAGAGACTAATTACTCACAATTGCTGAATTACTGTACTGTTAGCCTCTGGAGAAAGCTACATCACCCCCGACAATAAATAACTAATACTAATAATAATAACATCAGGTTCTTGCTGATGCATTAACTCCTGGCACAACGGATTTTAAGTTAATACAACAAGACTGGTCTAAGTACCAGTTATGAAAGCAAACGTTTATGCAAGCTAGGAGCTATATGAGAAATAAGCTTAATTATGGAGAAATGAAACAAGAGTTTACTTACATTAACCCGCGCCGTCCCGAGGACGTACTTCCACGTCCTCACGTTTTGTCACAGCTAATCCCGAGGACGTACTTCAACGTCCTGCAATTGCAAGGTTCATAATTTCCACAATTTTCAATTTTCGCGAGTCATTTTTGGTACGTATACACGGGACACCTGCCTCAACAAGATGCCAGGCAGAGACAATGCCTTACCCAGCATGACCTCCTCCCCCCCCCTGCATGCCCTTTTCTCAGCAATTCACCTGTTATCAGTGACCTGGCCAGTATAGCCATGTCATGCCACGGTACGAAATTCAGGGCCAGAGTGATTCCCCAATCAATGACAATGTGGAGGACAAACTTTACATAGCATTAGAGGAAGAAACAGTTAGAAATGATGATCATGTAATGTGGCAAAAAAAGGTCAGGTATTAGTGAGTGAAACAATGCTTATAATGCCTATATTACTGCTTGAAAACCAATATACTTTTGTACTACATATAAATTCGTAACAGTAAATAAATAAATACCGTTTATGAGTGGTGTGAAATAGTTATCCTCCCATAGAACTCGTTTTCTTTGGTGCCAGCCTGATAGAAAACCCAGTAAAGTAAGGAGGCTCTCCTACCTGTAATGAGTATTTTAAACCTCAGGTGAGCGATTTCTCTATGAATTTTCGATGTTTCTCACCAAAAGCGAAAGTTTTAGCAAAAAAAAAAAAGGTCGAAAATTGCCCGGGATTGGGGGGTACCAGTGGTCGAAAAGTGGCCGGGATGGGGCGGGTTAAGCTCAAGAAAGGAACTGTTAAATTTATTAATCACAAAAAATAAATTTAACGTTACAATTCAAATCAATTAAATGAGATGCACTCGCTCACTCACACAGAAGCTAAATACTTACGCCTAGGGAAAAACACCTTAACTTAGCTCTTAAAACTACAAAATACACAAAAGAAATACCAGTCGATGAATGCTATGTATCACCACTAAGGTGGGAGTACTGGGATTACTGAACTAGTGGAGCTTGGGGTGCTAGCTGACCTCTCCACTTCTGAGCACAGAACCTTTCTCCGTCACAGCAAACACAAAACTGATTAAGTCGTGGGAACAAAAGCGAAGCACTCGGCCGCATTTTTTAACGGTCGAATGAGCAGGGGCGAACAATAAAAAACAATAGTATCGCTCAGTACAGCACTTAGTGACGTGCATTAAATCGGTCACTCCTGAAAACAGTGACGAATGTTTTGAAAAGTGTACCCCGAAATGGAGGGAGAAACGGTTAGCTGAGCGATACACAGTGAGTTTTCCACTAATAGATCGTGGCTTCTCACAAAAGGGAAATGTCGCGAATTGATTCGTGACACGTATACACGGGACACCTTCCTCTACAAGATGCCAGGCAGAGACAATGCCTTACCCAGCATGACCTCCCCCCCCCCTGCATGCCATTGTCTCAGCAATTCACCTGTTACCAGTGACCTGGCCAGTAAAGCCATGTCATGCCACGGTACGAAATTCAGAGCCAGAGTGATTCCCCAATCGATGACAATGTGGAGGACAAACTTTACACAGCATTAGAGGAAGAAACAGTCAGAAATGATGATCAGGTAATGTCGCCATAAAAGGTCAGGTATGTTGATGTGTTTCATGAGTGAAACAATGCTTATATTGCCTATATTACTGTGTGAAAACCAGTATACTCTCGTACTACATATAAATTCATACCAAATAAATAAATAAATACCGTTTATGAGTGGTGTGGAATGGTTACACTCCCACAGAACTCGTTTTCTTTGGAGCCAGCCTGATAGAAAACAGAGTAAGGTGAGGAGGTACTACTACCTGTATCGAGTATTTTAAACCTCAGGTGAGCGATTTCTTTATGATTTTTCGATGTTTCTCACCGAAAGTGGAGGTTTGAGCCAAAAAAAAAAATTCCAAAAATGGTCGGGATTGGGGGGAGTCAGTGGTGGAAAAGTGGTCGGGATGGGGCGGGTTAAAGACCAAAATCTATGTTTCATGGCAGAAATTTGTTGGCAGATAATGACCAGCCCGATTTTTTTTTTTAAATTATTGATTCAGGCTGTGAATTATCTGACGCTGATGAATATGAAGTGGTTGAACAATTTGCCAGTGACAATCTGCTTTATCATCATTATTAGCATTTTAGAAGTCACTCTTCTTTGTATTTGTGAGAAATATACTATCATTTAGTTGTTTTCATAATAAAAAGTAAGTTTTCTTTATGTTTGTGTGATACTGAAAACAAAAATTTTTGTATCTAATTTGAACATTATAATTACAGTTTTACTTTATGATTATGTATCATACTTTAGACCAGAGCTTATTATGTAAAGAGCCTATCCCATGATTAGTGACAGTCAAACACTCAAATAAGTGTGGGCTCAGTGCATCCATACTGAAACTATAATAAATTTCTGATAAACGTAAAAATTTCTCTAATTAAAAAAAAAAAAAAAAAACGGACACTGGTGGGTTGGCTTACGTGCCGTGTCCTGGGCAACATATGCACAAACTTTAAATGATGTAGCTTTATGCATATAGCAGAAATCCACCGTAAAGTTTTGGGGTCCAGTGGTACCCTGTCGGTCTCCCGTGTAATTTGGAAATTTTCAACTCACGACGGGTTAAGCCCTAATGGCCAATACCATCCACTTCCTAAATCTTTCCTCCGCCTCCCTTACATTTTCCGCAATCAACACCAAATCATCAGCATACAACATCTTCCACGGGAGTCCATTTCTGAAGTCATGTGAGAGGATTTCAAGTACCATGATAAACAACAAGGGGGCACGTAACGAACTAATTAACATCCAGATCTCCAGCTAAAATGATGCATGAAAGGTTACACAGTGCATTGGAGAGAGAGAGAGAGAGAGAGAGAGAGAGAGAGAGAGAGAGAGAGAGAGAGAGTGAGAGAGAGAGAGAGAGAGAGAGAGAGAGAGAGAGAGAGAGAGTGAGGACCCATACAAAGTAGAGGACGAAATTATACATTTGCAATAACCAAATAGAGAAACTTTTAACAGATCATGTATTATTCTCTTTAAGGCAAGGAAAGTTGGAAAAGTTGGCATTTGGGTAATAAAGAAACCGTACAAAAAAGAGCATAGGACCAAAGGGCATAAGAATGAAATACGGAGAAAAAAGACCTCTCAGCCGGCCTAGATACCGTCCAACCAAATGTGGCAGTAAAAACACAAGAAGGAGCACGATTGACAGAAGAAAGACATGTAAAATAGAAATGGAATAAGGATAATACAATATCATGCGTAATACAGGATTACACCTGGGAATATTCCACATCTGAGTTGGCGCAGGTGGATGCATCTCTCTCCTTTAGCTGGAAGAAAGAAGAATGGAGGGGTCAGGTCGATTAAAGGTAAGGTGGAGGAGGGAGAATTAAGAGAGAGGAAGGAGGGAGAACTTAAGTTTAAGAAAGAAGGGGGTGAAGATGTCGAGAGGAAGAGATGGAAGGCGGGGAAGGAAGGAGGAAAGAAGAAGTCAAGGAACGTAGAAGGGAGCAGAAGTTAGGGATGGGAAGGAAGGGAGGTGAAAGAAGAATAAGAGTCAAGGAGTGAGATAGAGAAGATGGACGTGAGGAGGGAGGGAAGAGAGCAAAAAGATGGTAAAAACAGGAGAAAACAGAGGGAGAAAAGGTAGTCAGGGATAATGGAGGTGTGAGAAGGGGAATAACGCGGAGGAGGTATAGGTATGACGAAAGAAGAAGAGGGCAGGAAGGCTGGGGTTTGGGATAACGGAGGGTAGTGGTATAGGACGAGTGAGTGAGAAGCACGGAGGGAGAAAACGTAGAAAAAGTAGGAAGGAGAAGTAGGAGACAGGCAGAGATGTTGGAGGGACATGTGCTGGGGAGGAAAGACCAAGACAGAGGAAGAGAAAAATAAATGAAGTAAGTGTGAGAGAGAGAAACTTGAGAAGAGAAAATAGGTAGGGTTGGTAAAATAGAAAAAGACAGACAGAGATAAGAAAGAGGTGAGAAAATATGGAGGGGGAATAGGAATAGAGGTGGGGATTGGTGAGTGAGGAGGCATAGAAGAGAAGTAGGCAAAGTTAGAGTAAGGGAAGGAGAGATGGTCAAGGGCATAAATGGGTTAAGAAAAACAGATGCTGGGGTTGGTTTTCAGTCCACATAACCACTGACAGTTACACGATACACAACCTGGCGTCCCTCGTTTTGCCACACCTTTCACTGTCGTATCTCAAACTCATTTTACACACTGCCATACCATACACTGTCCTACCACAGACCCCCAATCCTTGCCCTCTTAATTCATTTTTTCTGGAAATAGATAAATATTTAAATAACGAAAGTATTAATCAAACTGAAGCTGACTCAGTGCGCTTTTTCGCCATCCTCACCCCATTCTTCTTTCTAATCTCCCCTCCTCATTTCAACATAAAACATTCCCCCATATCTTTCCCCAATATTCATCAATCTATATTCTCCCCTTGATCTTCCTCATCACCTACACCTCCCGGTATCTCCCTCCACCCTACTTATATTTCCTCACCCCTTATCCACATGCACCGCGTCTCGATCTCAACATCCTTTCTTTCCCCTTTAGGTACACTTGTTCCAAAAAGCATCGGTGCACACTTGGTGCCAGAATTTGACACAACAGACGATGACTGTTACAAAATGTACAATTATTTCACCGCGCGGCCGTAAAACTCTTTTCATAAAGATGCATTAAACCGCAGGCTTTTGTATTTCCTATTCTGAATTGCTATCACATAGATAATCAGGAGATATACTGTTTTTATCTAGGGACAGCACAGGCTGTTGTGATAATTTCAGACATCATCAGAGTCCTCTTTCACATAAATTCTTGAAGCGAGTATGCATCCTTCATCTCCCTTTCCCTTAAACCCCGGTCCAGTTTGATCTCGTAATTTAATTTTCCCACTTCCCCAAACTTCCCTCTCCATTTACCCATTACATGCATTTTACTCTTCTCCCTCCCCTTATCAATCTTCCTCTCACTTCCATCTGCTTACATTCCCTTTTCGCCTTCTCCCTCTTCCTTTACTATCCTTCATGCTCCTCTCCTGCATTCTCCAACCCTCCTTCCTCCTACTTCATACCGTTTCTCGGCTCTCCTCTCTTTATCCATCTCCCCGTACCAACAGCACTCTCTACCACTTCTCTGCTGTGTGTTCACTCATCCCCCCCCCCCTCTCTCTCTCTCGTTCTTTTTCTTCTTTTTCCCTCTCCACTCTTCTTCCTCCCCAACCTACCACCCTCCCTCCCTCTGTTCCGCTTCCCGCCTCCTCCCATCACCTTCAACCAACATCCTCACTGTGCTAAAAGGCACATGAAGACTGAGGTCATTTTGCACCAAAGTTTCTTCTTTGTTTTTACCGTTTACAAATTCATTTGCTTTACTTCCTCCGCCTTTTTAACCATCTCATTGTCCCCCAAACTATGACTCCTGTTTAAGGCAGATATTGTTCATACTGCTAATAGTAGGAATTACTTCGAAGCCATTTTTTCGACGATTTCAATATGACGATCATTACTACAACGAAAACTAGAAATATTGGGTCCTTGCCTTCATAAAATCTAATTAATCTAATGTAAACCAGTTTGCTTAAACTAACCTAACCCATTAACGGACATGCAAGCATAAAATAAAGCCCCAGTCTGACAGCTTTACTAAATGCAGTACCAATCTGATCTGAATAGGAACCAGTGGACTGTTGACTGAACCTGCCCCTCTCCTGCAGCCCACCATCCTCCCGACAGGGGGATGCGGAGGGGGTTAAACAAGGTTTGTATAACCTGGTAGCTCCATCGTCCTATATCGGTTCCACCACATGAAGGCATCCCTCACCAGCATCATGCTTATTATCGAACGGGCAGATATGTACATATTGGCTAAAGCTGGCGCTGTCTGTATGTGACTCTTCACTAAGGGAAAGCCAAAATATATCCTGTGACCTAGGACACCATTTATTACACTGGGGGTTGTCACCTCACCAACACCTGGACGCCTGGTGTTCTAGAGGATTAAGGCGTTCCAAACGGATGTGGCCCTTCAAAGACGACGCCTCAGGAATGGTTGGGATTTATTGCTTGTATAATGCCATTCTTTTTACCAGTTCTGTTTTTTCTCTCTCTCTCTCTCTCTCTCTCTCTCTCTCTCTCTCTCTCTCTCTCGCGGCACAAAGACTCACCGTGGCAGTGGCACTCCCACCTTTACCCTAATTCCTTACCAATGTCCTCGCGACTACAAAAATAAATAAGACTGGATATTACGTTCACCCCCCCCCTCCCATTCCCTCATCCCACTGTGTGTGTGTGTGTGTGTGTGTGTGTGTGTGTGTGTGTGTAGTACAGCATAGTGTATTGTTGTGTAGTGCAATGTAAGTGTATGTGTATGTGTGTGTGTTTGTCTGTGTTGGGAGTGTATGTGTGTATGTATGTATGGAGAGAGAGAGAGAGAGAGAGGGAGTGTATGTGTGTATGTATGTATGGAGAGAGAGAGAGAGAGAGAGAGAGAGAGAGAGAGAGAGAGAGAGAGAGAGAGACAGCCTGGAACCAAGATTATGCCGACAAAAAAGAGGTAGACTAATATAAATGAGTGTGTCAGAATGGAAGGTATGGAAGGCTAGATGAATATGGTAAATGATTGAGAATGAGAGGTATGGACGGGTGGATGGATATGGTAAATGAGTGTGAGAGTGATAGGTATGGTGAGGTGGATGCATATGGTAGATTAGTGTGTAAGAGAATCCATGGTACGGAAGTTGATGTAGAATACACCTGACTAGGATCCAATTGATCTGTTGTGTTACCGGTACGGTATGCTGGAGGATCAGTTATCAAGGGTTTAGCTTTTCTTACCATTCTTATGCTCCCATGATTCACTTTCGTCTTAATAAAATCGTCTATCATTGGTGTAGCAGGAATATAATGCTACTGTTGTCCCAACCATGAGAGCGTTCATTGTGACAGCATTAACACAGTCTGTATTGTATCACATACTCCACGATGAATGACAAATTCTGCCATGAAAGTAATAGAGACACGGCCATGTGAGAGTAAGCTTAATACTCGACGGAGTGAATATTTACCACGTGTATGCAAAGGGCACTTACAGGTAAACATTGCCCTACCCACCAAAAAAGAAACAAAATAATATGTGTATAAATAATTAGTGAGGTTGAGCCAGGATTCGTGAAATATGTTTGTGTGATCCATTTGTCTAGGCCTGATACCGATAAGTCTTCCACTTTCATAATATTTCCTTCTGTTTGGATCCTGCTTCACATCATCAATAGGGGGAAATGAATTATAAGGATTTTGTTGAGGATGATGATGATGATGATGGCAAAGCATGCAGAGAGAGAGAGAGAGAGAGAGAGAGAGAGAGAGAGAGATTAATTCCTCAGATCACGCAATCCCTACATTTCCCACACATACATGTCGGCTTGTTATAAAGTGAGTATTATGAAGCACAAAATACATATAGTTAGGTCGTGGATAACAAACTGTTCTGTCAAAACTCCCGCCAGGTATGTTGTCCACAAAGTCTGACTGAGTCGCGGCGTGTGTGTGGCCACGAAATGGCTTTGTGCTTGCCGAGGGGAGAGTTGGTGCCGAAATAACCATAATAATTATAAACATCATCGTACACGCATTCAAATAAGCTTTGGGGATTTCGTAGCTCCTCTTCATGATTTATTTTTTTTCTGGTGCTGAGGGGAGTGATGATACCGAAATAATCATGAGAATTGCAAACACTCTTTAAGTGCGTTCACATTATCTTTGATTTTGTAACGCCTGACTAGCGATTTACCGTTATATTTTGGTGGCGATGGGAGTGATGGTAAAGAAAGAATCATGAAAATTTTAAACGCCCTCTTACGCGCATTTGCATAAGTTTTAGTTGTTTTAGCACGTCCTACATGCCAGTTTAATCTATTTATTCTTTTTTCTGGTTCCGAGGGGAATGCTGGGGCCGTAATGATTACAGAATGTGAAAACACTACAATTTAAAATATGGAACCAAACTGGTACTATTTTGGCCCCGGCCTTGGTAAAGTTAGCTATGTTTGATTTCTTATATTTGCCACAAAGATTCGTATTATTGCTAGCGTAGGAAACTTTTTCCTTAGCGATTCGTTTGGCATTTTACGCTTTATTATTGTCTGTGGGTTATTCATGTCTTTTAAACATTACTATAATTGGTTGGTGGTGGGTTAGTGGCCCACCCCGTAAAAAGAACTAAAAAAGCGAATAAAGCGCCTCGGACCAGGACGGACCATACATTGACAACTAAGGAACGGACAAAGGACATTCTGAGGGTGGGAACATGGAATGTGAGAGGAGTGAATGATGAAGTGAAAGAGAGAGAGAGATTGTTCAGGTGCTTGAGGATGCAAGAGTGGATGTATGTGGATTGACTGAAACTAAATGGCAGGGTGAAAGGGTGAGAGAATGGGAATATGGTATAGGTATATGTGCGGGAGTTAATGAGAATGAGAGGGCAAGAGAGGGAGTATGTCTGATGATAAGCAAGAAGTGGAAGGAGAATATAAGAGAGTATGGAACAATGGGTGCAAGGATTGTATGGGTGAGGATGAAAGTAGGTATACAAGCGTGGGCGACTGTGTGTGTGTATGCTCCGACAGAGGACCGAGTGGCAAGAGTGAAAGATGAGTTTTGGGCGAGAGTAGAAGCATATATGGACAAGTTTGAGAGGAGCGAGAGAGTGCTTTTGATTGGAGACATGAATGGCAAAGTTGGGAATGTACGAGTGGATGGAGTGGTTGGTCAGTGGGGTGTGCCAGCTGAAGTAGATGGGAATGGTAGTGCTTTGGTGGACATCTGTGCTGGTAAGGGGTTGGCAATAGCCAACACCTACTTTCGACATAAGATGATGCACCAGTATACATGGAGAGTAATGAGGAGGATGGATGTTGAACTTGTTGAACGAAAGGCAATGATAGACTACGTGTGTGTGGATGAGCGAATGAGAAGACAAGTGTTAGATGCAAGAGTGTGGTGAGGGTCGGGGAATGGAGTCTCGGACCATCACTTAGTGATGGCCAAAGTGAAGCTGCAAAGAAAATGGTTGCCGAGACGAAGGGGAAGACAGGAGGAAACAGCTCCTATAAGAAGAGTGGAGAATTTGCAAGATAGTGAGAAAATGGCAGAGTATAAGAGCATAGTGGAAGAAAGATTGGGAAGGTATGAGCTAGAGCAGATGGAAGGGGTGGAAGACGTATGTAAGATATTTACTGAAGAGATAGGCGCAGAGTGTGAGGTGGTTTGTAGAGTGAGGAGGAGATGCAAGGGTGTGCAAGGGACAGCATGATGGAATGATGAGGTGGAACGAGCTGTGGAACAAACGAAAAAGGCATATAGTGAATGGTTAGCGAGTAGAGGTAGGGGAGAAGATGAGAGAGAGAAGAGAGAGGTACATGTGAGTAGGAGGTGGGAGGTGAAGAGACTGGTGAAGGAGAGTAAGAAGAAAGTGGATGAAGAGTTTGGGAGGAATCTGAGTGTGAAATTGAGGGAGACTAAGATATTGTTTTGGAAGGAGGTAATGAAAGTAAAGCAGTGTGAAAGGGGAAATAGTAGGGGAGTGAAAGATGGGAATAATAGATATTTGGAGGAAGAGAGAGAGAAATTGAGGAGATGGAAGGAGTACTTTGAGTATTTGTTGAATGTACAGAGTGACAGCAGTGCGAGTATAAGTGGTTGGGGAATGGCTGGGAGAAGGAGAGATGAGAGGAGAGAGGAAAAGATCAGTAGGACGGAAGTAGTGGAAGCAATGAAGAAGATCAAGTTGGGGAAGGCCCCAGGAATTGATGGAGTGCGTGGTGAAAGGCTGGGGTATGGAGGTGAGATTGTTGTGGAATGGATATGGAAGTTGTGCAGATTGGCTTGGGAAGAGGGAAGGGTTCCAGAGGACTGGAAATCAGGTATAATTGTTCCATTATATAAAGGAAAAGGGGAGAGAGAAGTATGTGGTAACCATAGGGGTATTTGCCTTCTTAGTGTGGCTGGTAAAATATATAGTAGAATACTCATTGATAGGGTTAGGCATATGACAGAGGAGCTAGTTGGAGAAGAACAAGGGGGATTTAGGAAGGGAAAGGGTGTGTAGATCAGTTATTTGTTCTAAGATGTTTAGTGGAGAAGTATCTAGAGAAGGGAAAGAAAGTTTATTCTGCCTTCATGGACTTGGAGAAAGCTTATGACAGAATAGATAGGCAAGGTATGTGGAAGGTATTAAGAATGTATGGAGTGGATGGGAAATTGTTGAATGCTGTGAAGAGTATGAACGAAGGAACTAGGGCTGTGGTGCGAGTGGATGGTGAGCTGAGTGAATTTTTTTATCTCAGTGTGGGACTGAAACAGGGTTGTGTGATGTCTCCATAGCTGTTTAATATATACTGTACATGTTGGGGTTGTAAAGGAGGTGCAGAGTAGGGCAGTGGATGTAGGGGTGGCTCTAATGAATGAGGGTGAGATTTGGAAGCTTCCGGTGTTGCTGTATGCTGATGATACAGTATTGTTGAGTGAAGATGAATGGGAGTTGCAAGGTTTGGTGAATGAATTTGGGACAGTGTGTGGGAGGAGGAAGCTGAAAGTTAATGTAAACAAAAGTAAAGTTATGGTGTTTGAGACAAATGAAGTCACAGAATGTACAGTGAGGTTGGATGGTGAGGATATAGAGAGTGTGAGTGCATTCAAGTACTTGGGTAGTGTGATGAGTAAGGTTGGAACTTTGGGGGATGAAGTGAGTGAAAGGGTACAGCAGGGAAGGAAGGTTGTTGGTTCACTGAAAGCAGTGATGAGAAATAGGGAGGTGAGTATGGAAGTTAAGAAGTCACTGCATGATAGTATTGTGATCCCTACCGTGACGTATGGAAGCAAGGCGTGGACCTTGCAAGAGGGGAACAAGTCAAGAGTGAGAGCAGTGGAAATAAGTTACTTGAGAGGAGCGTGTGGAGTGACATGGAGGGACAGGTTGACGAATGAAGTGAAGGAACGTTGTGGGGTGGATGTGGATATGGTTGAGGAGATTAGGAGAAATACACTGAGGTGGTTTGGACATGCGGAGAGAATGGAGAATGAAAGACTGACTAAGAGGGTGTATGTACGTGAGGTGGAGGGAGGGAGAGGGAGGGGTAGACCGAGGTTGAGGTGAAGGGATGGAGTTAAGAGGTATATGAGGGAGGAGGGGTGAGTTGGGGGGAGGGTAGTCAATTGGTGGATGACAGAGTGACTTGGAGGCGTTTTGTCTGCGGCCACCCTTTGCGGGATTAGGGCGTCGGGCTATAGATAGATAGATAGATAGATAGATAATTTCCATCAGCAGCAAACAATAGGATACAGACCTGCATACATTCTATTCCCATAGCCTGTGACTAATGAAAAAAAAAGAAAATTCAGTTTATTCAGGCTTGTTCTAATGCTGTCCACAACAAGAAGGCCTACAGAAGGCAGCACAGGCATACCAAATGTTCTGAACTCTCCAACTCAAATTCTTCCCCCTCCTTCTCGCACCTCGTCAAAAACCTTCTTTAAAAACTTTACCTCATCATCCTTCCCTCCTCTTTTCCACTTGGATGACTCTGTAGCTATTTCTCGTACTGATAAAACGGAACTGTTAACTCAGACTTTCTCCTCATATTCCACTTTAGATGATTCCGGCGCTGTTCCTCCATCACTTCCCCTCTCTGACTTCCTGATGGCTGATGTTAAAATTTCTTCAACTGATAAACTTTCTGACATCACTGGCCTCAGTACTAACAAGTCATATGGGCCTGATGGGGTCGCTCCTGATATTCTCAAGAGTTGTGCTTCTGTGTTTACATCCTGCCTAGGTTAACTCTTGCGCCTTTGTCTGTCAGCTTGTTCTTTTGCTTCTTGCAGGAAGTTTGCTCTCATTCAGCCTGTCCCAAAAAAGTTTGACCATTCATAAACCTCTATCGTCCAATTGTTTTAACAACCAGTAATTGAAAAATTTTTGAGTCTATTCTTTAAAAAAATAATAGTGCACCTTTCTCTCACAACCTTCTTCTTGATCGTCAGTATGGGTTCCGCCAGGGACGATCCACTAGCGATCTTACCACCTACCTTTCATACCTCTGTTCATCCTCCTTTCGGGACTTTGGCGAAAGTTTTACCATTCCACTTGATATCGAAAAGGTTTTCGATCGTGTCAGGCATAAACGTTTTGTTTCCAAACTGCCCTTTTTCGGTTTCTATCCTGCTATCTGTGCCTTCATTTCTAGCTTCCTTTCTGGCCGTTCTTTAGCTGCTGTTGTAGATGGCCACTACTCTTCTCCTAGAGCTATAAACAGTACAGTAGTGTTCGTCAGGGTTCTTTCCTACCATCAACTCTTTTCCTTTTAATCATTTATCACCTTCTAAGCTGTATCTCTAACCCTGTCCACTCATATGCGATGACTTTACCCGCAGGTCGCTACGTGGAGTTGTTGAGTACCACATAGGTGAATAATGGAGGTACCTTTTGTCCATGCAGAAAGGATGTGTTCATGTGCGTGACATGGTTGTAGCCTTGGCTTGCACCGTGAGCCACTCAATCCCTCTGCCGGGTTGCTTCCCCATACATTTCCCCAGCCATGGAGTATGTTTCATTCCCCTATTCGAGTGGTCTTTGCCATTTCGCCCGGTTTCCAGCCATTCGGGAGTGACACTGTACCCAGCGGCATGGAGGGGGTAATAATTGTATGAATAAATAATCCCTAATTGAAAATATCACACCTTTTTCACCATATTCTATTATTATAAATTAGTGTATTCATTCCTTACCGTGATTACACAGATTGTTCTCTTAATCTTTGATTCTTATTTCTTACTCTATGAAACTTACGTATGAACAGGCACTTATTTTCTATCCATGCAAATTTCTGAACAAGCCAGTTATTTTTCTAGAGGCACTTACATGTAAGCATTTTCTTTCTAGAAAAAAAAAAAGTATACAAATGCTATATACTCACGTCACTCATAAAATATATACAAGTCCCTGTTGTAAGTATCGAAGTCTGATAGAAAAGTATTGGACATTTATCTGGTGCAGATATCAAGATAAGTTACTGAGTTCAGACTTAATCACTTTCAAAGCATGCCCCTTCCGACTCATTATACTTACCCAAGAGGTCCATCCATTGCTTGAAATATTTTGTAAAATCATTTTTTTGGATTGCCAAGATCTTTGTTGAACACTGTTAATCAGAATCCGGACTTCTTGAAGATAATAGCTGGCGATAAGTATTGGGAGTATGGATACGACCCAGAAACCAAGTTCAGTCGTCACAGTGGAAGTCACCGGAATCACAAGGCCAAAGAAGCCACAGCTGGGAGAAGCTTATCCTGACTGTTTTTTTTTTTTTTTTACTACCAAGTTGTTTACTACCAGGGACGCGCAGCATCACAATAGAAGAGAGTTGTGGGAGGCGGATGACTGGCAGCTTCACCATGACACCGCTACAATCCATTCATCCCATCTCATCCAGGATTTTTTGGTGTAACACACATCACCAATTCATCAGGCTCCCTTCTCTCCTAACATGGCTCCCTGCGACTTTTGGCTAATTCCTAAACTGAACTGGCGGATGAACGGTTTGAAACTTGTAAATATTACTGAGAATGTGACAAAGAGCTTGGTGATCACAAAAACTGACTTTACAAAATTAATCCAGCAATGGAATGACCACTGGGCTAAGTGTGGTGAGTACCATGGAGCAAAAGTTACAGTGGATTAATGTCTGGACTCATTTTTTTTTCTTTGCCAGCTAATGGTAGGGTATTATTCAGTCAGACCTCATGTACACGTAACTCCATACACCTTATTTTTCCACCTCATTTTAGTAAATTACATGTCATTGTCACTCAGTTTCACTGCACTTCACCTAGTTACTGCATATCACTTGTGCATAACATTTTATAATATCACGATGAGCTATTTACAAACATCACTGGCATACACTATTTACATTTTGGGAGTGAAAACCAGTGGGAAAAAAACACCCACACCAACATCACATTTCTAAAAGAAATGCATCGTAGGAGAGGAGGGGAACGAGGCTGGCAAAGGCTTTGAGAGAGAGGAATGGAGCAAGGGTGGTGCCATGTTCTTCATGAGATACATTTCCTCAAATGATGACGACTTATGGCTCGATGAAGGAGACACAAGTTCTTCCAGTTCATGCTTATGGCATTGTCACTAAACCCCTTTCCTCAGAACTTTGTTAGGTACAGATTGGTGGATGTGGAGATGGTGTGCCACATGCAGTTGGACAATGAAATCAGACGATGTGGATATCGTAATATCTAAGACCGATGGCTGACGCTACCCAAAATAAACTTTGATGATTGTCACTTGACACTATATTTACAAGCATGCTTTTCAAACTACAGGATAACGATGACTGCATGTATGTCCATGACCCGAGGGAGATAGAATCCCTCAGTCATGACGTGGAAGTCCGTGACCTGAAAGGTAAAAGTTAAGTCAGGTCCTAGTCAACTGAGTGAGTCTCGATTAGCAGCAGACCCACAACACCCATATTTACAGAGCATGCTCACCCTATTGTAACTGGATTCACACCACCTCCATAGCCCATCCTTCCCACTTCTTCCGGTTCACCCTACCCAATAACAATCTACGTAGTGATTATCATATAGAGTAATGACTGTTTCCACTATATGCATTTCCTTTAACTTGGATTAACCTTTCACGTCCCGAGCTATTTCGCACCTCAGACACCCCCCAATCCCGAGGTATTTTCGAAAAAAAAAATTTTGGTTAAAACCACCGCTTTTGGTGAGAAACATCGAAAATTCATAGAGAAATCGCTCACCTGAGGTTTAAAATACTCGATCCAGGTAGCAGTACCTCCTGACCTTACTGGGTTTTCTAACTGGTACCAAAGAAAACGAGTAATATGGGAGGGTAACTATTTCACACCACTCATAAACGGTATTTATTTATTTACTTGGTACGAATTTATATGTAGTACGAGAGTATATTGGTTTTCACACAGTAATACCGGCATTATAAGCATTGTTTCACTCACCAACTCATCACCATATGTGACCTTTTTTTGCAACATTACCTGATCATCATTTCTGACTGTTTCTTCCTCTAATGCTATGTAAACTTTGTCCTCCGCATTATCATCGATTGGGGAATCACTCTGGCCCTGAATGTCTTTATTGGCCAGGTCACTGGTAACAGGTGAATTGCTGAGACATTGGCGTGCAGGGGGGGGGGAGGTTATGCGGTATGAGGCACTGTCCCTGCTTGGCATCTTGTAGAGGAATAGAGGAAGGTGTCCCGTGTATATGTACGAAAAATCACGCGCGAAAATTGAAAATTGTGCAAATTATGAACCTTGCAATTGTGCAACGTACCATTACATCGTCGGGACTGGCAAATGCAAAATGTTGCAACGTACCCATATGTTGAAGGGACGTCTTGGGTTAAACTAACTCTCTAATAACAGATTAATACTAGCATTTAATGCTAATCTTAACATGATGATAAGGAAAGGATGTAGTGGCTAGAAAATGCCTTTTTCAGCCTATGAGCTACGTGAAATAAATTGCAACAGGATGAAACTCTAGGACAATTTAGGGTAATACAACTGTACCAGCAGACATACAGTACTGATATTCATACGGTTTTCTCAGCCTGTCTTAGCTGGTATTGCATCACCTTCCCAATCCACCCCACTCATTCATCTACAACTATTTCACTCGGTGCTGAAAGACATGAATCAACACAGTCTGTCTCAACCACTGTATTGATATGGCGTTTTTTTTTTTTTTTCACACAACACTTACCTCCTATGACTCATTGTCAGCCAAACAGTATATATATATATATATATATATATATATATATATATATATATATATATATATATATATATATATATATATATATATATATATATATATATATATATATATATATATCTATCTATATATATATAGATATATCTATATATATCTATCTATCTATCTATCTATATATATATATATATATATATATATATATATATATATATATATATATATAAATCATCTAATTGCCAGAAAAAAAAAAAATCGTCCATCATCAGCAAGTAAAAATTAGACATCATTATATAGGAAGAAAGAATATTGTCTGACAGTAGTAAGAAAGGACTTCAAATAGTAAAGTATAAAGACGCCTTCACTACCTGAGAGTAATAAACAAATCCTCTCTTAAGTACAAGAATAAATTAATGTCCAGACACTTTGCTATATGGATAAACATTCAACTGACGGCAGCTAGAAGAAAAAGCCCTCGTACAAAATAAAAAAATTAACTCGCATAACTGAAAGGGGTAAAAATACCGTCTGTCAACAGCAGGAGATTATAACATTTCAACACCTAACTATAAGAGTAAACTTCGCCTGATGATAACAAGGAAGTAAGACTTTGTCGTACAATATAATATTAAGAGAACTTATTTAAATGCAAGGGTTAATAAATCGTTCAAAGGTAAAAATAATATAATTCTTAGCTAAGGTAATAAACAGACAATAAGCATTTGTCAGCAGCAAGAGTAAACAAAGAATACGTATATGCAGGAAAAACACCAATTACAGAGATGGAGTCCGTTTTAACCGACGTTTTGTCCAAGCAGGCTTTCTCTGAAATAACGTTTTTTTTTTTTTTTTTTTTTTTTTTTTAGGCTATCAACCATTGGGCCTGGGTATTTTTGTTTCAAAAGCACGGGAATCCCCCGCAGTGAGGAGTGGGCGACGTTGGAATATCCCCGATGTATAGAGGTTAAGAAAACTAATACAAAAAGTTACACAGCATTTTCATATGTACAAAAGGTGCAATACCTCACCCAGCAGAACACAATCGACTGCAAGTGCCCAGTACCTTTCAGTATTGCACAATTGCATTAGTCAACTGGGGGCTTTCAGGAGAGGAACGTGGGTTAATATATGCGAAATCAATATATGAAAGAGATTAGTCAGAAGCAGGAACTATTTCAAATACTGTACATCAACTGCCAAACCCAGTTAAGTAATATAGTATATGCATATTTACAGTTGATTAATACCATAATAAAAAAAATAAAATGCCACATCACTCTGATCAATCTGGTCTCCCTCAAGGAAGCCATATATTTATCAGTCATAACAATATCCTCACACCAAAGGATGATGGAAAGGGAGCAGGGGACAGCTGCTGTGCTACAGTCATTTATAAGTGAAGCACGTTCGCAGATAAATTGCTGATAGCGCAGGATGATATCACCAGTAGATAATGCTACACCACAAAAGTTACAGTGCAGTGGAAATCGTTTTTCAATATATGGCAGCATGTGGATGAGAATGTGCAGTTCATACGTAATCTTGCCGAAACAAAAATCTTCAATGCAACTAGGGTGATTAGAATAGTCACAATTGCCATGAAGTGGCTTGTGTGATAGGGTATTGATTCAGATCCACTGACTTTGCCACAGAATTTAATGTTTTCTTTTTGAGACTCGACTGTAGCTCATAAGGAACCTTCCAAGTTTCCTCGAGTTCCGCAGCGGACTTTACAAGTATGTCAGCCTGCTTATTGCTGTAGATACGACAATGACCAGGCACCCAGATCAGCATCAAGGACGTCACACAAAGGCAATTTATTAACGAAGTTGGTAGAGATGTATGCATCAGGAACCAAAACCTGATGACACATTCAGTCAACCATATTCTAGCACCCACACATTCATTCAACTTGGAGCAATTGATGAACAGGACCCCAAATGACTTACGATGATGTTAACAAACAAGCAGTGCTCTTCCGCCTCCGATGCCTCACACATTGGAAGCTACAAGCGACTTAACCCGTACCATGCCAGTGACGTACATGTATGTCCCCTTCAAAAAAGCTGGTGATGTATACCTAAATCCTGCAGCAATGAAAAGTCATTGCAAGCAACTGATGTAAATTGGAGGGTAATAACGTATCTCGCTAACTAAAGATATTTCTCCACTACACTTACAACACTGATTTAGGAGCGTGGGAGACGCGTGAGTCTTCACAGAGTCACAGCTGCTCTGCTCGCTCAGTAACCTTGAAAAATCAGAGGTAGAGTTACACCAACCTGACTCGATACAACCAACTTTCTGGCTCTGGCAATTATTATTATCAGTGTCAGGGATCTTATGTTGACGTATTAAGCAGATTTAGCCAGAAAAAATAATTTGAAATCGGTTCACAAGCTCATAGCCGATCTGCTCTCTCACTAACCTCGAAGATTTCAGAGGCAAAGTGGCACCAGCCTGACTCAGTTCATCTAACTTTCTGGTTTTAGTGGTAACTTTTAATAGTGCCAGGGTGCTTATATTGATGAATTAAGCCCATTTTGCCAAAACACACACACACACACACACACACACACACACACACACACACACACACACACACACACACACACACACACACACACACACACACACACACACGTGTTACTAATCTGTTGAGCTGCTATGACAGAGTAACAAACACAATACAGGAAAGAGAAGGATGGGTGTACAGTATCTATTTAGATTTCAAGAAAGCTTTTGACACAGTACCACACCAAAGACTTTTATGGAAACTGTACCATCAAGGAGGAATTCGAGGCAAACTGTTTTGTTGGATGCAAGATTTTCTCATAAAAAGAGAAATGAGAACAGTACTAAGAGGAAACTACTCATCATGGAAAGAAGTGACTAGTGGAGTACCACAGGGTTCAGTGCTGGCACCAATTATGTTTTTAGTGTATATAAATGATATAAACAGTAACACTGGAAATGAGAGCTATCTGAATATGTTTGCGGATGATGCAAAAATACAAAGGAGAATTACTAACACAGACTCTTGTAAAGAGCTACAAGAAGAATCAAATAAACTTCATGAATGGAGTAATACATGGCAAATGGAATTCAATGTGGACAAGTGTCATGTAATCAAGTTTGGTAAAAGTGGAAAAAGACCTGATTGGGATTAAAAGTTAGGAAATAAAACCCTATACACATCAGAAAGAGAGAAGGACTTAGGTGTGATTATCAATAACAGACTATCTCTGGCTGACCACATCAGCGAGAAGGTACGGAACATGTATACACTGCTTCCAAATATGAAAATAGCATTCACATGCATAAATGAAGACATGCTAAGAAGGATAATAACATCATTCATTAGACCAACCCTGGAATATGCATCAGTAGTCTGGAGTCCTCATCTCAAAAAACACATAGACAAGATTGAAAAAGTTCAAAGGGCCGCTACAAGATGGATACCAAGCTTAAGGGACCTAAGCTACGAAGAAAGAATAAATAAACTGAATCTACCAACACTACAGGAGAGAAGAAAAGAGGTGACATGATAATGCTATACAAGTGCATATCAGGGAAGGAGAAAATAGACATAAATGATTACTTAACATATGGAGAAGCAACAGCAAAAGGAGACTGCAAAAAACTGCATAAGAAGAGAGGTGATAAAGAAGTAAGGAAATTCAGTTTTCCAAACAGAGCAATTGATCAATGGAATGCACTATCGAATGAAATAGTGTGTGCCAAAACAATTCACAAATTTAAGGATATGTACGATAAATATGGTTTAAGACACGGGACAGTACGAGCTTGACTCATTCCTGTAAAGATACAATTAGGTAAGAACAATTAGGTAAAAACACACACACACACACACACAAAATCAGCCAGCATAGCGGGGTATCAGTTATCTCTTTTGCCCAGTGCGGTATAGGTTAAATGGCCCAGGCTAAGGAACCACTGACATTATATAATACTCATGACAAATCCTGTGAAACAACGCAGTTGGGCCAGTCAGGATACCACGCAGTTAACAAGAGACTTATTGAAAATAACTAAAACAAGAGATTTTGAATGATGATACCAGTGGTTTATCATCATTCAAAATCTCTTGTTTTGGTTAATTTCAATAAGTCTCTCAATATATGCAGAGTCCAGAAACCTTCCCTTACATATGCCATTTTCACATCTAATGAACTTAGCTTCTTTCCAGTTAATTCTACGGTCAGTATCCCACTTATATTTAACAACTGCATTATTAACAGTCATCCTCTTGACATCATACTTAAGTTAGTTATTCTTTTTTCCTCCCTCGAAAGTTTCTCCTATATATGACCTTTCACAGTCTTTACCTGGCACAGCATAAACCCCCGCCTTCTCCCTGTCTGAACCCCCGACGCTTAACTACCCCCCCTGTCGTGGTGGAGGTAGTTCTAACCACTTCCGTTCCAGTCTCAACCATAATGCGTGACACATTCTGGGACACTGAGTTGATTGGTCAAACAATTTTTTTTTTTTTTTTTTTAACTTCTCCGTAAACCTCGTTCTTTGGTTAATTTCTGTGGCTTTTTTTTTTCTCTCTCTGAAAACGAAGTAGGAAGGATAGTTTAGGCTAATGAAAGTTTTATAAATTGTCATATTTTTCTTCCAAATATTTATCTGAACATATCCTCAGCCCTCTATGATAAAACACTGTGAGGACACTCCCTTTCATTCTCCTGTCTGTTGCAGAATAAAATGAACAAAGTCGTTTTTGTTGGTCATATCTCAAAAAACTATGAACTTTTTGAATAAGGATGAGAATGTGCTAAAGTTCAAAGTTTTAGAAAAATGACCATTAACGACTTTGTATATTTTATTTTCCAATGGAGAGGAGAATGTAACAAGATGTCCTCACAGGATTTTATCTTCGAACACTCAGGATATGTTCGGAGGAGTATTTGGAAGAAGAATATGACTTAGTTCTCCCTGTGCCCCCATCGAGGTGCAGGGTCTGAGAAGGCTACTATAGTGTATTACAAATATACCATATACTACCCCCCCCTCTAGCTGTAGGCTCCCTAAGCGAGACTACTGTAGTATAATACATATACCACCCCCCCTCAAGATGTAGGGTTCAGAGGCTAGGCTACCGCAGTCCATTATATATGCTACCCCCATCGATGTATAGGGTCCTGAGGCTAAGCTACCTGAACCCCCACTGAGATGTCGGGTCTCGAGGTGAGGCTACCGTAGTGCGTAGTGCATTACATAAGGGTTGATGACCAGCCTACTTAGCTCAGTGATATTACATGATAGAAAAACTTACTATAAACTCTTAAGGATCGAACCCATCCAAGGCCGTCACTCCCACTGGGTCGTTCCAACCACTACACCACCAGACGCCCACCATTATACCTATACAAGGCCTTCAATCCCACTGGGTCGTTCCAACCGCTACACCACCAGACGCCCACCATTATACCTATAAGGCCGTCACTCCCACTGGGTCGTTCCAACCACAACACCACTAGATGCCCACCATTATACCTATACAAGGCCTTCAATCCCACTGGGTCGTTCCAACCGCTACACCACCAGACGCCCACCATTATACCTATACAATCCCACTGGGTCGTTCCAACCACTACACCACTAAACGCCCACCATTATATGCTACTATAATATTGTGTGTTCTGTGTCTCGTGGGTGGGTTATTAAGAAAGCATATGCACAAAACACACGCAAATAATTTAATAAAACGGAAAATTATGTGTGGATCATACAACTTGTGTATTTCAGTGATGAATCAATAGTCTTTCTGTGTGTGTGTGAGTGTGTGTGTGTGTGTGTGTGTGTGTGTGTGTGTGTGTGTGTGTGTGTACTCAAGTATGTATAACTACCGCTATCAAAACGTTTTGAGTACTGGCAAGGGAAACAAAAACTCAGCAACAGCTTCTTGTCAGCATATATACGGCCAGTATTATAGTGGCGGCTGTGAACCAGGGAAAGAGTAATATTGCAGCTTGTACGTGTGTCTCATCCAAATGCTTAGCACACAACAACACGGTTAAGAAGAGTAATTATTACAATAATATCAATATTAATAAGCACAGCAGCAAAAATAGTGTTGGTAGTGATGCTGATGAAATTAATAAAGATAATTATTATAATAACAACAATAATAATAATGATAGTAATAATATCTATAATAATAATAATAGTAATAATAATAATAATAATAATAATAATAATAATAATAACAATAATGATAATATTAATATTAAAAGTAATAATAATAATAATGATAATAATAATAATAATAATAATAATAATAATAATAATAATAATAATAATTTCATCATCCAGTCCTACGTTGCCTCATGAGGAGCGTAGGAGCCCGGGGCTAGGCAAGTTGGTCCTGACATTTAAGATGACAATGACCAGTCTCACTCATCTCTGAGTGGCACTACCTGAGCAATAAACCCCAACCACCACTTGGATATAAACCTTCACCGGCTCAATCCGATTGGAGCGCAGTAATTACCCACTAAACCACCAGGCGCCAAAATTCAGTTATATGGTTACCATCCAGCATAGTAAATGGTTTCCTGGTGTACAGGAAACCATTTGGCTTGTCACTCAGTGTAGAGTCACCCACAGGCAGAAGAAAGAGGAAAGAATGAAGGAAAGAAAGACAGAAGAGGGAGTGTAAAGTTACCCGTAGGCAGAAGGACGAGGAAAGAATGAAGGAAAGAAAGACAGACGAGGATGGAAGGAAAGAAGGATGGATGAGAGGAAAGGGCATACACCCGCGAGCAGCACTACATCGAGTGAATGGATGGTGAGCGCCCGAACCTACCACATAATAATAATAATAATAATAATTATTATTATTATTATTATTATTATTATTATTGTTATTATTATTATTATTATTATTATTATTATTATTATTATTATTATAAAAATTAAAGTAAAAATAAAAATATATAATAATATCTTTTGACCCATTATTGCTTAACGAGACATGTTTAAACTTTAGTCACAAATACTTTAATACTTTCAGTGTTAAAACTCTGGCCACTGGAACCAGGATCCAGGAATTTGTAACTTGTGAAACTTTGCTCAATTCAAAAAGTAAGAATCACCGGATTTCCTGGTTCCAGAGTCATAGGGACGTACACATTCCTTAGGACCTTCCCTGTCAGTGCCAGTAACCGCACTGAAGTCACAAAGGACCAAGAATGTATTTTGCAAAGGGGGTTGACATACAACTGAGAAAGCTTGGTGTAGGACAGCTTTTTTTCTTCAAGCATTTCAGTGAGAGTGTAAATGATAATAAGAGAGATGAGAACCTAGGAGTACTTCTATCTCAATAGCATTATATGCCCATCAACTGGAGCAACTTTATCGACACAAGAGGCAAGGCGAGCAACAACTGCTTCAGCAACACCTACAGTATACACTGGGCATCATCATTACAGCCAGACCAATATTATATGTAGCCATCATTACAAGGCCAAAGCCAGGACAGGGTCGAGATTCTCGGAAGACCTCCCACCTCTCTAAAAGCTCACTGTCTCACGGTCTTTTTTTTTTTTTTTTTAATCAGTGCAAAAAGAGTCACTCTCCATTGTTCAGAAGTTTTGTGTTGCATCTCAGCATCACTATTGCATACACCCAGACCCTTATAGCAAACATACAACAGACTTTCGACCAGCCGGCTGCTATGCAAGTCCAGAGTCAACAGAGAAGACCCTCCTCCTTTCGAAAAGTCTGGCTACGGGCCTACAATAGTGATCTCACCATGCCCGGGTTGCCATACTTCAGACAGTGCGGGGATGTAAACCCCCAGTAGCCTCACCAAAGGCAGCTGATCATCCTTTGCAAGGCTTAGCACATTCCAAGTCCTGCTGGGAGTGCCTTCTAAAGGTTAAACTCTCACATTATTCTGCGGGTTCTTGTGTACTCCGCTCTACCCAGACACAAGTTAATAACAGGATTGGGGTTTCGAGGTCTTTCCCTCATCATCTGGATACTGGGATCCCATAGACTTTACCCCAGCAACCTTCAAGATCGGTTCCAGCATAACGGGACACAAAAAGTTCCGTCAGGCTGGCACCTGAGGATCCCCTGGCGAAACTGTGTCAGGGTCAAACAACACACGCTGACCCTGATCCCAGTTTGTCATCTTGGAACACGCAAGATGAAGGTTTTTCCAGGGAGGAGACACAAACTCGGCTCCAACCTCCCAGGTCAGAGGATGACTCACCACTAGCTCATGAAGAGGGCAGTGGGATCCATGACGGGGGCTCTCCAGATTTGATTCAGAGTTTTTCGTCTCCTAGGTGGATTGCCTACCACCGCCAACGAGCTCTACCCACGCTGCTAGATGCCTGTTGACTAAGTAACTTATCCACCCTTGACTAGTCTTATTTTTGGTCCTACTGGGTGTCTAGCCATCCTTCTCACTAGCCTAGATCAGAGGGGTTTTCGGTTTAGTCGCCGATGACCCATCAGTGAGAGAGGTAATACTGGATTACATGTTACCAGAAGCAGAACAGAACAGAACAATGTATATCCTGCCTGGATGAACTCCTTAAATGCCGATGTTTTTGTTGTTAATACTCTCTGTGTACTCACCCGTAAGCAATGTATAACACATCATCGTCAGGAAGAGATTGTCTTTCAGTACTATGACACCATTTGTGTTTTGTCTTTGCTGCCTCCAGACGATTTTAATCAATTAGGATAAGCATCTGGAAATGAAAAAGTTAATGAATATTATCTCTAACCTATTCGATAAAGTGATATTCATGCAGAATAAAAAATGTTTTGCAGTGACAGTAACGAGCGTCTTAAACATAATCAAATGGAAGACGTTACGAACGAGACATGGAAGGCATCACGAACGAGGCAGTGCATTTATCACTCAGCTCCGAAAGACATTGCCCACTGTTTTGCTCTGGTGCAATATAGAGTGGATGATAATTTATTTCCTGAACCGTGCTCCTATGAACATAAATAAAACATAAACCGTAAGACGTAACAACTGGGATGACATTTAGGACAGTAAAAAAAAAAAAAACGACTGTCAGTGAAATTATCAGAAAATATCGTTGCAATGAAATTCGAGATGGAATGAGAAAGAAATAGAATCGGGAGAAAGAAATGAGAGAGAGAGAGAGAGAGAGAGAGAGAGAGAGAGAGAGAGAGAGAGAGAGAGTCGAGGGAGTAAATGCAGACTGAAATGAAAGAGAATGGGAGCAATGAGTTAAAGAATGAGAGCGGATGAAGTGAAAGTGACAGATCTGACGTCTGCTGAAAGGGGTTTCCTGCCTTAACTAAAAACCTAAGGCCAAGAAAGTCGTGGCAGAGGATTAGAAAACGGAAACAGGAGAATCGTCTGGCCATATCAAGAAGAAAAACTCAAAAATACGGATATTTTCCCATTTCATCCAAATTTTCGGAGGGTTTTATCAAGATTAGGAGAGCATATCTGAGCTGTAGGAGTTAGATATATCCTTCAATAATCTCTTAAGAACTTTCCCACCATGATTAACAATGACTTCAAGTATCATAAAAGGCATGGAAAAATTTATCATTACAATAAAGTAGTTAAACAGAGATAGAATATCATCTGGTCATACTAATAAGAATGAAATTATAATTGGAAGGAAAATCATCTGGTCGTACCATTGATGAAATAATAAAAGGAAGAAAAGGTCGTCTGGTTGCAGCGTAAATGAAAACAGAAGAAGAAGAACTAGTCGTCTGGTTGTAGCATGAATGAAAACATGCAATACGCATCCCCTCTGAGGCTACGGCCACACCGAACGCGACGAGCGGGGCGACTTGTGCGGGAAGGGATGCGGCGACACGATAAAACTCATTAAATATTATGTCGGTGACCACACTGAATGAGCGGGGAGGTTTGTCGCCCCGCTCACCCTCCCCGCTCGTCGCTATACGATGCAGCATGTTCCAAATGTCGCGCACCGCCTAGGGACATCCCCACTCCCCAGGCATTTGCATCATCATTCAGTCGTGTCGGTACTGCGTGCTGGGGCGGTTGGGTTCTGGTAATTATGTCTTCTGAACACCTTATTCGAGCCGTGTACCACAGGAGAGCTGTGTGGGATCCAAATGATCCATCCATCCATCCACCATCCAATCCTACATTGCCCCATGAGGAGCGTAGGAGCCCAGGGCTAGGCAGTTGGTCCCGACATTTAAGATGAGAGTGAACATTTAAGATGAGAGTGACCCACTCCACAAAAATACTGGAGTGTTGAAGAAACACTGGGAAGACATCTGTGAATAACTGCATACAAATGTAAATGATAATCGAACATTATTTTGTCATATGATTGCTTATGTAACGTTTTTTCCACCGTTGTTATAAAACTTATCAAAGACCATTAATATCTAATATTCATACCTAAAATTAGTGCTCTGTTCCCTTTGATACACCGTAGGCTTAAAACTAATAAACAGATAAGTGTATAGACTATAATACGTATGTGTGTGACTCTCTATTCTTGTAATAAGTGAGTCTTTAGTTTTTATTGTTATTTTGATAATTGAAGAGCAGGAGGAGTTAAAGATGAAATACAGGGAGTTGATCTTGATTTATTATTTTCAGAGAAAGTCTTAAGTTGAGCAACGTATAATACAGAGACAATATACTTAGTAAATCTAGTTGGACCCCTCTTCTTGTTCACTCTCTCCACTACCTGTCGGTTCTATGGCCTGTCTCGTTTTGAGCTCTGCTTCCTAAATTTTGGTGTAGCAGGGGTCGTGTCACGTGTGTTACACTGTTGTTGAAATGTTCTAGAAGCCTGTGTGTGAGTATGTGTGTATGTGTGTGTATGGTCACGAGGCACTGTCGTGTGCCTATCAAGCATTCCTTGAGTTAGAGTGTGTAAGCATGTTTAGCATTGCTCGATTCTCGCAGACACAATACCTATCTCATCCTCTGACTTGCTGCTTCTATCTGTCTGTCTATCTATCTATCTATCTATCTATCTATTATGATTTGTAATTATAATATGGAGTCCTGACACTGCTCGGTCACGTGCTGGAGGTCCTCCGACAGCAATCATCATTGACATATGCTAATCCATTAATACATAATAGTCTTCTTCTTAACTCTTAATATATAATATTGATTATAATATTGTACAGGTATATTCATGGTAAATTGCAATTATCTAGTAATAATACATTTTAAACAAGCTGTATACTTAATTGAATAAATGCACTAAAGTTAAACTATTGAACTGTAATACAGTTTGTTTATTGGTTATTGTAGTAAAATGCATACATGCACGAAAAAAAAATAGTTTAAAGTTAAGATTATGGTAAGAGCTATTAATATTTCATTTAAAGATAATGCTACTGGTATAGCATACTTCTATATCATGGGTCATTCTTCTTTGTATTTTTTTTATATATATAATTAATACTATATACAAAATATGTACACTTCATTCAGGGGGGTTAACTTGGATGTTAACTCTACCCCCACTAAATACTGACTCCAAATTTGCAATTCTTGCATGCATTCTGTGCATTGCGAACAGCACCACTGCAAATACAATGCAGAAGATTATAAAGACAGTAGGTGCTGGGCTATACACATAATATGGGTTGAACATACTCTTACTCAAATCTTCCCAGGGCTTCATTGTTTCATTGATCAGTTGCATAGTTTCAAACTTAGGTGAAGTCAACTTAATACTTGTGCTCATGTTTAAGTCCATATCAGGCAGTGGGTGGAAATGTTTGTGTGTATGATTGAGGATGGCATAGTGATTGATGGTGGATAAAGTGGACATGGAGGGTGTAAATACTGCATAGTAGTCTGGTGCTATGTATAATCCTGAGGCTGAAGTATGAGATGGTGGTATATCTGGACAGACTATGTAAACTGATGTGTTATGAGTGAAATAAAAAAACTGTGAGTGTCCGATCCGTTGATGGTGTACAAGCTTATCTGGAGCAAAAGTGAAGTTGCAATGATTATGAATATTGTCATTTCTGATGATAGCCATTTCACAAGGGACTGTATCAGTAGGCTGAAACGTGAAAATGTACGCAGGACAAAGGTGAACAGCATGTAAGGATGTGCGGCACTTTCATTCAATCGTTGATTCACTTGCGAAAGTGACAGTGTTCCGCCTCTTGGAGACCATGATGCGTTCGGTGTCTGTGTTGATGTTGATGATGACCAAAGTGTTATTATTCTTAGAAGGGAAAGGGTGTATTTGGTATACTGTGAACA
The DNA here is from genome assembly GCF_032717465.1 of Coenobita brevimanus. NCBI lineage: Eukaryota > Metazoa > Arthropoda > Malacostraca > Decapoda > Coenobitidae > Coenobita > Coenobita brevimanus. The sequence goes on along the minus strand of NC_136972.1, from coordinate 13,519,973 downwards.
GGTCTTCAGTTATGAATGCTACATGAACTACTACTGATGTTGGTGTTAGTGTTGCTTCTAAATATGGATAATATTGCATGAATTCCCTACTTCGGAACAAAGGCTTCAATTTATGTTTATGTATGCCTTGACTAATTATCTGACGTAGCTCATGAACTGGGAGTAAGTCAATTGTGATCTTGCCATCATCAGCTTTCGAAATTCCTTGCATAAGTGCCCTGTAACGAACTCTAGTGTTGTCTAATTGTAGTAGAATTGTGTCAATATGTTCTGTGATGATGGAGAAGTGTTGGAAAAGTGTTATGTTACCTTCCATTTCATTTATTTTATCTACACTTTCGAGAGCTATGTTTTCTGCTTTTTTCATATTTTTCACAACTGTCTTCATTGTTGGGTTATGTCCTGTGATGAATTTATCTTGGTATGTTAGTACCTGAGCTATTTTATTAAATTTGTTGTTTATTTCTTTAAGGTCTTCCTCTGTAGCCAATCCAAAGATGTTCCCAAGAACTGCGCCACCCAGGTCGAACAAATCGCGCTTTTGGCGAGTACGTATGATGTTGTTCTTGTTGCTCAATACCTCCGTTCCATGAGATGGGAGGTCTTGGATCATGATGAGCATACTGTAGTTGACTTAGCCTGTTCTATTTTCCATTTCGCTAACTTCACTATTTCATCCACTTCTTTTGTGTTATGTGCTTGTGAAACATAGCCTCCTATCAAGAAGTCCAGGGTTCTCATGGGTTTTGCGATATTTCTAGATAAGAAGGTAATTCACACAAGTAATCCAGACTTATTTCAGTACTCATGACGTCTTTTACGATTGAAGTCGTGGCCGTTGGAGCTATGAGGCATCCTTGCCGTACTATGTGTTGGGGGTCTAAGTGAGCATATCCTCTTGCTATGTAGAGGAGAATCCATAGCATAAGTCCCTTCATCGCTACCTACCGACAAAAAAATCTATTAATTTCTTAATATGGTCACGCTGTAGTCGATGATAGTGATGATATGCGTTACGGTTGATTGTTATTTCATTTATAGGAGTTTAAATCGATATTTAATTCTCGTAAATAATGTACTGTAGATTTTATAGGAACAGTTGCACCTATGTTTGATTGTTTGGTATATGACCTTAATTTATTTTTGTAATTATTGTTGTTTTCTTGCTTGGTTTCTTGAGGTACGTTCGCCTGTTCGGTTGTATCCGAGGCTGAATAATTATTGGATAGTTCCCTTGAAACTCGTTTTAAATGGTCAATATGAACCTGTTTCTCTTCGCCACTAGACAGTGACTTAATTAAAACACTGTTTGCTTTTATGTTAATTACTCTGTATGGGCCCTCAAATATTGGGGATAATTTATTGTCTCTCGTATGAATGATACCATAAACAATGTCTCCTAAGCTGATAGGTGAATCTCTTGCCTTCTTGTTAAATGCCTCCGTCATTTCTTCCTTGGACATCGTTAATTGTTTTTTGACTCGTTTGTGTATGTCCTGGAATTCACGTAAACTGAGTTTAGAGTAATCATCGTAATTGTATATGACTGTCACCTTCTAGGAGCTCATATGGTAGTTTTTTTATCTGTCCCATATATAATGAAATGTGGTGTGTCACCTATGGATTTATTTATAGATCCATTAATTGAGACTTCTACTCTGGGAATCCAATCATCCCAGCTTGCATAATTTTCATTGAGAATGTGTCGTAGCACATCTAATACTTTTTTATTTTGTCTCTTTACTAACCCATTAGATGCCGGGTGATAGGCTAAAACATTAACCTTATTGATATTGTATTGTTTATCTACTAACCCATTCGATGCTGGGTGATAGGCTAAAACATTAACCTTTTTTATGTTGTATTGTTTACATATTTCTTGTAAGATATTAGAATTAAATTCTCCTCCATTATCACTTATTAGTACCTTTGGGGTAGTAAAGCGACATATTACATTATCTGTTATTGTCTTTGCTACTGTCTCTGCTGTTTCATCTTTAATAGGAGCCAAAATTACATAACGGGAAAAATGATCCGTTGCTACGAATAGGTATTGGTTATTACTGTATGATAATGGCATCTTGAGTAAATCAACAGCGACATCGTCCCATGGTTGATGTGGTACAGGGTAATTACCCATCGGTGCAGGTGAAATTGGGTATCTTTTGTGTTTTGCACATGATTCGCATCTGTCTATATGATTGTTTATATCTTTTCGTAATGAAGGCCAGTAATATAACAGCTGGGCTTGTTTGAATCTCTTATCCTTTCCAGGATGTCCTGCATGTGGGCTATCGTGTATCGTTCGTAATACTTGGGGTATCATGTCACTAGGTACTACCAACTGGTTAGTATTTCTTTGGCTTTTTGGTTGTTTCGGGTTGATCTTGCATAAAGTTTTTTTTTTTTTTTTTTATGCGAGGAAGAAGGAACCAAAGGCCATGAGCCCGCAGTAACAGTTCCCTCCAAGAGAAAAACAAAATACAATAGAGAGCCAAACTCAAGATCCGATCATTTTGAGATGCCTGGACACACTACGTTTGAAAGACTGGAGATCATAGGCAACAGGAAATACAGACAGAGGGAGACAGTTCCAGAGCTAACCTGTTGCATAAATGAAAGATTGGGAGTAACGGTTAACTCTCGCATTAGAGAGTTGGACAGAAAAGGGATGAGAGTTTGCTGCCAGACGGGTGCTACGCGCCCGTCGTAGAGGTGGAGGAATGCAAGCAGACAGTTCAGAGGAGCAGTGACCATTAAAGTAGCGATAGAAAAGAGATAAAGATGCAACAGTGCGGCGAAGAGACAGAGGTTGAAGGGAGTCAGTAAGAGGAGGAGAGTTAATGAGTCGAAAAGCCTTTGACTCCACCCTATTGAGAAGAGCTGTATGTGAGGAGCCTTCCCACACATGAGAGTTGTACTCCACACAGGGGCGGATAAAACCCCTGTATAGAGTCAACAATTGTGCAGGGGTAAAGAAAGAGCGGAGTCGGCTTAGCTCACCCAATCTCTTTGAAGCAGATTTTACAAGAGATGTAATATGATCTTTCCAAGATAAGTCCCGAGTAAATGAAACCCCAAGCATGTTCAAGGATGATGCAGGATTAAGCTGAATATTATTAAACATTAGTGGGTATACCTGTGGAAGATTTTGTCGGGTTGATAGGTGTAAGAACTGAGTCTTAGATGCATTAAAGACAACCATATTATTTTTACCCCAGTCAGAGATATGAGCCAAGTCAGACATTAGGTGTGCCATAGCCTCATCCCTTGTTTCTTGAAGTAACTGTTGAGATGGGCGTTGCGGGAACCGAATGGAAAGGTGAAGGGTGGAGTCATCAGCGTATGAGTGGATAGGGTTAGATGTACAGCTTAGAAGATCATTGATGAATAAAAGGAAGAGAGTTGGTGATAGGACAGAGCCCTGAGGAACACCACTGTTGATAGATCTAGGAGAAGAACAATGGCCGTCTACAACAGCGGCTATAGAACGACCAGAAAGGAAGCTAGCGATGAAGGCACAGATATAAGGATAGAAACCGTAGGAGGGCAGTTTGGAAATTAAAGATTTATGCCAGACTCGATCGAAAGCCTTTGAGATGTCAAGTGCAATGGCAAAGCTTTCGCCAAAGTCCCGAAAGGAGGATGACCAGGAGTCTGAAAGGTAGGTGAGAAGATCGCCAATGGAGCGTCCCTGACGGAACCCATACTGACGATCGGAAAGAAGGTTGTGATAGGAAAGATGCCTTAAAATTTTTCTATTAAGAATTGACTCGAAAACTTTTGAAATACAGGACGTTAAAGCAATTGGACGATAGTTGAAGGGTTGGGAGTGGTCACCCTTCTTTGGGACTGGCTGAATGAGAGCAAACTTCCAGCAAGAAGGAAAGGTACAAGTTGACAGACAAAGGCGAAATAGTTTGCCTAGGCACGGTGTAAGCACAGAAGCACAGTTCTTGAGAACAACAGGAGGGACCCCATCAGGCCCATATGCCTTGTTAGTACTGAAGCCAGTGATGGCAGAAAATACATCAACTGAAGAAATTTTAATGTCAGCCATGAGGAAGTCAGAGGAGGGAAGTGATGGAGGAAGAGCACCGAAATCGTCTAAGGTGGAATTGGAGGAGAAAGTCTGTGCGAAGAGATCTGCTTTATCAGTAGAAGAAATAGCTACAGAATCATCAGAGTAGAAAAGAGGAGGGAAGGATGATGAGGTAAAGTTGTTAGAAAGATTTTTGGCAAGGTGCCAGAAGGAGCGGGAAGAATTCAAGTTGGAGAGTTGAGAGCATTTAGTATGGATGAAATTATTTTTAGTAGAGCGAAGAACAGACGTAGCACGATTCCAGGCAGAAACATAAAGATTATATGATTCAGGGATGGGTTGGCTCCGGTACCTTTTGTAGGCCTTCTCCTTGTTGCGGACAGCATTAGAACAAGCGTGGTTAAACCAAGGCTTTCTTGCGTTAGTCAAAGGATATGAGAAAGGAATATATGCTTCCATGCCCGAGAGAATAACCTCCGTAATGCGCAAGGCACACTCAGATGGCTCACGGCCATGGAAGCAATAATCATTCCAGGGAAAATCAAAGAAGTACTGCCTGAGGGCCTCCCAGTCCACAGCTCCAAAATGCCACAGACGACGTTTCCCTGGAGGGTCCACAGGCCGTACCGGAGTGATAGGACAGGTTAAGGTAATAAGGTTGTGATCGGAGGAGCCCAACGGAGAGAAAAGATTAACAGAGTAAGCAGAAGGATTAGTTGTGAGGAAGAGGTCAAGTATGTTGGAGCTCTCTCCAAGGTGGTCATGGATACGGGTAGGGTGCTGTTCAAGCTGCTCTAGGTCATTAAGGATAGAAAAGATGTAGGCTTGTTCACCAGGTGGATCCGTGAAAGGAGAGGAGAGCCAAAGGTGGTAGTGAACATTGAAATCTCCGAGAATGGAGATTTCAGAGAAAGGAGAAATGGACAGAATGTGTTCCATCGTAGAAGTAAGATAGTCGAAGAATTTTTGATAGTAGAATTAGGGGATAAGTAAACAGCACAGATATATTTAGTCAGAGAATGACATGAAAGCCGAAGCTAGAGTGTGGAGAATTGAGAAGAATCAAGTTCAGGAACACGAGAGTAAGATAAGTCGTTGCGTATGTATACACAACAGCCACCTTTGGCTTTGAAATGAGTATAGAGAAAGTAGGAGGATACAGAAAAGGGTTTGCTGTCAGTTGCCTCAGACAGCTGAGTCTCCGTTAGAAAAAGAAGGTGAGGTTTAGAGAAGGAGAGGTGGTGCTCAACAGAGTGAAAGTTAGATGAAAGGCTGCGAATGTTGCAGAAATGAAGAAGAAGAGAGTCAGACAGTGGTTCCAGGCACCTCGAGTCGTCACCGGGAGAGGGGCAGATGGCGGGGGCATTTATGGTCCCCCCCCCTGGGGACTCCGAGGCTGGGTGAATTGACGCCATTTTTGGTGAATTTTGAATAGAAAGTGTAGTTTGTACTGTGCATGTAGTTTGGTGAAGATAGTTAGAGAAATTTGTACTGGAGAGCATGCTGGCCTACTCTCTGTGTAACTGAGACACTGAAAAAGTTCAGCAAAGGGGGATGGTCAGGAACTAGTCCTGAGGGCTGATGAAACGGGAGCTCCAGCACTCCCTGTCATCAGCTTTCCATCCACCTCGGGAGTACTGCCCTGCTCGACTGGTGCTACAGTCTACTCCACATATTATTGACTATTGTGAATTGTTCGAGTGGTACATGCAGTTTGGGTAATTGTATGTCATCTCCACTTTCTAACTTGTATATAACTTTAGACCATATTGGGTCAAGTCTTTGTGCTTTTGCGATATCATCGTGGTTTGGGATACTTCCTTTTAGATCTAATGCCGCGACCTGAATTGTGTTCGGGTTCCTAGAAAATGCATCAGCTACTATGTTCATTTTACCTTGTTTATAATGAATTTGTACATTGTAGTTTTCGACTGTACATTTCCATCTTGCTCTCCTCCCAGAGAGGAGTTTTCCTTTAAACATTCCCACTAGTGGTTTATGGTCAGTGAATACGTGTATTTCGTAACAATATACCAAATCTCGAAACTTTTGTAATGCAAAAACCACTGCAAGTGCCTCTAAGTCTGTAGTGCAATAATTTTTCTCTGCACTTTTTGTTTGTCTGCTGGCAAATGCAATTGGTTGATTCTTTCCTCTTTTATCTCCCTGCATCAGTACAGCCCCTAATCCTTTAACTGATGCGTCTGTACAGATAATAAATGATTTTGTGAAATCCGGATATGCCAAACAAGGTGCATTTGTTAGTTTAATTTTTAGATTGTTAAATGCTTGTTTTTGTTCTTCTTCCCATTGGAATATAGCATCTTTTTTGAGTAGTTGGAAAAAAGGAAAGGCTATATGACAAAATTTTGGTACGAATGACCTATAGCACCCAGCTACACCTAAAAATTGTCTAACTTCGTTAGTCGTAGTGGGTTCAGGAAAATCTCTCACTGCCTGTATTTTGTCATCAGTGGTATGAATACCATTAGAACTTAATTTGTGGCCTAAGAAATTTATTTCCTTAAAGCAAAGTTTGCATTTAGAAAGCTTAATTTTTAAACCAGCATCACTAAGCTTTTGTAAGAGTAAGTCTAATTTCTTGAGATGTTCTGTAATATTTTTCGTTGCGATTATAATATCATCAAGATAAACAAATATTCCTTGTCCCAAAATTCCGGACAATACGTAATTCATAAGACGCTGGAATGTGCCTGGGGCTGTCCTCAGTCCCATCGGCATCCTTCTATATTGGTAGTGTCCTCTATTTGTGGAAAAGGCAGTGTATTTACGCGATTCCTGTTCAACCGGTATTTGGTAATAACCATTTACTAGATCGATTGTGGAAAATACATTTTTTTCCGGTCCAAAATTCTGTAGAACGTCGGTTAGCAATGGCATGGGAAATCGGTCTGGGATTGTGTGATTGTTTAGTTTACGGTAATCTACTACCGCACGCATTTCTCCATTTCGTTTGGGCACAAAGAATCATGGGGCATTCCACAGGGAGACTGAAGGTTCAATAATTCTGTTTTAACATTTCGTAGACATATTGATTTGCAAGTGTACGTTGAGATTGTGGGATGAGGCAGGCTGGTACGAAAATTAGTGGTGTTTCTGGGTGCACATTAATCTTGTGATTAATCAGGTTAGTACACCCTAATTGTTCTCCGGGTAATGCTACGGTGTCCCTGTGTGTTTCCAGCAGGGTTAACAAATCATTTTCTTCATCAAATTCACCTGAGTTAATTAAATTCTCTTTTATGCTTTCTCTATCCTTAGATTTTATCTCACTTGTCACTCCAGCTATAACTATTTCCTTCACAGGGGCTGGACATTTTTCAATATTAACTATGCAAGTCCCTTTTTTCAACTGTACTTCCCCATTCATGTGATTAATTATGAATATCTGAGTTTGCCTTTCGTCGTTCATCTGACATAATGCGTTTTCTACTGACAATCCCTTTACATAATTCTTCTAAGACAAGAACAGTACTATTCCTTAATTTGCTCTTTATGGTAATTTTCATATAGGAATTAGGTGGTATAACTAAATCATTGATGAGTTGGGCAGGAAAAACTGATAAATCAGTACTGTTACCTGGGTCTCTAATCATGGAGGCTGGGGCTGGTGATGTGAGTGGATCTATACACTCATCTGTTTATCTATGCTTGTTTAAGCTTTTAATATTACCAATTCTTTTTGGTTCTCTTTTACTAATCGGTGAGGGCTCTGATGGTATTTCTTCTATGAATTCATTGTCATAGTCTATTCCATTCATTTGTGGAAGTAAAGTTATTTTCTCTGGTCTCATGCATCTTAAGCCCAGTAACATATGAGCTTTAATTGCTAAGTTTTCAACGATATAGAAAAATGCAGAGATTGGCCTTGTAGTCTCTATGAAACTGATATTTAACCTTATCATACCTTTTACTGTGATTTTTTTCCCATCTACCGTATATAAATCTAAATCAGCTTCTTCCAGAAAAGTTACTTTCTTCTTATTTTTAAAAATTCTATTTATTTCTTCTTGTGTTATTAAGTTCACTGGAGAGCCTGTGTCTAAAAATAAGGAAACATTTTGATCCTCTCATACAGCTGGTATCAAGATACACTCATTTCCCAACATGCCTCCTATGTGAATCTTAGACTTACTTTTCTTTACGTTTGTTCGTTTTTTGTCATGACTTGGTCTTCCCCCGATTTGAACATAGACACAATTTTTTCTACTGTTTTGCAGTTACTGGTCCAGTGTCCTTGGCATCTATGATGCCTACAGTAGGAACCAAATCCTTGTGTCTTTTGTCTGTCCTCTTTTGTTTTGATAAAGCATTCATTCCTTGTGTGTCCTGGTTTTGCACAATAATGACATAGAATGGACCTATCTCTTGACTGTGACCTACGAGGTGACTTCCCATATGTAGTGTTGCCTGTGGCACGAGATCTGCTCGGGCTGCGAGGAAACTTATGAAACTGCCTGTAGCCTGGTGTTTGAGATCGAACCCTTGACACGTTTAGCTGTTTGCTCTGCCTGCTTCCGGGTCGCGATCGATTTTGTTCTCTGTTTGGGGTCGTTGTAAATGATTTCACAGCTGATACTGTCTCAGGTACTCTCATTCTACTAGAATGTGCGTGTGTGTCGATCATCCCTGCTTTACTGCACTGCATCTCTACCTCGTTCATTAAGTCTAGTAAGCACATGCCTGAGGTGTACGCGATCGTCTTGGCGATCTTAAGGGTCATATCAGGTAATTTACACAAGGCAGCTACATAACCAATGATGTCCACGACGAGGTCTGGGAACATCTTTCCATCATCTGTTATCCAGTTTGAGTGTTCCAAAGTAGCTAATAATGTTCTTTTGATTGTGGAGACATAAGCAGTTATTTCACTGAGGACATGGTTTGTAGTGTGCTCCCTTACAAGATCTACAATCTTATGTAATTCTGGAATTATACCTGGCAAGAAGTTCATACCTGCAGAAAATTTCTTCAGAAATTTAGTTTTAAATTCATCATATATCTTAGCCTTGAGGAGCTTATCTGACCTTAGTAAATTGCTTGCTGGACATCTTTCCTGGCTTATGCAAGATGAAAAAATGGCAATTTTCTCTTTTCATCTATTATATGTCTCTTGATAAAGATCTGTTCGCACTGACTGACCAATGAAATGACGTCAATACGATCTTTTTCTGTGCCAGAGAATTTTGGGGCAGTTTTATGTTCATGATAAACATAAACATGAGGTGGGGATGTTTGATCCGCAGTATTTGTTGCGTTATTCATTTTCACTGTTTGCTCTGTTAATTTAACTTGGACTTGTTTATCGTTGTGTGAGGGAATGGTGGAATAGGTTCGGCCTGAAAGGTGAACCCTGTTAAGTATTTTGTCTTATGTGTGCAAGTCAGAGACAAAGTCCTCACCTTCTACGTCAGAGGGGGTTTCCCACTCATCATCTAGAACTGACGTATTTGTTTCTTGATCTTTAGTTTGTGTTGAGTTTTGTACAATGGGTGTGTTGCCTTGGTGCTCTCCTAAGTGTGGATCCGCTGTGGGTGTTAATTGTTTATCATCTGGTATTAACATGGGTGGTGGCGAAAATATCCCTGTCATCAAGGTATGGTGTTATGAAATACGCCTTTTGTTTATGTCCTAACTACTGTAAATAGATGTGTAAATGAGTTGTAATAAATGATAGATAGTGAGTGTATAAGCGTATATATAGAAATAAGTAAAGGAGTTGAATATACCTAATTTTAGCACTGAGAAGAAATGAGTACTAAGTATAATTACACCCACTTGATACAGATCGGAGAGGCGTGTCGATGCAACTGTCGATCTCAGAAGAAAAATGCAGGGTTGAGTGAAGATCTCTTGATAATTCTAGGCCTGTGTTGATGGACGATATTACTTAGGAAATTCCATGGCCTGGTGCATGTAGTGGTTAACAGCTGTAGTCACAGGCAAACCTCAGCATAGAACGTCGAATTTCCAACTCAGTACTGTGGAAATAAATGAGTATGAGTAGGAGCTATGTGAATAATGAGTAATGAGTAGTGGGTGAGAAGTGCCTGGTGTCAGTCACACGTTGATTGGCGTGGCCTTGTGTCAGCAAACTCGCGTGGTGATGTCTTCTCAGCAGATACACATGGTGACGTAGGCTTCCCACGCTGGTAGCTGTGGTGAGTAACTGAGCAGCGATACATAACCTGGGTGAAGAAAGGTGAGTAAGATGCGTTATAGATGTGGCTCTGGTGTTTTGCTGTGTGTCTTGACCTCTGCATCAGTGATGGAGGTAGGCAGGAAAGAGTGTTGGGGTTTTGTGTGCTTGTTGCTTTGGTCTTTCTTTTCCTTTACTTGCTTTGTTTTTTATTCTTCTTGCTGCTGCTTGAAGTTGCGTGAAGATTATAGAGTTGTTTTGTAGACTTGTTATTTGTAATTCGTCGTTGCTACTGTAGGCTCGTAGACTCATATACTCGTAGGCGCATAGACTCGTAGACTCGTTGGCTCGTAGACTCGTAGGCTCATAGGCTGCCACCAATGTAACTCTCAATTCTTGTAATAAGTGAGTCTTGAGTTTTTATTGTTATTTTGATAATTGAAGAGCAGGAGGAGTTAAAGATGAAATACAGGGAGTTGATCTTGATTTATTATCTTCAGAGAAAGTCTTAAGTTGAGCAGTGTATAATACAGAACCAATATACTTAGTAAATCTAGTTGGACCCCTCTTCTTGTTCACTCTCTCCACTACCTGTCGGTTCTATGGCCTGTCTCCTTCTGAGCTCTGCTTCCTAAATTCTGATGTAGCAGGGGTCGTGCCACGTGTGTTACACTGTTGTTGAAATGTTCTAGAAGCCTGTGTGTGAGTATGTGTGTATGTGTGTGTATGGTCACGAGGCGCTGTCGTGTGCCTCTCAAGCATTCCTTGAGTTAGAGTGTGTAAGCATGTTTAGCATTGTTCGATTCTCGCAGACACAATACCTATCTCATCCTCTGACTTGCTGCTTCTATCTGTCTGTCTATCTATCTATCTATCTATTATGATTTGTAATTATAATTTGGAGTCCTGACATGTGTATATGTAATGAACATCGACAATATTATTTGTCAGTACATAAATCTATGAAATATAATTCAGTAGATAGTGAACTGCCCTGCGGATATTTCACTAAACGTATGCTTCTGACTATCTGTCGCCAACGAGGTTGCCGTGTCCTATTTGGACTTGACGCTCACCTTGCCGCTCAATGCTGGACGCTACCTTCCCGCTCATGGCGTTCGGTGTGGCCACAGCCTTGAAAGTGTGGAACGTGTTTGAGTGAGCTACAGTAGCAAGCAAGTCAGGCAGTGCTGAATATTGTCTCATGTGGCTCATCATCTTCCTCTGATTTCCTGACCTGAAAATACTAAAAAGCACTTAATAGATTACACAAAAAATATTCCCTCACACTTTCTAAAACCAGATCTTTCAGCAATCGTTAGACCGTTACTTCTTGCGCAGCCTGATGTTGTGTTAATCTGCATTTTAAAAATTCGTTTCCTCGATTTATGGAAAACTATTGTGAATTACTGGTTGTCTATGAAATGAAAATAATTGAGGATTTTTATGCGATTTCCAGACTGGTGTCTATCTTTCTTGTAACTTCAAAACTGACAGAGATATCCAAAAAAAATTCGCTACTGTACTACAGAGAATTCTTCCCGACCCCTGCCTCCATTTCTTGCTGATGCGATAAATCTTTTGCTCGACTTCATATGTCGGGGATCCAAACTGTAACTAAATTTGGTGTTCGAGGGAGCGAAGCCAGCGAGTACAATGATAAAACTAAGAACAAATTCGTCTGCTCTTGGTGTGAATGAAAACAGAATATGATGTACAAAAGAATGTGGTTGTAGCATGAACGAAATTTGAAAAGAGCAAAATCATCTGGTGGTAGCAGCATGAATCAAAGCGTCCATCGGCGGCAAAGTTTAAAATTGTCTGTCAGCAGATACGCACAGTGTGGTAGTGCAAAGTTATTAGTGTATAAAATCGTCTGGTTGCATAAGAATAAAAATACGCCTGGGTGTAGCAACAATATGACTAACTAGTCGAAGGTTAAAGAAAAAACACGTAGAATTCATAATTAAAATAAACGAGTGTAGTCTGTTTGTGTGTGTGTGTGTGTGTGTGTGTGTGTGTGTGTGTGTGTGTGTGTGTGTGTGTGTATAGAGACAGACAGACAGACAGACAGACAGACAGATAGATGGATAGATAGTCAGATATTGAATAACAGAATAGAGGAAGGAAAAGCAAGTGAAAAACAAAAATAATAATCCATACACCAAGTTACTGGTGTCCTCCATTCATTAAAAAAATCTGTAACAGTTGGACTTGAATAGCTGTATTTTAAAGTTGGGGGGGGGGGGAATAACTCTGGGGAAGCGAGTTCCAAACAGATGCAGTTCGGGGAACAAAAGATGTCTGATAGGCAGAAGTTCTGCAATATAGCAGTGTGACATTCCAGTTATGAGCGGTACCAGATGCCCATGTAGCACAAGGGAAGGCATGGAGAGGTTGCACAATGTATGCAACTTCGTCTGAACATTTGCCATAAAAGTATCTGTAAAATAATGAAGAGGAGGCTACATTCCTTCTTACCTGCAGGGAAAGTAGTTTATTTGAAATAACAGGATTATTAATAATTCTGACAGTTTTATTCTGAATCTTGTCTAGTTGTTTTGGAACCTCTCCACATCAGTTCAACCAGGGTGAACAATATTCCACCTGAGAGTTCTCATGACTGTTATAAACTATAACTAACTGCTTGTCAGCGAAGAAACTACGAAGTCTGTACAATAATCCAAGTTTCACTGATGCAGTTTTAGCAAGTGATCTGACAATGAGAGGTTCAGCTGAGGACATTATTACGTGAAACACCGAGGATTTCAATACTTTAAGAGACAGGAATATTTGCAGCACTGAAGGTAATATAGGAATCAGGCAGTATCTGCTTGCTAGTAAACTGTATATATTAGGTTTTACTAGCATTAAATAAGGCAAGATTATTTTGTCCCCATTCATTGATCCTAGATAAGTCTTGATTTATGAAGATGGCTGTACTAAGTTGTAAGTTAGAGATATTAAACTCTGAGAATGGGTGTTTCAGTGTGAATTAACTGTTGTGTTGAGTCATCTGCATATGAATGGCTGGGATTATGGGTGACAGATCAGACATTATTAATATGAACCAGGAATAGGGTGGAGCCAGAACTGATCCTTGTGGCACAGCAGCATTAACTGAGTGGAAACTAGAATATATATCATCTACTTTTACTCTTAGCTTTCTGTTTCTGAAATATGAGGAAATCAGAGGAACAAAAGACGTTAGTCCATAGCAAGGGAGTTTTGATAGCAGGGAACGGTGCCACACTCTGTAAAAAGCTTTAGAAATAACAAGGGATACTGCATGAGTTTCTCCATGTCGGTCAATTGATTGATGGATGGTGTGAGTCAGGAGATTGAGTATGTCAATGCTGAATCTTTCATGGTGAAGACCATACTGTCCATCACTAATTAAGTTGTTGGATTCAAGATGTTTAACCATGTGCTTATTCATTACCATTTCAAATACTTTACCAAGAGAAGACGTGATACATATTGGTCTGTAATCAGAGGGGTCAGAGGAACTTCCTTTCTTCGGAATTGGGTGGATAATGGCTTCTCTCCAAGAATTAGGGAATGAAGTCTATCTAACTATTGCCAGATGCCTCAATCCCGTATGGGATGGCCACAAGCAAATCGCCTCCACGTCGCCCTATCCCCCTCCATTTCACTGCCCTGCTCCCAACTCACACCCCCCTCTCTCATATACCTCTCCACTCCATCCCTCCATCTCATCCTCGGCCTCCCCCTCCCTCTCCCCCCCTCCACCTCACTCACATACACTCTCCTCATCAGTCTCTCACCTTCCATCCTCTCCACATGGCCAAACCACCTCAGTGTGTTCCTCCTAATGCATCCTATCACATCTACATCCACACCACAACGCTCCTTTATATCCTCATGAAGTACATATGCATATTCTGAATAATTTAACTAGAGCAGAAGCAAGTTCTGGGGAGTGCTTTTTACTAACAACTGGAGGAATTCCATCTGGGCCAGGAGCTTTATTCGTTGGTAAATTGTCTAGGATGGATTTAACATATCTAGTCGGCATTTTAACCCGAGACGTCCCTTTGACATATGGGTACGTTGCAACATTTTGCATTTGCCAGTCCTAACGATATACTGGTACGTCGTGCAATTGCAAGGTCCCTATTTTGCACAATTTTCAATTTTTGCGCTTGATTTTTCGTACGTATACACGGGACACCTTCCTCTATTCCTCTACAAGATGTCAAGGGACAATGCCTTACACCGCATAACTTCCCCCCCCCCCGCATGCCATTGTCTCGGCAATTCACCTGTTACCAGTGACCTGGCCAATAAAGACATTCAGGGCCAGAGTGATTCCCCAATCGATGACAATGTGGAGGACAAAGTTTACATAGCATTAGAGGAAGAAACAATCAGAAGCAAAAGGTCAGGTATGGTGATGAGTTAGTGAGTGAAACAATGCATACAATGCCTATATTACTGTTTGAAAACCAATATACTCTCATACTACGTATAAATTCGTACCAAGTAAATAAATAAATACCGTTTATGAGTGGTGTGAAATAGTTACCCTCCCATAGAACTTGTTTTCTTTGGTGACAGCCTGTTAGAAAACCCAGTCAGGTTAGGAGGTACTGCTACCTGGATCGAGTATTTTAAACCTCAGGTGAGCGATTTCTCTATGAAATTTCGATGTTTCTCACCAAAAGCAGAGGTTTTAGCCATAAAAAAAATGTTTGAAAATATTTCGGGACTGGGGGGTGTTGGAGATGCAAAATACCTCGGGATGTGACGGGTTAAATGGAGCAATTTTGGGTGAGCCAAGGTCTAGTACTTGGACTTTCTTGCTGACTTCCTCTACCGTAGAATTTCTGGCAAATATACTGCCAAGGATGTTCGAGTTACCACCCGGGTCATTTGTAATGTTACCGTTTGAAGATTTTAGTGGAGGTATGAGTGATGACTTTTAAAGTTATTATTGAAAGAAATGAAAGTTGACCAGAATATTCAATTGTCAGTAAGACTGTTTAGTCGTTTGGAAGCTTGATTGTGAAGTAATTTTAATTTAGTGAGATTTAGTATTGGTTTTTCATGATTTCTAGCAGTTTTAAATTGAGTGATTCAGATTTTTTTAAAATTAAGAATTAAATCCTAATGACTTTTGGGCCATTGCTCTGGCACAATTGCTATCAAACCATTCTTGGGAGTCCGATCTTTTAGTGAACTGTTGACTTTATCCAGCCACTCCTCCCATACGCATTGTCTGATTTCAATGAAACTTTGCATGACACCTCCTAGGGACCCTGATTTTGTATATGCAATTTTTTTTTTTTTTTTAATATTCTGAAAAAAAGGCAAAAATGATTTACTTATCCCACAATAGTTGGTTTTTTAAAGCATTGCCATCGGAGCCAAGCACATTTACTTCAGGTCTTACCACACACTAAATTATCAAAACACGTCCAGTTTATTTCAAAGTTTCAAAAAATAAACAAAGGTGAAGGAGCAAATGAGCGTACAGCGGCCTAACGTGATTTAAAATAAGGTATAAGCTGTAGACAAGACCCTGCACTAACCCCAACTACACCTGGTCATTGCATGGTTCAAGTTGTCATAGGAGAAGCAAGAACATAATTGTACAGTGGCTTTAGTCTGCATCCTACATACTGTATATCCCACGATAGGACTGTCCAGCTTTCATTGTGGAGGGTAATTCATCATCATCATCATCATTAATACTCTCATCTCACTCCACCGACTTAGAGACTTCGAGCTTACGTTACTGTTGCCATTTTCTGCCTTTTGCATTTGTGAAAGTACAGATGTTTACAACTGCATAGGTTAGATTATGGTTTCCATTAACCCCGTCAGTACAAGGAAGCTCTTCTAAACTGAATAACATCGTCCAGTTGCAGTAAGAAAAAGATACAAACCCAACAACCCACTGGAGTTAAGGAAATGCGTGGTCTTTTCCAGCACTGTTAATCACCAAGTCTGCCGTTAATCTTTACCGTGATGTACGCGTTTTCATCCATCGTTAATATTTAATTATATTTTTTTCGGTTTAGTATGTGTGTGTGTGTGTGTGTGTGTGTGTGTGTGTGTGTGTGTGTGTGTGTGTGTGTGTGTGTGTGTGTGTGTGTGTGTGTGTGTGTGTGTGTGTGTGTGTGATTCTTGCTTTGAACTATCACACACAAGGTAATTATAAATAAATATGAGATCAATGTGTGTTTGATGGCCGTCTGCAAAATATACTAAGAATTATCTGGTTCATCATGTGTTTTGTTTCATTATTTACCATTGTCCACAAACTTAAAGAAAATTTCTGTTTTCTTCAAAATCAGTTTTATGCTAAAAAAAAAAAAAAGCACTGTGACCTGCATCATGAATATAAGCTACCTTAAAGCCTCTCTTAACCCGCGGCGTCCCGTCGACGTACTTCCACGTCCTCATGTTATGTCACTGCCAATCCCGTTGACGTACTTCAACGTCCTGCAATTGCAAGGTTCATAATTTCCACAATTTTCAAAATTCGCACGGGATATTCTATTCGCCCACGTACCCAAGCCTCCCCTACCTGCCGCGCAGGCAACGTCCCAGACCCCGTGTGACCTGCGCTTGCCCTTGTCTCGGTCACTCACCTGTTAGCAGTGACCCAGGTCAGACATGGCGCGTAAAGGTCTCTCAGACGACGAAATACAATCCGCCCTGGATGCCTTCACTGGAGATAGTGATTCTCCACTTGATGATGATGTGGTGGATCGAGATTATGTGCAGCTTGAGGAGGAAATAACAAGCAGTGATGAGGAGGTCCCTTCACCCCGGAAAAAGTGGTATGTCACGTATCGTAAGGCAAGGGAAGGCCAGCCTGCACCCAAAACACCTGCATGGACCTCTCTCCATCCCCTAGAGAGAGATTCTGATGAGGACGAGGATGAGGACGATGACGATGATGGCGGCTTAGGACGTGATGTTGCCTCGTGGTTGGGGAAGGAAAAAATCTCACCCCGAGGATCAGAAGGTGGGGCGAGAAGGCAAATAAAGTATGGCCTAGTGTTTTGTCTGGGGAAGGCGAAAGTGGTGTGGTGGGAGTGCGGGGTGAAAGGGAAAGTGGTGTGAGGGAGGCAGCATGAGCACGTGGTGCACGTAGGCCTAGGGGAGAGGAGGTGGAGCCACTCCCCAGCACGTCTTTCGCCATACAATATTCCCAAACTTCCTCCACACAGCCCCAGGATGTGGGGAAAGGAAGGAAAGGGAAGGGAAAGGGTAAAGGAAAAGGGAGAGGGAAGAGAAGTGCGAGTGATGAAAGGCCCCACTCCCCACCTCCCCACCACCACCAATGTTGCGTTGTGCCTTCAGCCATGTTTCAGAGAGTACCATAACTTCCTACACTACTGAAACTGTGTGGGATGGCGATATGACGCTCAGTATAATGGTAAGGCCAGTCAGTATGTGCTAAATCTTATATAAACTTGAAACGGGTGTAATGTTTGCAGGAAAGTAATGTATAAGTTGAGAAATAGTGTAAGTTGAACGAAGTGATATGAAAACTACACCCACTGTATAAATCTGCGAAAATATGACGCTCAGTATAACACTCTGGTCAGTAAATATGTGATAGCAAGAATATAAAGTGGAAACGGGTGTAATGTTAGCATGAATAAAACGTATAAGTTGAAAAATAGTGTAAGTTGTAATAATTGATGTCACGAGTACACCCACTGTGTAAATCTGCGAAAATATTACGCTCAGTAGAACATTCTGGTCAGTAAGTATGTGATAGGAATTATATAAAGTGGAATTTGTTGTAATGTTAGTAGTAAGGTAATTTATAAGTTGAATACTAGTGTAAGATGAAACAAATGATATCGCGATAACACTCACTGTGTAAGTACGCGTTAATATGACGTTTAGTTGAATCATAAGGTCTGAAATTGTGTGATATCAATTATATCAAGTGTAAACATGTGCAATGTTAGTGGAGAATTATTATATAAGTACTAAAATAGGTTGTAAGTTGAAATAGTAGTCATAGCGACTTCACCGTGTGTGTTATTATTCGCTATTATTAAGCTAAATATTTACGTAAGGCCTGAAATTATCTCAAAACAGTTCTATAAAGCTGAAAAGTGTATAATGTTATTAGGAAAGTATTATGTAAGTAGAAAAAACACAATACGAGTTGAAACAACAGTCACAGCGAGTTCACTCACTACGTAAATAAGCGCTAACATTACGCTAAATGTTATCGAAAGGCCTGTGAATACGTAAAAACAGTTCAATAAAATGTAAAATGGTATAATGTTATTGTAGAAGTATTATGTAAGTAAAAAAAATGATATATATCATGATTTTCGAATGTTAGCGATTCATCGTGACCAGTCTGCCCGATTTTGCTCCTTTCGCACGATGGTACAATGCTTATTTCAGCTCTATTTTTGTATAAAAATCCAATTTACTCTTTTATCACATGTTTTTATGTTTGTAATAAATACATAATACTTACTTTCATTGGTTTCCCAGGCTTATAATACCATAGAAAACGTTAGAGGCTCAGACCACCTACAGAGAACACGGTGCCAGGTGTGACCAAGGCATACCTGTTTAGGGCAATTATGGACCCCGGGGAACAATTTCTTTGTGACTGACCATTGTTTCTGACCAAAAGCGAAAGTTTTAGCAAAAAAAATTTGGGTCCAAAAATGGTCGGGATTGGGGGGTACCATTGGTGAGAAAGTGGTCGGGACGGGGCGGGTTAAAATGTTTAGCAACAGTTAGGACCATTTCCAGCTTCTGTTTCTTGTAAGTTAATGTTATTTTGCAAAGCATAGAATGAACACGCGTGATTTGTTTCATTAAAAATATATTACTCCAAAGCCTTAAATTTAATAAAACTTAATCCAGTGCCAGCTTCCAAAAGTTGTGTAAATCCTTTAGGCTTAGTAACATGAGGAAATTTAAAGTATATTTGATTTTATCTAAAGTAACTTTTGTTGCAGAGAAAATATTTATCTGTATTAAGATTAATAGAGAAAATTTGAGAGAAATTAAGTTTTTGTTCGCGGCTAATGTTAACCTTCAAGTAAATAAATAAATAAATATTTTTGACTTACACGATCACCATATTTTTTCCTCAGCTGCAAGTATAAAAAAGATAAATAATTCAGTAACTTCTGTTTATCTGCTTAGAAAAAGCAAGACTCTCTCTCTCTCTCTCTCTCTCTCTCTCTCTCTTTGTGTGTGTGTGTGTGTGTGTGTGTGTGCGTGTGTGTGTTGCTTCTGTATTAGCATTACCATGAATGGAGCTTAAAGAATAAAACTCAATTTATTTTTATAGAATTTTCCAGCCACAGACATAGACCATCCCAAATTGTGTCTTCTAAGTTGGTGTTACGCTACAAGTAAAAAAAAACACACACAAAAAAAAAGCGTAATTATGATTACAGATTTTCTTTTTATAGGGTCACAAGTATTATCAAATAAGATCCTGCCTGGGCAGCTTCCCATGCGTTGTTCGTGAATGGGGCTCAACACTGCTGGAGTGATGAAATCAGGCTAAGCGCTGAGTGGTACCTACATACTCTTATTAAACACGGTGCTGAGGCACGAACACTCTCTCTGTCTTTCCCTTGCAGACCTCTTGAGGAAGAAAAAAAAAAAATGGTATGGGGTGGAATTGGTAGGATTCGTATTGCAGTTGGCTTAGATTGCTCCCTGGCACCTAGCCTACGTCCTTAACTCTCAGGCACCCCTCCCTGGCCTCACTCTCCTGTTCCTTTTGTTTGTGTTTTTGCTTTCCTTATTATGAATCACATTTGTCTTTATTCTGTCATTACGTCTAACTTGCTTTCATTATCATGAAATGAACCTTGCCTTAATTCTGTCAGTCATCCTTGCTTTGATCCTTCAGTTTCCTCAACCCTACCTTGCGTCACTCCTTCCTGATCTGATTCACCCGCATGTGCTAGTGAAGGGCATAGTAATACAGCCTACTACTAAATATGCTGTCCTCACCCCCTCCCTGTCTCGCGTCTGACCCAAGTGCTAAATTGAATCTGACCTCATTCACCCATTTCCTACCGTATTTTTCCCCTTTTCTTCTTTCATACTTGTCTTGTCTCCCTTCTCATACCTACCTCACTTGAACCCACT
Source organism: Coenobita brevimanus (assembly GCF_032717465.1). Taxonomy (NCBI): domain Eukaryota; kingdom Metazoa; phylum Arthropoda; class Malacostraca; order Decapoda; family Coenobitidae; genus Coenobita; species Coenobita brevimanus. The sequence continues at coordinate 13,499,640 of NC_136972.1, read as the reverse complement.
TTTTTCCCCACTCTTCTTATCTCTTCTTTTTGTTCCATAACGTCCACACGCATACCTTGTTTGATTCGTTCTATCCTCCTGTCCTCAATCCTGTCTTATGTACCTCATCCGTACTTCTTTCCTTATATTTCATCACCCTTACCTTATCTCACTCCTACCTTGCCTCGCCCCTACCTTGCCACAGCATTAACCTTCCTTCACCCTTACATTGCCTCATCCTTTCCTTACCTTTACTCACCCTTTCCTCACTAATATCTTACCTTCCTTCACCCTTACCTAACCTCATTCTTATCTTACCTTGTCTCACCCTTTCCTTACCTTGCCTGACTCTTACCTTACCTTCCCTCACCTTTACCTTACCTTGCCTCACTCATACCTTACCTTGCCTCACCCTTACTTTGCCTAACCCATAACTTGAATCACATCTCCCTTGCCTCAACCCTTCATTGCATCAACCTTACATTTCCTCATTCCCACCTTTCCTCACCCCCTTCTTACCTTGCCTCACCCTTACCTTACCTTTCTTCACCCTTACCATTCCTCACACTTTCTTATCCCTTACTTTATCCTGTTTCACCTTTACCTTTCCTCATTCCTACCGTTCCTCATCCATACCTTGCTTTACCCCAACATTGCCTCACCCCTTCCTTGCCTCACCCCTACCCAGCCACACGCTTAGTTTGCCTCACCCTTAATTCAGCATTTCCTTGCCTCACCCGTACCTTTGTTCACCCTTACTTTGCCTCACCCTTGCCTTGCCACACCCCTGCCTTAGCCCACCCCTACCATGTTTCACCCACACCTAGTCATACGCCAATACTTCCGTTATAAGCACCTTCTGTGTACTCACATGAACGCAGTATATAAAACATCATCTTCAGGAAGAGATTGTCTTTCAGTACTATGACACCCATTTTGTGTTGTTTTTGCACCTCCAGAGACAGATTAGGAAGCGCATCTCCTTATGAAGCTAATATTATGTCTAACCCATCCAATAAAAAAAATAATAAAAACAATAATACAGGTATTCATTTTGCGCTGACAAAAGCGAAACTTATACAATATAATTATCTGGCAGACATCACTACGTGACAGTATGTTAATCACTCAGTTCCGAAAGACATCGCTCATTGTTTCGCTCAGGTGCGTTATGGAGTAGAATATTATTTATGTCCAGCTAGTGCTTCTATGAACATAATAGAGAAACCGTAAGATATCATCATCAGGACGAATTAAGTAACAGGAAATTAGCAATCAGTGAAATTGTGAGCATATATCGTCGCAACGATATTCGAGAGGGAAAGGGAAAGACATAGAATAGGGGGGGAGAGGGGGTAAACGAAATGAGAGAGAGAGAGAGAGAGAGAGAGAGAGAGAGAGAGAGAGAGAGAGAGAGAGAGAGAGAGAGAGAGAGAGAGAGAATACGGAGGGGAAAATAAAAGCTGAAATAAAAGAGAATTGAAGTAACGAAGTAAGGAATGAGAACGGATGAAAAGAAACTGATACGTTTGACGCCTGCTGAATGATGGTTTATCTTAACTAAAGACATAAATTCAAAGGAGTCCTGACACATGATTGGAGAAGGGATGTGGGAAAATCATCTGGTCGGAGCAAACATACAGAAAACCTCTTAAATATGGAAACATTTCCACTTTTCCTAATTTTCAGACGGTTTTACGACGCTTCGGAGAACATTTTCGAACTGTAGGGTTAAATATGTCCTTCATTAGCCGCGTTAGTACTAAACGTCTTTCCCACAATCATTAACAACGACTAGGAGGATCAGTCATGATATGGAAAATATGTCACACTAAAGTGGGTAAAAGAGAAAAAATATCATCTAGTCTTACTAAAAATGAAATTATTAAGGGAAGAGATGATCGTATGGTCGTAGCACTAATGAAACTAGAAAGCACTCAGAGAGCGCATACTTCCGCCGGATCCGGATCCGCCCCAAAATTTAGTGAATTGTTCCTTGACTCTTGGCCCTCTCTTCAACATTTTTTTTTTAAATTTATTGAGAACTTTTGGAGACATTGTGTGGGACACATAGGATCCAGATCCGGATCCGCCCCCAAATTCTAGCAATTCTTTCTTGGACCATCGCCCACCCTTCCACAAAATTTCATTGAACTGTATTAAGAACTTTTGCAGACATCATGTGGAATAAACAAACAAACATAGAGGGAGGCGGTGGCTGAATCGGTAGAGAGGCGGCCTGCAGTCCTAATGGACGCAGTTTCGAATCCCGGTTGGTACATGGAACAGTTTAAGGATACGAATTTCATAAATGCAGACTTTTCTCATCTCCCAGAAAACCCGTCATGTATAATACCCCCTCTAGTACTAATACACCAGTCCCGTATGAGATAGGCCTAGCATGTATTCTACATGGACGGTGGGTGTTAGCGCCAAAGTGGTGATAGCGTAATCTCGCCGAGCGATTCCAAAAATGAGTTAGACTGTAGGGATTTCTAAGCGGAGATAATGTTAAAGTCGTTCTTGTCGTGGATGTTATGAGAAAGATAAAGATGAGTCTGGGGTTTGACTGAAATTTTATTTTCCAGAGGAAGTATCTGACAAGAGCAATACCGAGGCAAGAGCGGTTTATGCTTGCTAACTCCGTGCGCTCTGTTCCTGCCTTTTACATCGTAACTCATCTCTCTCCTAATCCCTTCGGCCCTGTCTCTCCCTTTTCCCCTGTATATGACTGGTTGGGTTATGCGTGAGGGCACGTGACATGGGGACTTTCCACGACTGTGGAAATTTCCCATTCGGAGTCATCTATCTATCTATCTATTGCCAGACGCCTCAATCCCGTTTGGGGTGGCCACAAACAAATCGCCTCCAAGTCGCCCTGTCCCCCGCCATTTCACTGCCCTGCTCCCAACTCACACCCCCCTCTCTCATATACCTCTCCACCCCATCCCTCCATCTCATCCTCGGCCTCCCCCTCCCTCTTCCCCCCTCCACCTCACTCATATACACTCTCTTCGTCAGTCTTTCACCCTCCATCCTCTCCACATGGCCAAACCACCTCAGTGTGTTCCTCATAACGCTTCCTATCACATCCACATCCTTGGATTCCAGCTGGAATGTGCATTGCTGTTTCCTTCAGATCTCTCGAAAGCAGGCACGACTTTCTTCGATCCTCTGTATTACATATTAAAAATATATACGTCACTAGGTATTATGTAGCAATAATATTTTTGTGCCCTGACAGTGACATGTGGAGGCGTGTGGTATGTAGGAGGACTATTGGGCCTTGGGGATAGGCTCTAAAGCCTTAGCCCAGAGGTGGATACATTTAAAAATACATAACCTCCTCCAACTTTGTTGTCTGGTTGTGACATAATTAAATTATAAAGGGAGTAAAAGAAGTCTGGTTTTAACATGAATGAATTTATAAATGGAAGAATAACTCTTCTGGTTGCCGCTTGAACGAAAATAGAAAAGGAAAAACGACGTCTAGTGTAGAATGAACGAAAATTAGAAAAGAACAAAACCTTCTGGTTGTTGCGTGAATGAAATCATCCGTCAGCAGCAATGTTTGAAATCATCTGCCTGTAGGCACGCATACAAATAGACCATCCCAAGCTGACAGGAAGATTAAAAATAATAATAATAATAATAAAAAAAATAACCAATTTTTCCCCAGGTCTGAAGCAATATAAAATAAAAATCTACCTTCGATATGCTCCGGCTCATGAATGGTTCTTAACACTGCAAACGTAATACAGTCAGGGTAAGTGTTGTGAGATAGCTGCATATCAAACGCGGCGCTGAGGCACGGACGCTGTCTCTCTCTTTCCCTTGCAGATCTCGAGAAAAGAGGAAAACAAAAGTTATCAGGGTGGAATAGGTAGGATTCGCACTGTAGTGGGCTTAGATTGCTCACTGGCACCTACCACCTTAACTCTCAGACACCCCTGCTTGGCATCACTCACCCGTTGCTTTCCTTGGTGTTTCTGTTTTATCATAAATCATCTTTGCCTTCATACTGCCATCGTCATATTTGCTTTTTCCCTTCAGTTTCCTCACCCTATCTTGCTTCACTCCTTTCTGATCTCATTCAGTTGCATGTGCTAGTGAAAGGACAAAGTAATGCGGCCTACCACAAAATATGCTGTCCTTACCCCCTCCTTGTCTCGTTTGACCCCTGTGCTTATTTGAATCTGAACTCATTCACCTATTTCTTATCTCCGTGTTTTGCTTCTATTTTTAATGTCTTGTCTCCTTTATCATCCCTGCTTTGCCTTATCCCCTTTTCTTTTCTCTTCATATCTCCATGAATTTTTTTTTTTCGTTAAATTTCCACACTCACACCGTGTTTTATGTTTCTTTCCTGCTGCCCTCAGTCCATTCTTCACTTTGTGCTTACATCATCCTTGTTTATTTCTTCAAATTTCCTCGTCACTACAGTGCCTCACCTTTACCTTTCCTCACCCCAGCACTGTGTGCACCACCCCTGCATTAATCATCCCTTGTTAATTGCCATACCTTTTCTCACTACTTCTTTGCCTCTCCTCACTCCTATCCCCACACACTACTTCTCCTTGCCCCTATCCTGTGTTCACTTTTATAACCGACTCTCAAAACTGATGCATTAATAATGTAGGTAGATTTTCACAAAAACGAGAAGACAAATTTCTGGTCAGGTGATTCAATGATAAGATTCTGGCTGAAATGTTCAGCTATTAAGGCAGTAATTAAGTCCATTTTATACTTGTATAACGATCATCAACAGCAGCAGCAGCCGTTTGAGTGTCCAGTGCAGGATCGGCCTATCCCGATCAACGTGCGGACGATACAGCTTATGTATCTCTACCAAGTGGCTTAGACTGTCTGGTAGAGATTGTATGTAGGGTGAGAAGTGCTTCTAATTGTGAGTGTAGTGTTGGAGTGGCCCTGGGTGTGTGTGTACTGTAGTCTGTGAACCAAGTGTAATGGCCCGCGTAAGCCGACTGGGTGCAAGCATACTTTATAGTATGCGACACTGGTTCAATCACAGTACACCTTATGTCCGCCGGAGCAGTGGTCAGAAGAACGCTCCCAAAGTTTCTTACCCTGGTGGGGCGCGAACCCTCGTTCTTCCATGTACGAAAACGCACACTCTACCACTGTGCCACAGAGGCTCCATACCTGTATGATACCAACACTGAAATATCTAGCGAGTGAAATTGTATGTAAGTTTCTTTTTACGTATTTACAGTTGGCAACAAAATTCATGCCATCTCTCCTACTTTTCTCTCCACACAGTTCAGAAAACAGTGTGGCGAATTTGCAGCCACGTACACTGGTCACATATCTGTGCCATCAGTGTCGGCTGCCGCCACTTTACCACATACTGTACATTTTCAAAGTTCGAGGAGAGAAAAGCAAAAGAGATTATATGACTTCTGATGCTGCCTGTACATGATGCGTTACATATATCACTGTACATTAAAGATAAGAACATCTGTACACATATTATTTTAACAGTTATGAAACTCTTACACAATATTCTTAGAAGGTTGCTAATCCTGGCTCATCACATCACATGGTTTCAAAAGTATTTACTCACTTAATCGATATTTATCGAAATTTAAATGTATACTGGTAGGCCATACGTAATTCTCCTCACTATCCCTGTCTTTCACTGGAGGGCGGCTGTAGGTAGGATATAACTCAAAGCCAAGACCTATTGACGAGAGTTAGGAGGACAGTTAGACGCTTTGGTAGGCAGCACGAGGAGCAGTGTGCAATGACACTTAACCCCAAAAGTCTAGGAACCAACAACAGATCTTTTCTCAGTATTTAGGTAGTTGTTTGAAGCTTTACTAAAGTACACAAGGCAAAGTTAGCATTGATGGTGTTACTCGTGCACTGAAGAAAAGCCTGAAAATATCAAAAATAGTTACTGGCTTGGTGTGAAAAAGGCTGGCTACGATTTCTTTCCCGCCTGAGACAGAAAAAAGTGAACGCAAACAGTGATAAACCTATGCACATCTATATCTGTGGCCGTATTATTGTGAAATGGGAGGAGAGAGTGAAAACAAACCATGACATATCATATATCATACGGTATATCTGTGACCGATTTCGAGAGAGAGAGAGAGGGTGGGGGGCACAAACCATGCCTTACCACTGTACAAACAGATAAAATGTGTCTTCTCAAGTTTTGACGAACACATAGAGAACGGGTCGAACCATATGGGTTGCGCATTGATAGGGATAGTATTCTCCCTGTGCCTCGCCAAATGTAAATTATCATCAGACAGATCTAAAAAAATAGTTGTTTCCGTGACTGTATCCCATATACTCGTATCTGGTGCTGTATGCTATTGAGTTTAGGGGTGCTACAACACTTCTTCCTTGTCGATTTATTCTGCATATTCTACATAAATACTCTCCTGTGGGTTATTGTAGTACCTCTCTTCTTTCATTTATTCTTCACATTTCAAATCAATACTCACCTGTGTGCTATTCATGCGTTTTCATTGCCAGAAGAGATGATATACGTAACAAAGAAGACAATAAGCGTGGTGTTTGGAGAAGCAAACTGGCAAGGAAAAGGTACCATAACATACATAACAAACATTATACACATGTGATGCATACAGAAACAAACTGGCAGGGAAGAGGTACTACATACTTCTATATAACAAAGAAGACAATACACACGTGATGTATGCAGAAACAAACTGGTAGGGAAGGGGTACTATGTACTGTATACATAACAAGGAAGACAGTACTCAAGTAGTGTGCCCGCATACTGAAACAACTGGTACGAAAAAGGCGCTTGAGATCTTCTTCAGCCGATGATATTACAACTCATGGTCAAGGATAACTCATCTCCGGCACTTTCTGATGCCCACGAATACGCGATTGCTGGTTATAGTTGTTACACACACACACACACACACACACACACACACACACACAAATATATATATATATATCTATATATATATATATATATATATATATATATATATATATATATATATATTTTTTTTTTTTTTTTTTTTTTTTCAAAATTATTATACAGTATGTAGCCCAGTGGTAGAAAATGATAATACTACGGATGTTCAAACTTTTCAGAGCAATTTTATTCTTTTTTATTATTTATATTTTATTTGTATTTTTTATTTATTTATTATTATTATTATTATTATTATTATTATTTTTGCGGTGAACACCATATTCTGTGTTGATCTGTTGTTACAGTTCAGGTTCCAAGATGGAGAGATGGCAATTTTAGGACAAGTTGCGGTAAAAGTAGCACATCACCATTCAAACAGCATAAAAGAAAATGATAGGGGCTGGGTGCAGAGCAGTGGGCAGGACGGAGGAAATGTACTCTAATGCTCTGTCTCTGTCTCTGTCTCTGTCTCTGTCTCTCTCTCTCTCTCTCTCTCTCTCTCTCTCTCTCTCTCTCATTTTTCTTCTCCTCCCCTTCCCCGGTCTCTTCTCTAGTAATTGTTCCATCCTACGCCTCTCACTGTCTCCCATATCCTCGATATTTTCATGCTTCTGTTTCCCCTTGTCCCATCTCACACTGACTGTATCTTTACCAGAGAAAAAATACAAAGGCATATGAGAGAGAGAGAGAGAGAGAGAGAGAGAGAGAGAGAGAGAGAGAGAGAGAGAGAGAGAGAGAGAGAGAGAGAGAGAGAGAGAGAGAGAGAGAGAGAGAGAGAGAGAGAGAGAGAGAGAGAGAGAGAGAGAGAGGGGGGGGGATAAAGAAATAGTATGTGCAAAGTTAGATAGGTGAACATATAGATACAACTAGGTAGACTGGTAAACAAATAGACAGACAGACGGGTAGGAAGTTAGGCAGAGACAGGCAGACAGACAGACAGATAGTTCGATAGCTAGATAGATGGATGCAGACATAATGACAGCATATCGATATCGATAAATAGATATATAAACAGACAGATAACACTTCTCGACAAGAATTTCATTTCAGAGACAAAAATGGTAACCCTAGGCAAAAACATAGCACTGATTTAATGATCATTCAACAGCCTGATTTATTGTTTTTAAGGCACAATAGGTCAACGATCAGATCACCGGGCGAGGTCTGCGTAATAAGTATTTGTCCGATGTATAATATAATCTGTTGAAGAACTCAGCATTACATAGTGATAAAAAGATTCGATTTTGAGGAGCCACACAAAAGTCAAGGTCACAGAGAAAGGTTAACGGCCAAGTTACTGACCAAAGACAACTGAAAAAGTTACGATCTGATATGAATCAATGGTGTTGGAAGATCTAAGGATTTGGCATCAGTGAAAAAAGTAGATTTTGAGAATTATTTGTGAGAGGTCCAAGTCACAGTTAAATGCTTTGCCCTTAGATCAGTTGGTGGAAATGGGAGTTGCTCTTTTTGAATGGTTCTTCTTGTTTATATTTTGTAAGATATTCTCAACATACAACGGAGACTTACTGTATTCCCTGCAATGAAGCAGGTATTTGTTAACAGAACTGCTATTGCACCCGAGCTTGTCAAAAGAGAACGGGGTAATGTTTTACTCTCAGCATGTATGTTCTCCTGTCCGTGTATGTGTGTATGTGTGTGTGTGTGTGTGTGTGTGTGTGTGTGTGTGTGTGTGTGTGTGTGTGTGTGTTAACAACATAGTTCCGTTTAGAATGTAATTCAACCAAAATCGGCAGGCGATGGCTGTTTTTTTATTTTATTTTATTTAAATAACGGAACAGAGGATGGAAAAACAAATGAGTAAAGAAAAAAAAAATCCATACCCCCAGATTACTGGTGTCCTCCTTTCATAAAATATTTGTAACAATTGGACTTGAATTGCTGTAGGTTGAAGTTTGGAAGGAGTCAACTCTGGGGAAGCGAGTTCCAGAGATATGCTGTTCAGATAATGAAAGAATTCTGATAGGCAGAAGTTCTGCAATATGACTGAGTAACGTTCCAGCCATGAGCACTACCAGATGCCCGTGCAGCACGTGGGAAGGCATGGAAAGGTGGCACAATGGACGCAACTTCGTCTGAGCATTTGCCATGAAAATACCTGTAAAATAATGCAAGGGAGGCAACACTCCTTCTCCCTTGTATGGGAGGTAGTTTATTTATAATAGCAGGGTTATTAATAATTCCAGCAGCTTTGTTCTCAGTTTTGTCTAGTTGTTTTAATGCAACCTCCCCACATCTACTCGACAAGGGTGAGCAATATTCAAGCTGAGAGAGCACATGACTCATAAATTATAGCTAACCGCTAGTCAGTGAAGAAGTTACGGACTCTGCACAATAATCCAAGTTTCTTGAAGGAGGCTTTAGCAAGTGATCTGACATGAAAGGTCCAGCTGAGGGCATTGTTAAGAGAGACACCAAGCATATCAATACTTATTTTGCCCGATCTCCCTCATACTTTGTGGAATGGTTGAGGATAAGGCGACAACGATAGGATTCGATTTTAAAAGCAATCAGTCTAAGGTCAAAGTCACTGGGAAAGGTCAGAGTTCAATCCGTGTGTTTGTATGCGAACAAAATAACTTTTCAGTTTTGACATAACTTTGAATAAACTTGGTGGAAGTGTTTAGGATAAGCAGTGGGGCTGATACACGGGTTTTAAGCCCAATAGGTCAAGGGTGAACGTCATTTGGTAAATTTTCTGCTTAAACAGTTTTTTTCTGATTTTGACGAAACTGAGTGGAACGGTTCTGGGTACGGCAAGGATTAAGGGATTCAATTTTTGTGAATAATATGTCAAAGGCCAAGGCCACATGGAAGGAAGAAATATTAAGGTCACACAATAAGGTAAATTATATCTGTTTTGATCCGATTTACATCAAAGTTGGTGGAAATGTTAGGGGACAGGAAAGCCTGAAGTACTTATGTATGGAGGCAGTCGGTCAGGCGTAAAGTCACGAGGTAAAGTAAAAAATTCCGGCTTTGACCAATTGCAGGGCGCGGGTGTTGCCCTTTCTGAATGCTCCTTGTTTTAACTGATTCTTATGGTCTGAACATCTTACATCACACATATACTTTTCAAAACGTTATGAGAAGGCTTTGTATATGCATATTGTGTGAGATGATCTCCACTCTCCACAACAGCAGTATATATATATATATATATACTTTTTGTGACATGTAAATTTGTGGCTTGGACAAAAATTACAAAACATGCATATAAAAAAAAAATCACCCCACACTACACCCTACAAGCCTCCCTCATGTTCTCACTCCTAACATTGTCCACTTGCCTTGTTCTTCGATGTTCACTGATGAGAAGAAAGTAGAAAAAAATAGATGAGAAACAATTGAACACTAAGTAAAGTTAGGGTTGTGAGGTTTATGATCCATGAACCAAAAAATTGGTGAACCGTGTAATTAAACGGGAACATAAACTACAGAATAAGGAAAATCTGACGGGAAGCAATGAAATATTACTGAAATGGCATATTTCATGAAGATAAATTTCATGCGATGAGTGATGAAAGAACAGCGGGGTCTCCCGGTATAAGGGATCTCAATGTGCTAAATGCCTCTTATGCGAACTCGACTCAGGAAACCAAAAAATTCTTTTATTATGCGAAATGTGATTCTAAAATGCGAATCCGTCATTTGACAGCAAGGGAAAAACGGTATTCCCGCTCACCAGATGGCTGACCGGTTTCCCGCCCTTTCCCTTCCTAACGGCATCTCTCAGTCTCGACTCTCGAGTCTCATGACTTAGTCTGTGTCTGCCTGCCCGCGCTCGCATGTTGTGGCGTTTTTACCATTGTACAAGACCTGCTCTTGCTCACCTGTTACATCATGACCCAACTGCTTCATTCCAAGAGTAAGAGGCTCACTTTGGAGCTGAAAATAAAGATTATAGAGCTGAATAAGTAAGGTAAAAGGAACTCAGACATTGGACGTGAATTTAGTTTAGGTGATCTGATAGTGAGCGACATTAACAAGAACAAGGAGCAGATTTTTCCAACCGTCAAGACTTATGGAGGCCAGCAAGTGGTCAGGCGCATAAAGGTTGCTCTCCAACAATTACGCCAATGGAGTGCAGTATAAGACACTCTATTGACAGATCTATTATCTTTTTTTGAGCAAAAGTTCTTCGTAAAATGATAGTCAGTAATGGGGAAGTACTGTAAATGACAAAAATACGGTGCGGTGTCGACCACATACATTATTGTCCATTGATTCAGTGGTTTATAATATGCGAAATTTTCAATATGCGGCGCATTTTGCTAACTATATTTTGGCGTATTGGGAGACCCCACTGCACATGACTGGTATGAGTAAAAAAAAAAATAATAATAATAATGTTTGTCAGAAAAAATGAAGACTGATTTATGAGAATGAGAAGGGACAATATGCTATATGATATGCCGACAAATATGATTCTTTTCTTAGAAAAGTGAAATTAGGTTTGACTATGAATGTTGAATTTTATTATTCTAAAAACATGCATGTGATAAAGAGGGCGAATTTTATAATAAAACATGAATGTAAATATAATTGCTATAAACAAGGATGGCATCCTTATGACTTGCATTTTGTTGTAATTTGACTGAAAAAAAGACATGGTTTTGGCGGACTAAATAGGTCTGTTTTTGAGTAGGAAGAATTAAATCTGGCATTTTAAAACAATGAGATGACGTGAAGAGAATAAAGTTTGACAAAATAAAGAGCCGAAAATACTTTCTATGTTTTATGGACTAGCTAAGCAAGTTCAGTCATTAGCCCCTAGGGTACGCAATTCTCCAGCCTCGACTGTCCCCCAGGACGCAAAAACAGGCCAATTTTTCGACTTCCTCAAAGGTTAAAAGTTTTATCCCCGATTTATAGAGCTTGAATTTACACACCTGAAAACGCAAACCCCTCCCTCCTAGACCCAATAGTTACCGAGCTATGGCCCGTCAAAGTTTATAATAGTTACCCGTCGCGGCCCCAGCGAGAAAGAAAATACGCCGCTCGCACCTGTTTTCTTCGCAACAATACGTAAAAAAATCACCAAAATCAATTTTTTTTGTGGTGTGCATAGATGTTATAAACCATTGTAATGTGCTTAGAAAAAAATAAAATAGTAACAAACCCCCCAAATAAATATGATAAATAAAAATTATCCTTCCTTCATCTCCTCTCCTCATACCCCCAATCCCCTCTCTCCCCTTCCCTTCCCTTCCCTTCCCTTCCCCTCGCCTAACCTCCCCTCTCCTTTCCTTTTCCCCCTTCCCTTCCCGCCGAGCTGTCAAATCTAGCAAGGGAAATAGGTCATGAACCCCCCAATAAAAATGTGATATAGTAAAAATTATCTTCCCCTTCTCTCCCCTCTTCAAACCTCTAGTCACCTCCATCCCCTTCCCTTCCCTCCCCTCCTCTCTCCTCTCCTTCCCTCCCCTCCCCTCGCCTAACCTCCCTTCCCCCCTCCCCTCCCCTCCGAGCTGTCAAATGTAGTTTTCGTTTCGTTTCGTTTCGTTTTGAAGGCTCCAACATGCTTCCATGCATTGGCATAAAATAAAATGTCTTTTTCAAGTGGGTTTCGACTTAAGACAGCTAAAGTAATTGTGGTGTGGATATCTGTATGCAGACACCAGTGAAATGGCGGGGGACAGGGCGACGTGGAGGCGTTTTGTTTGTGGCCACCCGAAACGGGATTGAGGCGTCTGGCAATAGATAGATAGATAGTAGTTCCTAATGTTGCTGTTGTTGTGATGGTGGTGGTGTTGGTGGTAGTAGTACTAGTAGTATTAGTAGTAGTAATAGTGGCAGCAGTAGTAATAGCAGTAGTAGTAATAATTGTTGTTGTAGTTGTCGCAGTAGTGTCGAAGTAGTGGTAAAACAGCGGTAGTTACAACCCCAGGCCCATATGAACGTGACCCCAGTGAACTGCAGGCTTAAGTTTCCCTTTTTCTACAGTCAACCATCCTCCTCTTTGAGGATAGGGAGGGAGCTGAAAGACGTTTGTATAACCAGGCAGGACATCAGGGCACCAGACCACCTCGATAATAACAGTGCCACCACATGAAGGCGTCCCCCTCCACCACCACTTAATAGGATAAAGGGAGTTAAATAAGGTGAGAAATATTAAAACAAACTCGAAGTGAAGTTACATAAACAGAGAGAGACAGACAGACAGACAAACAAACAGAGAGAGAGAGAGAGAGAGAGAGAACGTGTGTGTGTGTGTCTGTGTGTGTAATTCACCGGGTCGGTCAGGATCACTTGATGGTCGTCATCGTCAGCTTTTTACCCTCCCGGAAGGGAGCTGAGAGCTCATATAGTCCGATCTAAGGGCAAGGCTGTGACCTTCACACACGCACACACCCGTCCCCTTGCTCAAGGGGGACAGTAACCACCCACTTCGTCAGTGAAACTTTTCGCAACCTGAGCGAGGCGCGAACTCCCGTCCACCAGTTGGCAAGCGAGAACGTTACCACTGCACCAGCGAGCGGGGTGTGTGTGTGTGTGTGTGTGTTCAAAAACAGGCAGGCATGGAAGAAGTGCAGTGGAGCCCTATTGAGCTTGATGATGATGATGATGATGTTGACGGTGATGATGATACTCAGTAATCATTAATTACCGTATTTAAGTATACACGCCTCGTATAAACAGTGCATTTATATTTATATTTACCGTCATATTTTTACCTAATGATGCAAATTAATTTATGGTGTATAATATTTCACTTTTAACTGCGTTGTTTTAAAAATTACTATCTAGCATAGGTAATACATCGCAGTGTTGAGTTAGTTTCTCTCTCTCTCTCTCTCTCTCTCTCTCTCTCTCTCTCTCTCTCTCTCTCTCACCTTAATCCCACACTATCATACTGGATACTGTGGTAGGAAGCGAGTAACTCAGTAGTAGTGTGTCAAATTCTGACCAAAAATTATTACTGCAAATATTTCACAGTTACTAATGTCCAAATAGTACATTTTGGTGTGCTGACCTCAAATATGGCAAAAACTAACATATCAGATCATTTCTACCTACATATCTATCAAGACAAAATAAGGGCGGAATATATGGTTTTTATGCACTAGTTTCATGCCCCCACTTAGACAATTACAATGCTTTTAATAAAAGTCTCCAATGATTTAGACTTTGTTTTCAAAACTTATGACATTCTATATCAACTATATAATACTATTTTAGCTCTTTATGCCTTTCAAAATGTAACATGACAAACACAAAGTACACATAATGTCACAATTGTCACATAAAAAGCATAAACGTATAACATTAAAAAATCTGTAAGGTTTAAACTGACTCCAGGACTAACAAATGACAGTCATGTCCTTCACTAAGCAAAACTTTAATTTCAAATATTATAAAAGGCTTTATCCACATGAATAATAAGTATAAAATTTTACATTTTTCAACATAAAATAACCACATGTCTAGAAACATTTTTCAAACAAAATCTATGTCATGGCCTACTATCTGTAGCTTATTCATCAAAATTCAAGTTCATAGTTAAGTCAGTGTTTGAATATAGTGAGAGCTGCCAGATCAGCTTTGCTCTTGTTCCTTGACATCACTTCCCTACTGATCATTATTTTGGTCTCTGACGTACATCTCCCTCTTACGTTGAGAGAAGACATGCTGGGCTGCTTCGGTTGTCATTTTTACACACTCTTTCGACTGACTGGGTGTGTGATGGCCATGGGTTTCTCCAGAAACTCTCTGAGTGCTGCAGTGATAAGCCTTCCTGTCAAAAGTGGCTCAGTTACATGAATGTTCCAGTCAATGAGCTCAACAAGTTTGGTGGCATCAGGATTAATGTTGGCTGTCTTTCTGGGTCTGACACTGCAGTCTCCAACCTGTGTCTCCATATCTCCTTTACCTCTAATTGCACATATTCTTTCAACTGCCTTCCTCCGTTCTTCTGGTTCATCACTGCACAACATAACCTGAAGTACAGCTTCACAATGCGCATACCAGGCAGAACGCTTCCCTGTTGGCATCACTATGTCTGTCACTTGCTTCTTCTGACGCCTCGGAAATTGTAATTGGTATAACATATGCCTCGGACCATCCACCCAACTAGGATTTAACTTAATATTAAACCAATTAGGTATGTAGACCCCCACAATGAATTCCATTATCATTCTCTATTTTTTTAAGCTTGCTCCTTTCAAACCTTGTTTGCATATCCACAGTCTGCAAAATCTCAAAGCCGGGGTAAGCCACCTGCTGTGATACACTGGTTCAATCTCCAGGAGAGAAAGATCCTTGGGCAGATTTCCTGATCTAATGGCAGTGACAATCCTGTAGCCATTTGACTGATCGGTGCTGAGGTCCCTTATGAGCTCTTGACTGAGGTTGGTCAACGGGGATCTACAGTTATCCTGGTGAATTTAGGATTGATGTCCAACTCCGTGGCAGTGTCTAACATAGACCCTACAATCCCAGACCACCTATTGTTGCTTATGGTCTTGCCATCTAGGGCTGTCACAAGATGTTTTAGGCTCAGCTCTCGTGTATGCAGATCACAAACAGTCCATACCAACTTTTTACCCAGGTTTACCTCCACTTCATGCATGACTACTCCTGACCAGCTAGTGTTGACATTGGTACTGTCACCCCCAGTAGCCACCAGGGTTGTATCTGCTCCTCTCTCTTTCAGCCATTCCACCAGATGATCAACAGTTACCTTAGCATGGCTCCTATTTTCTGTTGTCTCTTCTGGGACAAAATGCCACAAGTAATTGCCAACTGGTTCACTACATACTATGTAGTGTTCTTCTTTGACAAGACTAGGAGAAAGCCTGTTACTGCCATCAGCTTCCAACATTATTTTGGTGTCATCTCTTCTCCCATCAAAGAAGATACAGGTGATTCCATTTTCTCTAATTTTCTCCTCTTCATTTTTAATAAGCCCCCTAGTTAGTCTCTCCTGGGCCCTTCTCACTTTATTCTGATCAGTCACCAGTGTTGTGTCTGTCTCTGTGATGACACCACGGTCTATCCTGCCAGCAATCGCAATTTCAGCAGTCTCCCGGAGCTCTGTGTGGTGCCTAAGACTGGCCAAAGCTATATTTGAGATATCTTCTGTGTTCTATTCTTTCTTTTTGTCACTGGAGAGGCTGATGTTGAAGCTTCTGAGAAAGAAACATCAACATCCTTATCATCCTCACTGGACGTTGTCTCCAGTTCAAAACCTGGCTCTACTCTAAACAGTTCCTCAATCTTTACTGATACTTCACTCTTTTTTCCTCCTCTTCTGCCTGTTTTCCCTCTTCCTTTTTCTGTAACACTTCTCTTTTTCGCTTGGTTTCCTTGTGGTCAGTGAGGCCCATCTGATGTGGTCCTACACTGCCGATCTTCTCCCTTTGACCTTTTATGAAGGCAAGCTCCTGGACTGGTATTTTCTGTTCTCGCCTACAGGTGCAGTCAACATGAACCTCACTGGAGCAGTTTGAGTTACATCCTGCCTCACTGCAACTTCTTATTTTACAGTGACAGTTCAAAATATCTATTAGTCTGTCCAGCTGCATCATGAATCTGTCCTTGACTTCCAGTTTTACATTCCCGAGAGCCACTATTATAGCCTCATCACATAACGCCTTTCCCTTTGTCCTGATCCTAACTACACTGTTAATTTACAGGCACTTTGCATAAAGCATTAGCTTTCTCCCACTGACCTATTAGGACAGGAACAATGTCATTATTGACCAGGTAATTGACAGGATAATTGCGTCTGTCCTCTTCCATGCAGGCCATACCTGATCAGATCTTTTGCTGTTGGGAGTGCAGCTGAGGGTAGAACTGTTCCACATCCCACCAAAAGACTATGATGACAGGTTGACTTTGCACGGGTTTTTAGTGTTGTCTGACTCATTTTCAGAACACTAACTGCTGTGAAACAGTTTGTACCTCATGCGAGTATGTCTCTGCCACCAGCCCAGAATCCTAGTTAAATGCACTGTAATCTAACTGTGAAAAGGCAAAGTATATATCAGAAGTCCATTTTGTTAGAAACAAGGTAAATTGTAGATTGGCAACAGCCAAGCAAAAGTTAACTTGTCAGAGTCATTAATTTTAAAGGTCTGTCTTTATCCGTTTGTAAGATATGTCCAAAAACGGTATTATGAAACCATGATCTGAGTTTCAAGCCATAAAATGCAAAATTACTCTATACCGGGGTCCTCAAACAAATATATACAATAATACATCTATGTTTTTTTTTTTTAATTTGATGGTAAATACATCACTTGAGAAAATTTTGGGGGTTCCCGCATATAACGATTATGAAATTTTATTGGATAGATCCTTCAGAATTTAAAGATAAAATAAATGTTGGTAAATGACCTTTAAAACAAAAAACAAGTATATATTTTGCTTTTCTGGATAATAAGGACCCATTTTATAACCAATAATCAGTAAATTTAGGGTTTTGCCGAAACTGACACACCCTATTACTCAGGCCAGACTGATTTCATGTATATTGCCACCTGTTATTGATGATCCTCGGCCTCCTGTGTGTGTGTGTGTGTGTGTGTGTGTGTGTGTGTGTGTGAGAGAGAGAGAGAGAGAGAGGGAATGGTTGCTTATATGTCCGAGATGTGTGTGCAGGGGGAAGGGGAGTGTATGTGTGTTTGTGTGTGTGTGTGTGTGTGAGAGAGAGAGAGAGAGAGAGAGAGAGAGAGAGAGAGAGAGAGAGAGGGAATGGTTGCTTATATGTCCGAGATGTGTGTGCAGGGGGGAGGGGAGTGTATGTGTGTTTGTGTGTGTGTGTGTGTGTGTGTGTGTGTGTGTGTGTGTGTGTGAGAGAGAGAGAGAGAGAGAGAGAGAGAGAGAGAGAGAGAGAGAGGGAATGGTTGCTTATATGTCCGAGATGTGTGTGCAGGGGGGAGGGGAGTGTATGTGTGTTTGTGTGTGTGTGTGTGTGTGTGTGTGAGAGAGAGAGAGAGAGAGAGAGAGAGAGAGAGAGAGAGAGAGAGAGAGAGAGAGAGAGAGAGGGAATGGTTGCTTATATGTCCGAGATGTGTGTGCAGGGGGGAAGGGGAGTGTATGTGTGTGTTTTTGTTTGTTTGTTTGTTTGTTTGTTTGTGTGTGTGTGTGTGTGTGTGTGTGTGTGTCTGTATCTGTGTGTGTTTCTGTGTGTTTCTGTGCGTGTGTGCATATGTATGTGTGTGTGTGTTTCTGTGTTTTTCTGTGCGTGTGTGTGTGTGTGTGTGTGTGTGTGTGTGTGTGTGTGTGTGTGTGTGTGTGTGTGTGTGTGTGTGTGTGTGCTTCTGTGTGTGTGTGTGTGTGTGTGTGTGTGTGTGTGTGTGTGTGTGTGTGTGTGTGTGTGTGTGTGTGTGTGTGTGTGTGTGTGTGTGTGTCTGTGTGTCTGTGTGTCTGTGTGTGTGCGCGCTCGCGCTTGCGTGCGTGTATATTTATGTGTTATTGTGTCTCTGTGTGTTTGCCACCGTGTGTAAGTACTAGTGTGTGTGTGTGTGTGTGTGTGTGTGTGTGTGTGTGTGTGTGTGCGCTCGCGCTTGCGTGCGTGTATATTTATGTATTTTTGTGTTTCTGTGTGTTTGCCACCGTGTGTAAGTACTTGTGTGTGTGTGTGTGTGTGTGTGTGTGTGTGTGTGTGTGTGTGTGTGTGTGTGTGTTGAAACTTTCTATATTGCCATTTACAGCCCTCAGATATTTTCTAAAGTTCCGGGGTTGTCCTCTCAGCATTCTTTATTGTAAATTACGGGGAGGGGGGGGAATATAGAGACATTCCCTATGTAACAGTGTGTGGTATTTTTTCTTTAGGTGTCTGGAGAAGTTGCTTTGTACATTGCTACTTAGAAGGCAAAGAACTCTAAAATGATAAGGGCATTTCGTAAGTAACACCCACAGTGTTACTTTTTCTTTAGACGGCTGAAGAAGGTACCTAGTCAACAGCTACTCTTTTTTTTATGTTCTCAACTCTGGACATAGGCTTCTCAGCCTGCTCCCAAGGCCCAGTAGTCCTCCTACACATCGTGTACTTCTATATGTCACCACTTCGGCGCTAACACCGACTGTCCATATTGAATACACGCTAGGGCTGTCTCATGCAGGACTGGTGTATTGGTATTAGCGGGGGTATTTTTATGACATGTCTGGATGAAAAGGACCCACTTTATAACCAGTACTTAGTAATTTTAGGATTTTACCAAAACTGACAAACCCTATTACTCAGGCCAGACTGATTTAATGTATATTTCCACCTATTATTGATGACAGAATTCAGAGAGCTCTAAAATGTTCAGGAGACTCTCTCTCTCTCTCTCTCTCTCTCTCTCTCTCTGTCAGTAGCAGCGCCATGAAAACAACAGCGGCGAAATGGGAACTAAAACCGCGCAGGATAACGTCAACAGCATCTTCTCACTTATTCCAGTGAATCATTTCAGCGCTCTGATCTCCCGAATATCAACAGGATAATTGATTCGTACCGAGGCAAGAGCTCTATTTTTCCTTTTTTTGTTTTTTTTCTTACTCCTTTGCAGCTGTGAATCCGACGTAAATATGAGAGGAAAAAGACTGATTAACTGCCTGTACGCCAGCGAAGCCATATTATATTTTGGTTGCGTGCGGGTAAACATCGCTTGCCTTTAGTGCAGTCCGAGTATTTGAGGATGTGTTTGGTGTATGGATTTTTTTGCTAGATTGCTTTATTATTCTTTTTCTTTTTCACAGTTATCCTCCCGTTTCTCTTATACTCTTTCTCTTCCTTCCTCTCCTTTTCTCCTCCTGCTCCATCCTATCTTCCTCTTCATTTTTCCTCCTTCTCCTCCATCACCTTTCTCCTCCTCCTCCTCCTCGTCCGTTACTCTTCCTGCTTTTCCTCCTTTCTTCTTCTTCTTCATCGTCGTTATTCTTCCTGTCTTCTTCCTTCTCCTTTTCCTAAATCTATCCGTCCTCTCATTCCTTCTCCTCCTCCTCCTCTTTCTTTTCCTCCTGTCCCATTCACCTTTCCTCTAACTCTTCCTAATTCCTCTCCTCCTCCTCCTCTTTCCTCTCCTATCCTGCTCCTCCTCCTCCCCCTCCCCCTCCTTCTTCTCTGTTTCTCATCCTCCTCTTCCTCCTTTCCTCCTACTCTTCCTAATTCCTCCTGTCTTCTTCATTATTTTCCTTGTTTCTTCCGTTTTCTTATTCCTCCTCCACCTGTCTTCTTTCCTCCTGTCTCTTCCCTACTTTCCTCACATCACCATAACCATGTGTGTGTTGTGTACAGTGGAAGAAGAACAATAATATATCCTTCTATTTCTTCCTTGCTCGTCTTCCTTCTTCTGCTCTTCCTCCCCCTCCTTCCCTACATTCCTCCAGTCCGTCTATGTCACCGTAACCGACTGTGTGTGTTGGGTACAGTGAGGGGAAAAGATTAATGACATACAGGCATACAGACAACAAAATCTAACACTGCTGTCTTGAGAAGGTGGGGTTACTTTTACTGCTGTATATTTCGGTATGAGTGTTTTATGTATATGTATGTATGAATATGAACCTGGTCAATGTTGTATTATTGAATATTAGGTTGTTGATGGAATGACTCAATGTTGCAGGTGTGTGTGTGTGTGTGTGTGTGTGTGTGTTCCGTATCAGAGAGAGAGAGAGAGAGAGAGAGTTAGACAAACAGAGACATGTGCAGTCAGTATACAGAATTACTAACACACACACACACACACACACACACACACGCAGCATGCACTGCTGTCCTTCTACCATTTTCACCCTTTCTTCCTTTCTTTGGAGTTTAGTAAACATTTTCATAATAAGCTTTAACAGCCAATTATATT